>NC_064851.1:23258251-23599084 GCF_024139225.1 Suncus etruscus | reverse complement strand
TTAAAATAATACTTAATAATTAATATTTTCACACTTAAAAAAGATAGCAGATAGGGTGCCTGAGCACTGTTTGGGGCCTGAAAGTGGTCCCCAAACAAACAAAACCCCATATGGTAAATGGGGTTTATTCATTTTGACACTTTTTTTCCTAGGACTTTATAGCTATTGAAAGGTTATTTTCTTTCCAGAATAAAATTGAGATGAGGTGTTGGGTTTGGAATGTTCTTTCTTGGATAAGGTAGCAGTTGGCAATTTTTGTCCTGACAGGGGACATGCCACTGAAACCTAAAAACCTGGAGTATAGCAGACCAAAAAAAAGTAGTGTTTGTATTCAAAATGCCAAACCACTTGGTGCGTTGACAAAAAGTGAACGACACACTGATGTGGCCAGTGCCTAGTCCAGGAGTGTGACGCCATCTGCAGTGGCAAATTTCTCACACTTTCTTTCAGTCACTGCTCCCCACTCACCCAGTGCTTACCTCTGTATAGGTATTTCCTTACATTGGAGTGTGGTTTTGTCTGTTCTGAAACTTGTCACAGATGACAATGCTTTTATTTCCCCATGGGCTTATTTTTCTGGACTTGTTATGGGATTTATATACACTGCTCAGTGAAGCAATAGTTGTTTTTTTTTTTTTTATAGCTCCATGATATTCTGTTATATAAATGAATTAGTCACAATATATTCAAATTCTAGTTTGGATGATCTTTTGGGTTATTTCCAGGTTTGAATTACTTTGAGAATTTTCTAGTATCTTGCATAAGTCTTTTGGTGTATTTGTGCACTCACATTTCTAGTAGCAGAAGAACTGGTGTGTACTAGTGTTCAGCTTTAGATGCTGAAGGTCCTTCAGAGTGATTGTATCCATTTATCCTAAGTATCTGAGAGTTCCAGCTCTCCATATCATTTGCTAAGACCAGATCTTAGGTCAGTATTGGTAGTTGATAACTACTGTTTCTATTCTGTATTTTCTTGATAGTTATTATTGAAAGCTGAATGTGTCTTCTTACTGTTAAGATGTTAACATATTCTTTTATTGAGGTATCTACTGTGAAATATTTTCTCAGGACTTTTGGCCTTTTATTTTTGAGGTGTATGTGATTTTTTTTTCATAGACATTTATAAACAGGACAGCCAGCAATCATTGAATCACAGGTAAATTCTGTCATTGGGTGACTTGTCTTTTAATACTCCTTTGATGAACATTAAATGCTAATGTGATCCACAACACTAATTTTCCCTTGCTGGATAGTGATTTTTTTGTTCTTCCTGGTTAAGGTATATTTACCTATTTTTGACTTGATCACTTATATTTTATTTAAGTATATTTGAAATTAATTTTTCAAATAAAATTTTGAAATAAAAATTTCAAATAAAAAATTTTCAAATTAAAATGATGTAAGTTTGGTATAAAAATCTTCTTTTACAGTGTGAATAGTTTTTTAGAGACAGCACAGGGGTTACTTCTTACTCTGCTGCACTATCTTTCTCTCAAATCAAGTATCTAAGTATATGTGGTCTGTTTTAGACTTTCTTTTCTGTTCTGCTAATCCATAATCTAGCTTTGTCATCACACCTCATTGTTTTAATGAGTAGAATGGTGTTTGATTCCTTGCTGTCTAGGGACGTAGGATTTCCAGTTATCCTAGGAATATATAACTTGTTATATTAAGCTGCTCAGCTCAAATGTAGAGTTCAGAGGAACTCCAAGATTATACGAAATATTAAAGACCTATATTTTGGGATGCTTACTGCATACCAAGGTCTTTACATGTTCCATCTCAGTTATTGTTAAGGGACTATTTTATTCAGATGGCTGATATTTATTTAAAAAGATCCATCTTAGATCATCCAACTTGATTGATCGTGGTCATTTGTATTCTTGTAATATAATTTACAATTAGTTTTTCAATGTTCACAATAAAATACTGATTTAATTGTATTGACATTTTTCTTAATTCATGATGAATTTGTGAAGAGTAGTTTTTTTTTTTTGTATGGATTTTTCCAATGCAGGGATTTGATAAACATCTTTAAGAATTCTGATAGCAGGTATTTTAGATGTTGTGGGTTAGACAGTCATTCACAGCTGCTTGACTATAATTATGGAACAAAATTTTTATTGCTATGGGCAATAAAAAGTAATGGGTTTGATTGTTCCAACTTGATTTATTCAAAGAGGCAATGGATCAGATTTAACCATTAGCTGTAATTTGCTAATTCCTTTTCTAATCTATTGGCATCAAAGACTCCAGGGTCTTTTGATTCTCCTTGCTCTGTGGAGCCCAAGCCTATTATGACCATCACACCATGTAATCCCTGACTCATTTGTGCTCTCATTCTGCCTCATGGTTCTTTTCTCTTTCATCAGACCACTAGCCATGTGAGACTAGTCTGGATAGTTCTGCTTTATTTTTATCCTCAGAGTATTCTGTACAATGACCCCTAACATGGCATTTCATGAGTTTTAAATGAATAAGTGAGGTAATAGAGGGAGAAAGAGCTGCTATTTCTATTTTCATTGAAAATACCTTGATCATCTCTCTTGGGACTCACATTTTTATTAGATTACTACCAGTTTGCACCTGGATTCTTGGGGGGAAGGCTTATTTGAAGATGTTGACTCAACACCAGCTGGAGAATGGCATGGTCAAACTGCTCTTTGAGCTTTGCTGTGGTGTGAATGAGCCTGAGTGCAGGAGAAGAGAACTCTAAGTAGAAATCTCCCTGACTTACAGCTTCATTTACACAACTGCCGATCAGTTCAAAAGATGAGACTCAGCAAATAACAAGCTTAGGGACCAAGAGAACCAGCATCTGGCATTTAGCAGCATCTGGCCAAAGGGCACCTTGTATAGTCTGAGTTGTATTTCTATCTTTAGAGTTTGCCTCAGACATGGGTTCCAGAACATTTCAACTCAGGTCAGAAATTAGATTCATGTGAGATGTTGTTTCTTTTTTGGGTTCTTTTGGAATATTGTTTTTCTCTTTTTTTTCCTTTTAGAGGTGCACAATGTTGTTTTTTTAACCTGTTAACTTGGTACTTATAGCACTGGTATGAAAATTATAGCCACTCAGACATTGAGTCTAACCAGTGATGTTGGCAGGCCAGCCAGGTAGGCAACTTAGAGCATCTAGTATGGCATTAGCTCACTTACATAAGTGATTCCATATCCCAGGCTCATGCTGCTTTCTTTGAATGCTACAGTTCATTATTCTCTGAGGACTGACATAAAGGGAAAGCTTGTCCTTAGGGAAGTCACCTTAATGTAAATCATCCTAACGGAGATTCTCATTTTAAAATTTTATTTGGAATGTAGTCCTCATAGTAGTTATTTTGCTATATCTGGTGGTGCTCAAGAGTCATGTGGTAGAGAAGCCAGTGGTTTGATTTTGATAATGATATTCTGCCTCTCCCTCTTCACTTTTTCATTTTAAAGGTCTGATTCTTTTTATTTATTTATTGCCATGCTTGACTTTGCATAGAGGCTTACTTTAGTCTCTTTGCTCTAGAGTGCCTGGGAGTCCATATTTGGGGCTGGGGATTGAATTGGTGTCAGTCTCAGGCAATGTAGGTGTCTCAGTCTATATAAGATCTCTCAGCCCAGGATTTCAATTTTAAAAGAAGTAGGAAGGAAAAGGTGTAGTACTTTATTATTAAAATGCTATTCAAAGATGTAAAAATATGTCTCAGAATATCTTAGTTATCATTCTCCTTAACCATGTCTTTTATCACTACTGCCATATCTACCTGCTGGCAACTGACTGTTTTTTATTCTATATATTTAAATATTTTACACTTTTCAAATCAATGAACTAATGCATTATGTAACCCTTCGCAGTTTATTTAACTAATGCATTGTGTAACCCTTTGTAGGCTTATTTAATTTAGTGTAACATTCAGTGTTTATCCAACTGTATGTGGTTATTTAACTTTTTTATGACAGGTATAACATATGACTAGTGTAGTTCATTACAACTTTCCATTATTAAAAATATTCTACTCTTCAAGATGTTGAAATGATTGTTAAATTTATGAATGTTAAATCCAACAGGGGAGGAGATGTTGGACATTGGGTGAGTTTAGCTGTATGTTGGGTGATTGATAAGGTTTTGTGTTTTAACTGAAATCTAACTACAAACATGCTTATAATCATAGTGCTCAAAGACACTATTATAAGAAAAGAAATTAAAAAATAAATCTTCAATTCATTTTCTTTTTTCTTCTCTTCTTTTTCTTCTTCCTCTTTCTCCTCTTTTCTTCCTCCTCTTCTACTTCATCTTCTTTTTTCTTTCTCCTCCTCTTCTTCATTTTCTTCTTCCTCTTCTTCCCCTTATACTTCATCTTCTTTTTCTTTCTCCTCCTCTTCTTCATTTTCTTCTTCCTCTTCTTCCCCTTCTTCCTCTTTTCTCATCTTCTTTTTTCTTCTCTTCTTTTCCTTCTTCCTTATTCTCCTCCACTTCCTCTTCTTTTTATTCTTCCTCCTACTCTTATTCATCCTTTTATTCTTTTTTCCTCCACCTCTCCCTCCTCTTCTTTTTCTTCTTCCTCTTCTTACATTTTTCTTTTTATTCTTCTTCCCCTTCTTCCTCTTCTTCTTGGGTCTCTGGGACTCCAATAATTCTTATGTTGTCTCTGTTGACTTTATCAAAGACTTCTATTTTCATCTGTTCACATTTTTTGAGTAGTTTATTTATTGTCTAATCATTTGCTTTAAGGTTATTTCCCAATCTCTATTGTTGTATGAAGTTGTTCTGCATCTCATCCTCTGGCTCACTGACCTTATCCTCAGCTGCTGTTACTCCTTTGGAGAGATCATTTCATCTACCTAGTTTTTCAGTCCCTTATTTCTGTTGTAAGTTCTGTCATTATGGTCTGTTCAGATATATCTATGCTTGCTTTGAGTTCTTTGAGTATCCTCCATATTAATACTCTAAACTCCTTATCTGAGAGGCTTTTCAAGCCATCTTCATTCTCTATACGTGGTGTTGTCCTGCCTTGTTTTCTCCATTGTAACACTTGCATAGTGGTTTCTACTTTGTGTTGTGTGGGGGTTCGTGGGTTAGAAGATGCGTGCTGCCACAGAGCTATCAGGTTTGGGCCCTGGAAATTGTGTTCGATGGCATCTTTTTGGCTGTCTTGTGCAGAAAAGTAGACAGGGAACAAGGCAGCAGTCCTTTAATGGCTCTCCTGTGCCAAATAACATGGCAGGGATCAGCAACCACCTTACTGGGTGGGGTCTATACTGGGTTTGGGCCCTGGAAATTGTGTTTGATGGAGTCTTCTTGGCTGTCTTGTGCAGAAAAGTCGATTGATAAGGTTTGAGGAGACATTAGGGAAAGATTTTAAAGAAGAGTACATACTTAAGTGAAAGGTACTGTAGACAGAAGAAAGCAGATGTAAAGTCCTTCCAAATAGAAGGAGGTCTAGATACTTCAAGCAGCATCAAGGTAGCCAGAGCAGAGCTAAGGGAGTATGAAAGTTGAAAGTCCTATGTGATCATTTAGAAAAAACCTCATGAATGGGAAGACAAAATTTGTTTGTTCTTTTGGGTGAAGTGGTAAGTCATGCGAAGAAGACTTTGAAAAGAACTGACTAAACTAATATATATATATACATGCAAACACATGTATATAAAAAGGACCCCTTTTATTGCAATGTTGATGATGTAGGAACTATAAGGTTAAGTAGCAAGGAATAAAGTTTGGAAAGAGTGTGTGAGTGTGAGTGAACAGGATGTAGACTTCAGCACCAGAAGCCACAGGACTCAGGATATATTTTGAAAATAATAGGGTTTGCTGATGAATTGAATGATGGAATAGAAGAGCAAGCACAGAGACCATACTGACCACAAGAGTATTTTTTGCAGGGCCAGTGGAATGTAATAGTCACTGTGGAAATGTCAGAAGATTGAAGAGACAAGAGCCATGTGGTGGAGAAATTAGTAGTTTTGTTTTGATGGTGACATCGTCTCTTTCACTCTTTACTTTTTTTCTTTCACAGGGTGTACTTAATTTTATTAGTTTTTAAAAAATTTTTTTGCCACAATCAAAGTTCTTCAGGCCCCCTACTTATAATTCTGTGAGTAGTAGTCACTCCTGGAAGGGCTCAAGGGACTATATGTGAAGCTAGGGATTAAACCAGACTTGCTGTATGTCCGGAAAGCATCCTAACTTTTGTACTACATCTCCAGCCCTCTAGGGTCAAGTTCTGATATAGTGACTCAGTTTTCTTAAAATTGTTACGTGTATTTTCTGCATGAAAATTTCTTTTTCCCAGAAAACTTTCACAGCTTTTCTCGAGATGGGTATCCTGATGACTTTAACAACACCCTAGTGGCCAATTGTATGATGCTGTCTTTTGGGCAGGGCCACCAAAGAACAGAGCACATTCTCACCACAAATATGGGATACATACAGTACATCTTAAGGCATCTCTTCCCATGTGATGTGAGAGTCCTTCCCACTCTTACTTGGAAGTTTATTGTTCACTGGTTAGAACAAGAATGAAATAATGCACAACCCCAGCTAGAGTCTCTGGGTCACCAGGTAATTTTTCTATCTTACTATCAAACTCTTCACTACTTGTAAGTTCCCTTTGGGTTTGGGAGAGAGTAATAGTGGGAACTGATTAAAGCAGAACTGACAGCTCCTTCTTATGAATAAGTAAAAATAACCAGGCCTTGAAAATGGGGAAGAAAGATTTATCTTTGTTTTAAAAGTTAAAATCTCCTGGGAACTTGGGTGCATTACTGAAATAAATGGCTGTAAATTTTTCCAAGCACAAATCAGTATTTTAAGGTGATGAAAGCCTGGCTAGAATGACAGGTTATATTTAATACTGGTGTGACAGTTAAAATAGCCTCCTCTTCATTTTCTATTTTCCAAGTGTGGGTTTCAAAGGGAAAAGCTAGGGAGACGAAAAATATTTATCATCTAAGTTATTTCTCTCCCTTTCAAAGGTTAGTATTGCCATAGTGCTTAAGAAAAGAAATAGCCTCTGCAAAAAAATCTTTTAAATATATTTATTTTAAAGTTTCTTAAAGTGAAATATATGTCACTGAATCTTTTGGTTTTTTATGAAAGTCTTCATGCAGGGCTCGGTCCCAGTAGCATGACAGATCTGCTGAAAAAAAGATGCCTTGCTCCCAGTGGCTCCTAGCTGGATTCTTACTCCCATATATGACCTGATTTTCTTGTTCTAGAAAACTCTTTCAGAAGTCTTGTGATATCAAATGATACCTCAGCATTGGCAGTTGCTAAAACAGTCTCTGTCAAGGTACATGTGCTAGCTAATAGATCCCCAGGAAGGTCAGGATTTATCCAATCCAAATTTCATTGGAAGAGAGTCCTTAGTAATTGGAAGCCATGAGGGGACTAAAATCTTCCAGTATGTTACTCATGCAGAAACTTCATGTGGAGCCTGGATTTGTTTCTAGACACTTAAAACATTTGAGCAGGGGTTGGAGCAATAGTATAGTGGACAGAGTATTTGCTTTGCACACAGCTGACCTGTGTTCAATCCTCAGCATCTCAGATGTCCCCCAAGCTCTAAAAAGAATGATTCTTGAGTACAGAGTCAGGAATAACCCATGAGCATCACTGGATATGGTCCAAAAACAAACAAACAAACAAACAAACAAACAAACAAACAAAAAACACCTCACTAGCCAACCAATAAACCAACCATCCAACCAACCTAACAAACAAACAACTAAACAAAAAAGGGTCTGAGCTGGGGAAAGTAATTTGTTCACATCTCATTAGAAGGTTTAGGAACAACAGGAGAAAACACTTAAGTTTGATGGGTTGAGTGTGGACAGTGCATCCAAATCTGAGCTCACTGTTTTATTTAACAATTCTTCATTGAGAAAGTCTGTTTTGTGCCAGAGCCTTTTTCTGGCATAGTGGATATAGAAGAAAGATGATCTTTGTTCTTAGCGAACTAACACTATAGTGGGAAGTCCAGGAAAACATTTATTATCTTAAAACAGTTACATAAGGTCATTGAGAAAAAACCATGATATCAGGATGTGTAAGAAACTCAGAGACAGCTTTACAAAGTTCAGCTTTTAGGCAAAGACCCAAATGAGGACAGGAAAGTAGCTGGCCATGCATAGATCCTTCAGGGGCAGAGTGAGTGCAAGGACACCACCAGGGTAAGTGGTCCACTGTAATCAGAGATCCACAGAACTTAACTTCTCATGGACAGGAAACAGACAGGGGTTTCACTTGAGTAATTAGAGTCTCTTTGTTTAGGTCACTTCAGAGAAAATTAGTACAGGAGTAATCTTCAACTCTGAATATCTGCAGCTCTGGGCTGCTTCTGAATAGGCTTCCACATGTTAATCAACTGGATTGGATACCATGCGGTGTGATGTCCATATGCTGAGTGGTGTTAGCCTCACTTTTGATGATGATGATAACATTATGCACAACTGTATTACAGTTAATTATTAGAACTGTTGTGCTCCCAAGATGTGTCATATTCATAAATCTCTGAGCTAGGCGCAAACTCTCCCTGTTGTTCTAGAATTAAATTATTGTTAATTTTGTTTGTTTGTTTTTTGGGTCACACCCGGTGGTGCTCAGGGATTACTCCTGGCTCTGTGCTCAGAAATTGTTCTTGGCTGGCTTTGGGGACCATATGGGATGCTGGCATTTGAACCACTATCTATCCTGGGTTGGCTGTGTGCAAGGCAAATGCACTACCTCTGTGCTATCTCTCTGGCCCCATGTTATTATTAATTTTTAAACTACAAATTAGGAGCAATGAATCTGGAAGAAAGAAGTCATTAGACAAGGACTGTGTCCAAGAAATCATTGTATATTCTTTTGTTGTGAGGGAGGGTTTGGGCCACACCCTTTTTATGCTCAGGGGTTACTCCTGGCTAAGCGCTCAGAAATCACCCCTGGCTTGGGGGGACCATATGGGATGCCGGGGGATCGAACCGCAGTCCTTCCTTGGCTAACGCTTGCAAGGCAGACACCTTACCTCTAGCGCCACCTCTCCGGCCCCTCATTGTATATTCTATGTAAGACTGACATGGTAATTAGACACATAATTCTTGTGATAAATAAATTATTTATCCATTGTACTCTGTGTGATGGCAATGGTCAGTGTTATCTAAATATAATTTGACCTTTTATTTAGGAAAGTTCTTCAAAATGAGCCAAGCACCAATTGTCAATAAATTATTGTAATTTCTAATCTTGAATGAATATATGCTTTGTTGCTATCACCTTTAACATTCCATTTTAAAATTTTTTATTAAATGAAAGTTTTATTAAAAATAGTGATAAATATTTAGCAATCATTTGGCTTTTTGTTATTGCAATGATTTGGGTTGCAATTCTTTTCCTTTTTTCTTTGTGTGTGTGTGTGTGTGTGTGTGTGTGGATTTTGGGTCACACCCAGCAGTGCTCAGGGGAAACTCCTGGCTCCATACTCAAAAATTGCTCTTGGCAGGTATGGGGGACCATATGGGAAGCTGGATTCGAACTGATGACCTTCTGCATGAAAGGCAAACGCCTTACCTCCATGCTATCTCTCCGGCCCCACAATTCTTTTTTTTAACTTACTTTATTTAAGGAGCATGTATCACATAGTCAACATAGTTGATCATAATACATTTGACTTTAGATAAGTGGGAACAAAATATTATAAAAAAAGAAAAAGGAGGAAGAGAAAAAAAGCACAGTCACAAGCAAATTTGTGGACAATATTGTATCTTCAATTAGGACATTAAGTTGTCAGAAGGTTTAGTAAGTTATTATTGCTAGTTGACCATTATGTTACTTTATTTGTTTAATTAATTAGGTGTCTGCAGATACATTGACGTCTAATGAGAATGATAATATTACACAAAAATGTAGTAGTCATGAGGCTACAAATGTGGGTGCATAGTCCAGAAATTCCAAACTTTATTGCAAAAACTGCAGCTTTTGTGGGGCATATTTTCAGCTGCCAGGTATTCTGGAATTATGGGAAGGTAGGTAGAGGGTGCCTTCTATTACTCCAAACAAGTCCTGATATCAAATATTGTCACACTTGGAGTTTTGGTCAGATTGGTATCTCTGTAGAGAGCTATAGAAAAGTGCTGACGCAGGGCCATTGGCAAAGAGGTGATTATGGGTGATGAGTTCAGCAGGTTTGGCTTCTGCAGGGCAGAGAGTTGGCCTGCTTTCTTTTCCTGAGATTGCAATCTTTTAGCTATATGGCCAATTAACCCATAATTTTTCACAGCTTGGTTTACATTTCTTTCGAGAACAGAATGTGTCTACAGAGCTAGCTGGGTGCAAACATGGTGACTCCATTTTTATTTTAATTCTTGAATGGATTATACACTTTGAATTGTAGTGCTCTCACATACTTGGTGGGGCATGTCAGAGATTGCAAATTCCATGTGGTCCTGGGATCTCAAACAATTACATTTAGCATGGGAACAGTACCAGGGATCAAATTTGCAGCCTTATGACTGCCAGGCAGGCTCTCTAGCACTGAAACATCCAGAACTCAGAGGAAATTTTCTTTTCTCTGCTCCCCATTCCCTACCCCATTTTGTATTTACTTTTGGATCAAAACCCCTAATAGAGGACAGATTCTGATTCACTTCTTATCCCAGACTAGTTTCTGAGTATAGATGCTTCTAGGAATTAGCTTTCTAGTTGTAAACAAGGTTTGAACCAGCTAATAATAGAATTGAACTCAGCTTCAGTCTCTTTAATTCTATCTAGAGAGACCCAGGAGTGGGATCCTGATAGGTATCTGCCCATGTTTTATTGTGAACAAGATCTCTTTGTCTTGATTTAATCCAATTAGTTTTTCAGTCTGCAGACAATCCCCATGCATTAAGTTAGGAGTGAAGTTGACTCCAGCCATGCACACTTTATCTTCATGCTGCTTTCTGGCTTCCAGGGAAGAGATGAATGGTTCAGGAGGCACTGCAGCTCCCAAGCCTGCAGTCATCTATCACCAAGACACCTTCTTTATGGGCAGAATGACTTTGGTTACTCTTGTCAATGTCAGCTCTGGGCTTTGGTGTCTTATGTGTACTTGATCCAAGGGCACCTTGGAAGCTAGTAGAGATATAATGGCTAATAAAGTAATTGTATTACTATGATAAAAATATGTATTCCAATTGGGGTAAATCTGGGTAATATGGTTTCTGAAGAGTTGGCATAGGTGAGGAATGAAATTGAAAACATCTAGTATTTTCTGGAAGAAGGTCCATACAGAGAAGTGAGGATTAAACTAATTAAACTAATTAGTTAAACAAACTAATTTATTTGGCTCTTGCCATCATTAGATCCTGTGCTATGTTAAGTGCTTAGTACAGACTATTTTAATAAAATTCTCATGCCAAACCTTGGAATCAATTTGTATTGTTAGGTTTATTTAGTGATCTTTAACCATGGATTCAAGGACTGGTGCCAATTTACATATGTATAAAGGTGGAAAAACAATGATGGAACACAGTGGTTATAACTGCTAGTCCTTGGACTTGTATGCAGACGAGACATTATGAAATTAGGAAAAAGTTGAAAATAATGGTCTATTTGATAGAGGGAAAGCTAATATTCTAGATGTTTGATTCTGTTCTCTGGGACTCACAATTTGTGGCAATAATTTGAATTTAGGCAATCTGATTTTGTAGCCTAGTTTTTATTCACTCTTCTCTCCTTTTGTACTTTAGACCTGCTTGTCATGTATACACTATTTTGGAATGTTATTATGCTCAACATCCTCAGAGAGTAATAGCAATATCTTTCTATTTCCTTTAACATTTGATGTTTAACCTGGTTATATAATTTAATTGATTCAATGACATATTCGTGGACATGACTCAAGCAGAGACTTTGAATTATGCTTGGTGTGATTCAGTTTGCATTCACACATTTCTGCTTTGCTATGATAAGGGCATGTTCTATGAATCTGGTTCTCTATCCCATAGACTGAAATTATCCTGCAGCCTAAGTTCAACTGATCCACTGAGGTGGATTTTATTATACAGTTATTTTACAGATTCACAAAAGAGAAATAAATGTTTTATAACAACACATTTTAAACACTGTGATTTACAAAATTGTTCACAATCAAATTGGAGAAATAAAAATATTTAAACACTAGGTTTGAATTGTTACATAGCATCATCACAGCAGTTGCTAATAGAATGGTATATGATAAAATGTGTTCTATTTCTACTTTCCTTTTTTTGCCATCTGCTATACTATAACATACTTTGTGACAGGCACTGTACTAGGGTTGGAAGAAAACATAGACATTGCCTTTGTCCCAGCAGATCCTAATCTTTGGGTAGAAAGAGTTTGTAATAGGCAGATAAATTTTAAAAATGCCTTTGAAATACAGAGTATGCAATCATTGATCTAAAATGGAAGTCTAGAAAGACTTTTATCTAGGTAATTATTTGGTTTGCCCTGAGTTTTGCAGAATTCACAGGCAAATCCTATGAATATATATATGAATCATATGAATATATATATGAATCATATGAGTATATATATGAATTCATATATATATGAATCCTATGAATATATATATATATAACATCTGACTGGCTGGGAACTGAGGCATGATGGTCACTTATAAATGGTCTAAAGAGAGAATAGAATACTTTGCTGGCCCGTTGGTAATCTTGTTCTGACCCTCTTAGTCAAGATAAGTCACTTGATGAACTTGAAGACATGAAGGCTCATGATCTATCATTTTAATGTTTTCACTCCACCATCAGCACACCATTACATGCCCCCACTTTCAGTAATGCTATAAAATCTCTCATTAGTTTGAATTTGAATGAAGCAAGAGGCAGTTCTTTTAGTGTACCAGTGAAACCCTGTGGTTAGGAGCTTTGTATACAGTAATAGGGTCCTTGAAACTAAGAAATTTCCTAATTAAAAATTGAAGGGTCCCCCTGAACCAGTGATGCCATCTACAAAACAACCATGATTTTGTACTACATCATCTGAATGCAATCCTCTACCAGGGAAGATCCTACCACTGCTCTGGCATAGACCTATTCAACAGAGACTTCCTTTAACACCCAGAGAACTCAACAACAATAACAACCTGCTTTAAAGACTGAGCTCTCTGCATCACCCGCTGATTGTGAGTGAAACTAAAGGGTGCTCCGCATCATCCTGACTCTTATATAGTATGTGGACATATTCCAAGATCCTTGGCTACAGAAACCTGACCCAACAACAGTGACTGTGTGAAAAATAAAAGTATTTATTGGCACTACAGACAATGACTTGGGTTGGACAACCTAATATGCCTGAAGCCTAGAGTTGGTCTTTTGCCAGAAAACTTCAGGGGTAAGGTCTTCTTGTATTTAGGCCAAGGTTTTTTCTTTCCAGGTTCCCTATATTATGCTGGTCCTTTGCAAACAATTTCCACACTAACACAGTCTTTGCTGAGCTCCTTTGACTCATTCTTAATGAATTATTGTATAATGATCAATTGTGTCAACAATACTATAGTTTTTAATGTTAGGGGAGTTGCATAAATATTTTGGCTTTGGATTGCTTTGTGTAAGAAATATTATAATGTACTACAATCTGGGGGCTTGAGGGACAAACTAAATGTACATGTTAAAGTAAATTAAAAAAAAAAAAAGAAACAAAAATTGAAGGGTCATTTATCTCTGTTCCTGGTGGAAGAGTTTACTTTTGCTCATCAATGTTAATGAATTGCAAACCCTAAGAAAATAATAGTTCCTACAAATTAAAAGCAACCACCGTGTTTTTATTACATGACTGTAATGGTCTTAGTACATTGCTTTGATTAAATTTGGAACCTGTAAACATAAATTAGCAATTTTCTTTCCAAATAGCAGTGCAGCTTCTCTGATACATTTTAATTTGGGTGCTTTGTGGTGCAGGAAAACCTGGCTAGTTGTGACTAGAACAAATTGCTTCTTTGGGAATTGCCAATGCCTTTTCAGCCAGAAGAACATGAGTGTGTACCTGTGTGCCCAAAAACACCTGTCCCTTTCTTGAAAGATATTTTCACTGAAGCCTTGCACCATAGTCTAAAGAAGCTTAACCTGGAATCAATTCATCAATCATGTGCTTTTGCAGTATCTTGGCTTTCCCATTATCTGGACTAATGAGAAAAGGTCAAGATTATAGATAATAGGAAACATGGACATTCCCTAGTGGTTATCACTTCTATTTATGTTGATTTCGACTATATCAATATTTATTATATATGGTTCAGACTGGCCTGTTTTAGAATAAAAAATTAGGATGCTAACATTTTCATGATGTTCTCTGATTAGTAGATATTTATATGAAACACCTTACAAATGTATTCAGCCCAAGTTTTATATTTAACAAGTCATCTATAAAAGAAGGAAAATGTTGATAAGTTTAACTGATAAGTGTAAAAATTGTTCTCAGTTTTTAAATGTACTAACTGAATGAACACTTTTAATTTTGGTGAAGCAAGGTAATATTTATGGAAACTTCCTTAGAAAGATGTGAAGGGAAAGGAAGCATATATTCAAGGGAGAACAGAGACTTGAAGAACAAGCCGAATGAATACTTTGATGATCCTCAGGTGACAGCCACCAAAGAGGGTAAATTACTTGATCACGTGACACTGCCAGGATTCAGACCCAGGCAGTCTGCCTCCTGGGCTTGAGCTCCTGATCCTGAGCTGAGATCTTTGTATTTGGTGGTTAGCATTTCACATCAGAATTGCTCCAATATCTTAAAAGGATACTGCTCCAAATATACTCTCTGATACACTGTAGATACTTATTCAGACCTAAGATGTCATATTCTAATGACTGATTCCTCAGTTACTTTCTAAAATGAAATGGAAATAACTTAAATAAAAATAAGGGAAGAGATGGTGTTTCTTTTTTTTTAATTAATGTTCCATTTTAGAATAATTTTAGATTTACAGAAAAGCTGTAAAGATAGCACAAAGGATTCCCCTATGCATACCCCTTACCCGGTTTTCTCTGAGGTCAAAATGAAGAAGCTGGCAGTAATACATTGCTACTAAGTAAGCCTGAGACTTTATTTAGATTTTACCAGTTTCTACAGCCTTGTGTTACTACTCCAGGAATCCATTGTTCAGTGCTCAATGTAACGTTCACACCACCCCAGTCCTATTTAGAAACTATTTATTGAGTCTGGCAGACTCTGGCATGTAGTAAGTAATCATTCAATTTATTTGACAAATATTTTCCAAACCTTTGCTTTGTGTCTGGCTTACTTCCTGGCAGAGCAAGCATAGCCATGGACAGAACAAAGTCAAATCCTACCCTTCTGGTGCTGAGTTGCTAATGGCTTCTCAATCATTCTTTTAGTGAGAAGATGACCAGCTATTCACTGAGTGCTGATAATGTGTCAGGCTCAGTTGATAGATATTATGACACTGTGAGGTGACTGACATTTGGAAAGGTGAATTGACTTTCCTCAGGTGACATGCCTACTTAGTGGCAGAGTGTCCTCTATGCCAGGTCATTCAGCCTCTAAGATGGATACCCTTAGTCACTGTTTGGCAATGAATAAATGTATGAATGAATCCTCAAGGAATATCCTCTGAGGTCAAAGGACAAGGGGAAGAGCTTGTTGTAGTAAAAAAAATGACAAGATAAAATGTCCAAGGATACCCACTCTCATCTCTAGATAAAAGAAATTAGCCCATATAAATAAATCTTTTTATATAATCATTGCATTTCCTACTGGTAATTAGTGTGGAGTGGATGTGCAGTGATAAGAAATAGCAATGAGTTTTCACAAGATTTACACAAGCAAAAACAATTATTGCCTTTTTGCAATAGTTATTTGTAGTGGGAGAAGGAACCATATTGAGTCTTGTCTCCTCAAGGAAATTTCAGAAAATGGATGCCTTAAAAAAGTGGTGGGAAAAATAAGCTGACAGCCTGGTGGGTGATAAATCATTGCTTCTGTATTTAATGTCATCTATGCTTTTGTCAATGTCCATCAAGCTCTGGTGTGTAATATGTGAGAAGATGGCAAACATATAGAGGAAGATGAAGTTTATTGGGAATATATTTTCTCTCTCTAAATTCTAAATTCCACTCTAGACTTCCACTGACTTGTTCAGATGTGTAATTTCATGTGAGGGTATTTTGGGTTGTAGTTTTGTCAAGTTTGTTCCTGGTGAAATTCTTTTTATTCACTTAGGCCTGATATTACTCTCACCTCTGGGCTCTTTGAGAAGACTCACCCTCTCTCTTTGGGTTATGTTCATCTGCCTGTTACCTCTGAGCATCAGAGAGCACCAGAAACTGGGTCTTAAGAAATAATCTTTCCCAATAACCCAGTCAGGAACTACCCTTATAATCTTCAATGAGTGTTACACTTTGAGGTAAATTAGAATTAAATAAATATAATAACCTTTAATCTGTTAGTTGGTCCTTTCCATAAGATGGACAATTTTAAATCTCATGTTCAGGTGTAAAAAAGTAAGCCTAGACACACTAGACATGTGAAACATGCCAGAGCTAGGAAAGAAAGACACTGAGATTTGTATGCAGTTTAGCAACAGTCTATAGTTTTAGGTGATATTTAGTACTTCCTTCTGCCTACTAAAGGGCACTTAGTAGATTTTGTCTAAGAACTTACTTTTGTGTATGTTATCTTCTGGCTCAGTTTTGTCGAAGTATGTGTGAATGAATTGGAAGCCAAGACACTGTTAGAACAGCTCCTTTGGGAATTTACACTTTTAGTGGAAGAAACTCAGGCTAGTTTATAAACTAAAGCAAATGTGTGAATGCCCTCTGAACTAAAAAAATTCAATATATGATACAAGATCTCCAAATGAGACTACAATAGAACATGATCATATTTAAAATTAACTCAATATATGAGTCAGATACAGCATAAGAAGAATTAATGACCTGTTAGTGACCTGAAAGAGTAATAGAAAAAAACCTCAGTGTGGCCTTGTATGTGCTTAAAGTTGGAAAGAAATTACATTATTTTTAGTGAGAGATTACTTGTATATGTGATTTTACTTCAATTTGCAGGGAAGGCTGTTGAAAATATTTCTAAATGAGCTTTACTTAGAATGTGTTATTAATTGAAATTTTATTTATATCCCAAAGGTCTGACATGCATCATTGATATTAAGAGTTGGGGGATGGGGCCGGCGAGGTGGCGCTAGAGGTAAGGTGTCTGCCTTGCAAGCGCTAGCCAAGGAAGGACCACGGTTCGATCCCCTGGCGTCCCATATGGTCCCCCAAGCCAGGGGCGATTTCTGAGCGCTTAGCCAGGAGTAACCCCTGAGCATCAAATGGGTGTGGCCCGAAAAACCAAAAAAAAAAAAAAGAGTTGGGGGGATTTGCAGGGTGAATCATTGATTTCCTGAGCAGGAAATACTGGGTTCTTTCATATCAGTTCGATATTCTTTTATTTTATTATTTAAAAAATTTGGGGAGCCTCTCATGTGGTGCTTGGGATGCTTTGGGACTCCTCCTGTCAGTCCAAAGATGTGGGGCTGCTCAGGTCCTGCAGGGATGGGGATTACATGACTTATCTCTGGGTGCTATGGTGCTATGATTTTAGGGTCATAATGAGTGGTGCTTGGGGCTCAAGATCTGCACCTGCTGATGCTTAGAAGACCACATAGTGCTGGATTTTATAAAGCTTGTGTTTACCACATGCAAAACATGTTCCTTAGCCTTTGTACTATCTATCTGGCCTCTGTCTTCACCATTTTTAAGGAGACAGTTCAGTAACACTAAGTAACACTCATGCTTGCATACAATTCTTACTACTGTCATCGTATCTAAAACTCTTGTCATTTGTAAAACTGTTATTCTGCAACCATTATATAGTAACCATATTGTCTAATCCTTGACAACTATGCTTCTATATATATATTCTATATATATTTCTATATTTTTATCTTCTGTCTGTGTTTAACTGCATTCAATGCCTCATTGAAGAATATAGTATTTATACTTTTGTGCTAACTTCTCGTACTATCTCTATTACCCTCAATATTTCTTTAAATACCTTCCTTCCCTTTATCAGACACCCATCAAATATCTACTATGTTCTGAAGATGAAAAGGGCAGAATTTTAGGAACTGGTGGATTTCTACTGCATATGATCATGTTTATGCTTAGATTATAAACTCTGTTCATGTTTAGATTAGAAAGCCTTCCTTTTTGCTTAGATCTCATGCCAGCAACTCCAAACTTTGGTGTCAATTTAGGGACAGTGATTGTTTGGCAAATGCTTAGGCAAAACGAATGGACTTTGTGGATTCTTTCCCAAATAAGAAAAATCTCCCAGGGCTCTGTGTTCCGGAGTTTTGGCAGTAAATGGCATGATAGAACAAGCACAGCTGTGTTTTAAATTTTCTTTCTGGTAATGAAAAAGAAACTTGTTGCAGACAAAATTTCCCACTGTGAACAACTTAAAAAGCTGTTTCCAAATTAAAACAAACAAAACCCACCACCATCACTATCATTGCCACCTAAAACCATAAAACTCATGCATTTGAACACATGGAGGGGCTACTATGACACATGAAACTTAGAAAATGAGGGTCCTGGAGAAAGGAGAAATGACTTGAAGCCCATAATTGTCCAATATTCTGATAGTTTTTATGCCTCAAGACACCGAGTAACTAAAAACCGCATCGAGCTAAGAGGATATGGCACTGGAAAGCAATGGTCGTGGATTAAAAGTCTATCAAGAATTTTGGAAATCTCATGGATTTGGAAGATAAATATCAAAATCTTGGGATAGCAAGGAAGAGTGTTCTTGATAAATACTCAGAATTCCATATTATGGTTCTGGAATTGACTCAATAGTGGAGAAAATGAAAAACAGAACAACCCTTAGTAAAGTTTGAAACCAAGCTTCAAACTCTTCATATTTCTAGTGTTTTCAAACACTAAGGAACACTGTGTGCCTCCTTATTTTTTTCTTCCTCCCTTTTCCTCCTCGCCTTCTTATTTTCTTCTTCCACACCTCCCCTCCTTTCCCATCCTTTTCCCTTCCTCCTAAGCTCTTCTCTCTCTTCCTCCTTCCCCCTTTCTTCCTTTTCCTCTTCCTTTTCCTTCTCCTCTTTCCTCCACTTTCCTTTTTCCTTACTTTCCTTTCCCACACCTGGCAATACTCAGGGGTAACTCCTGGCTTTGCACTCAGGAATTATTCCTGGTGCTGCTGAAATGTCCAGAAAAGGAAAAATTACAGAGATAGAAAATAGATGTTTGGGACTAGAAATGGGAACAAAAAGTAAGTTATTTTGGGGGGATTAACTGTGCTAAAAGTAATAACTTGGTAAAATATATAACTTGGTAAAATATATGTATAAACTTATAAATTATAAAATTTATATTTAAGATATATATATATCTGAGGTGGGTGAGATATATTATAATGATATATATTGTATATCTGAGATGGGTAAAGTTTATGATACATAAACATATCCAAAAATTGGTCAAATAAAAAGCGACAAAAGTCAGTATTGTAAATATCTAGATTTTGACAGAAAGTGATAATAGTAGCTTATATAAAACTTTAACAAGTTAGATATGAAAACAATTATGTGTATATAATGTCTAACTGTAGAGTAAAGATGTAGAACTGAGAATATAATAGTGGGATAAAATCAAATTTTGATTAACCAAGAAGAAATTGAGAATAAGCAGAATTAATTAGACAAATAGAAAATAAGTAGCAAGATAGTTGACTTATTCAAATGTTTTTAGAATTAAATTACTGTGATATATAGAGTTAAAAATTTGTTGACAATTGAGTTTCAGTCATACAATGTTACAAGATCCATCTATACCTTCAACAGTGTTCATTTCCTCTCACTATTTCCCCAGTTACCCTCCCATTCCCCCCAACCCTACCCCACCCTGCCACTATGGAAAAAAAACTTTTATTATCTCTTCTTCTATTTCTTCTCCCTTTTCCTTGTAGGTGCTGTGGTTTACAATATTATTATTGAAGGGGTATTATGTTAGCACTTTACTTGCTTTCAATTCCCAGTTTTTGTCCAAAGTGATCATTTTCTACTATTATTGTCATCATCATCCCTTCTCTGTCTTAACTGCACTTCTCTCCATCATTTCTATTATTTTTGGGTATTGTCTCATACTATTTTATAAACAATATGATACTATACTTATAAGATCCCAAAGGCTACACAAAAGCTTCTAGAAACAATACATTTTTTACAGTAAAGAGGCAGGCTACAAATTACCATCAAAAGTCCATAGCTTTCCTATATACAAATAATGAAAGAGAAGAAAGAGATTGTGCTTTAGAAAAATCAGTTATCTCAGAATCAACTAAAGGATGCTGATGATGTTTTTCAAAGAAATAGATCAAACACTTCTGAAATTTATATGGGACAATAAACCTCCATGAATATTTAAAATAATCCTTGGGGAAAAGTAGAAACAGACATCACTTTCCCCAATGTCAAATTGTACTACAAAGTGATAGTAATTAAAATAGCATAGTATTGAAATAAAGGCAGATGCTCAGATTAATGAAATAGAATATACAGAGAAAGATACTCAGTTGTATAATGAATTAATTTTTGACAAAGAAGCAAAAAATATGAAGTGGAACAAAAAAAGTTTCTTCAACAAGTAGTGCTGGGAAAACTGGTCAGCAACATGCAAAAAAAGATAAGTTAGACCTCTTCCTATCACTGTGCACAAAAGGTCTAATTAAAATAGATTGAAGGCCTTGATATCAAATCTAAAATAATAAAATACCTAAAGGAAAATGTAGGCAGTACTCTCCATGACATTGAAACCATGGGCATATTAAAGGATGAAACAACACTGATTTAGCAAGTAGAAACAAAGATAAACAAATGAGATTACATTAAATTAAGAAGCTTCTTCACCTCAAAAGCACCAGGATATAAAGACTACATATAAATGGGAGAAATTATTCACTTAATACCTATCTGACAAGATGTTAATATCTAAAATGTATGGGGCACTGGTAAAGCTTAACAAGAATAAAATTTATTTATTGTTATTATTGTAGTTAAATTTAATAGTAGCATGTTAATGATAGTGTTAGCCCTTATGGTCTTGAGGTACAACTAACCCAACTTACCACCATTAAAGTGTTCCACTAATGTCCTTATGTCAAGAAAAATAGGTTTGGCTGAGAAGGGAGTCTTGGACATGTAACAAGCTTTTGTCATTCTAATCTTAAACTATTTGCTAAAGAATTTATCACATAACAGCACAATTGTTTTGTTTGGAGAGTTTCGTTTTAGATGGTTTCTTCACTGTTCCCCGCCAAATCATTTCCCAAAAACAAAGAGTGAATGGCCACTATGTTCATTTTCTGTATGTTTGCAGCTTTGGTCTTAGCATGGATCATTGCACCGAGTGCAATAGGGATGGGAAAAACTCCACATCTACCATTATAATAAGATGGGTGGATATTCTTTGTGTTTGCCTTAATGACTTAATGATCACAATAGACCATTTCTTTCCAAAAAAAAAAAAAACTAATACCATCAAAAAATAGGAAGAAGAGATGAACAGAAACTTCCTTAGAAAAGAAATACAGGTGGCCAAATGGCATATGAAAAATGCTTCACATCGTTAATCATCAGGGAGATGCAAAAACAAAACAAAACAAAGCAAAAATCCCAGCAATGTGATATGATCTCATACCACGGAAGCAGGTACACAAAGAAAGACAAAAACAACCAGTGCTGGCATGGACATGGTAAGAAAGGGACTCATACACTGGTGGCAGAAATGTAGACAGGTTCAGCATTTTTTGAAAACAATATGGATATTCAGCAAACTAGAAACTGAGCAGGAAAAATTCATGGACATATTGGCCTCACAGATGATGGTATTGGAACTCTTCAGAGGGAGACAGAGGACTTGCCCCTGCCCTACTGAATCCCTGAGGCTGCACACAGAGACCCGACAAACACCTGCCTCCTCGCCAATGGCCCAGCATCACAGCCTCTCCATTTATTTTTGCAGAAACTCCTAGCGGCCAGACAACCAGAGCCAGGCAGGACCACTTTTCTCTGATCTTCTGTACTTCCAGATGCTCATGACAGCCACAAACAAGAGCCTTGTTTGCCCACAAAGAAGAGTCTTCTTCCTTGTCTGCACAAAAAGCCAATGCCTGTAGACTCATGTAATTCTTGAAAGAGAGGCCCAACTAGCAGGAAAAACTCAAGGACATGCCGCCCTTGCATCTCATTGCAGTGGGGTCCTCTGAAGGACCCACTGCTATTGCCATATAAGGTCATCAATCCAGCTCTACAGATCCTCACATTTGTGAACTGCATAGCTGCTTGTTCTGCCATGTGACATCCTATGTTTTTTGTTGGTTTGTTTTTTGTTTTTTTTTTATGGGCCACATCCAGCAGTGTTCAGGGGTTACTCTTGGCTCTGCACTCAGAAATCGTTTCTGGAAGACTCGGGGACCATATGGGATTCCTAGCATCGAACTGGTCGGTCCCTGGTCACCTAGAATCTGGAAACAACGCAACTGCCCAATAACAAATGAGTGAATAAAGAAATTTTGGTACATCTACACAGTGAAATACTATGTGCAGTTAGGAAAAATGAAGACATAAAATTTTTTTATACATGATATACATGGAGAACATCTGCTGAGTAAAATGACAGACATAGAATGATCATATTCATCTGTGGGATGTAAGATAGTTGATTTAAACCTACATATATGTCAATGATTATACGGCTATGTAAATAAACTAGATATTTCAATAACAATGAAAAAATTCCATGCCATACTCTTCTTAGTACTAGTTTAGTACAAGATTCAGAAAATTTTATATAAAAGAACAGACAAGTATATGACTATCCAAATACTAACCAAAAGGGTAATTTTGTCTATATAAAAAAGAAAGCAATGCTAAGTAGGAGTTACAAAGATTTTGTAATATAGATATATAAATATTTGGGGGATTTTGGGTCACACCCAGCAGTACTCAGGGGTTACTCCTGGCTATGTGCTCAGAAATCGCTCCTGGCAGGCTCATAGGACCATATGGGATGCCGAGATTTGAACCACCATCCTTCTGCATGAAAGGCAACGCCCTATCTCCGTGCAATCTCTCTGGCCCCAAGTTTTTGTAATATTTTTGTAGGCAGGCTGAATCTATCTAAAATAGTTAATATCTAAAATATGTAAAGAATTCATATGCCCCCCTTCCCTACTCTAGGGAGGAGGAGCAGAGAGAGGGGCTGGGCAGATAGCTGGCTTCCGGTGCCTTGATCCTGGAGGCCAGCTCTTCCCAGGTGTGGGGCTAGGGAACACCCCATGCCGGATGGCATTCTCCCTAGCTTGAGGGATGCTGGAGGCTTGGCAGGCCTTCAGCCATTCCCCTATTTCCCCCTGGACTCTATCTAGGCCTCGGGTGGCCTGCTGTGGGTTCCAGGTAGACTCTATTAGGGGTCTCCAGGCCTCCCCCCACCCTTTCTTGCTCTAGGAAGGAGGATCAGAGTGAGGGGCTGGGCAGATAGCTGGCTTCCGGTGCCTTGATCCTGGAGGCCAGCTCTTCCCAGGTATGGGGTTAGGGGACACCCCATGCCGGATGGCATTCTCCCTAGCTTGGGGGGTGCTGGGAGGCTTGGCAGGCCTCCAGCCATTCCCCTATTTTCCCCTCTACTCCAGGCCTTCCCTGGTTGCCGGCCCATCTGGACTCTATCGTGGTTCTCAGGCTTTTCCCCTTTCTCTCCCGACACTAAGGGGGGGACACATGGGGTGGATGGCGGGCCGATGCAGCACTGGTGTATGTCGGGACATTACATCATGACATTCACTGGCATTTTTTTTTCTCTCATTGGTCTTCATTTAAAAAACTGCGTGGGGGCTAGTACCCCATCGTGTACCTTATATATTTAAAATATAAATGGTAAAATTGACTCTCACTTTGGGAAGAGACCAGTTCGGATGGAGGTACCATATATTTTCAAAATAAAAATGAGAGGATGGACTCTCAGACTGGGAAGGGGCCAGTACTCTTTACCTACTTGTTTACTCTCAGTGGCCTCTTGGCCTCTTCTTTCATTGTGTAACTGTGGTTGCTACCATACTAGGTTTTTGATTAGTTCCCATGAACGGTGACAATTGAGTCCACTGTCTTAAGATAGATTATTTATTTTCCCCACTTTTTATCTTTTCTTCTACTTGTGAACTGTTCAATAAGGTATTTTGGTGAAAGAGTCCCTCTCTATCTTTCCTTCCCTTTGTTATTTGTTAAATAAGGAAGTTTGTAGAAGTGTCCTTCCATTTAATGTTTATATAAGAATCAAGTCAATTGGATTGTTGGACTTGTTCTAGCATCCCCATAGGCACCAATCACACTGTGAACTGTTCAATAAGGAATTTTGGTGAAAGAGTCCCTCAGTTTAATGCTTATGTTTGAACCAGGTCATGGGGATTGTTGGACTTGTTCTTTCAGCCCCCTTATGCACTGATGTCAGGTGGCATTATTCCTTGTTTGCATGGACACATTAAAATGGAAAATACTATACATACAAATAAGTTCTTATCTAATAGAGATAGGAACATACAAATCTTGTGATGCAATGGAACCTTACAAACCCTGCACATTGACATGATGACCTGGCACAAGCCTCAGAGACTTGGGCATTTTCCAGTCATCCCTGAACCAGGGAAGCCATCTACGAAACATCCAACATTGTTTATGACATCACCTCAAAGCAATCCTCTACCAGGGAAGACCCTACTGCTGCTCTGACATCAATTTACTCAAAAGAGTCTTCCCTTAACACTGAGAAGATTTAAACAACAACAACGACCTGCATACTGGACAGGGCTTCCTGCATTGCCCATTAATTGCGAGTTGAAATTAGACACCGCTCTGCACCATCCTGACTTCAATGTAGGATATACAGATTCCAGGACCTTCAATACAGAAATGTGATACCAACAACAGAGACTGTGAAAAATATAACTGTATGGGCACTACAGACAATGACCAGGATTGGACAAACTAGTTTGCCTGCAGCCTAGAAATAGTCTTGTCAGGAAACTTCAGGGGTAGGGTCTCCTTGTACTTAGGCCAAAGTTTTTCCTTTCCATGACCCCCATACTTTGGTGGGCCCATGCAAACGATAATTGCCACTCTAACATTGTTTTTACAGTGCTCCTTTGACTCCAAACCTGTAAGAAACCACTAGTAAAAATATCTGGAACTGCAAAAAAAAAAAAAAAAAGGTTTACATTAGTGTTAACACATATGCTTTTAGTTACACTAGCATTCTGGGGGATAAAGAAGGGAGATAAGAGATATATGCTTGGGAACAGGGATAAAGGAAGGACAACACTGGTGGTGAAAAGGCCCTCATTTATTGTCACTGTGTACCTTAAATATCACTGTGTAAGATTTGTAATTCACTTTGGCCACAATAAAAATAAAAAAATCTATAACCTTGTGGAAAAATAAAAAAAATTCATATGCATCTACTAACATTGCTTAACAACCTACATAGCAATAAAATAAAATTAAGAATGCTTTCACAATCATAGTAGAATTTTTTTAAGCACAACTGTGTCTCAAATTTATATATGTGAGTGTAATATATTTGTGTGTGAAAGACATATATAGAGAATAACAGATTGACATATTGATTTTATAACTGTAATGAGCAAGTTCAGATACTGAAGAAAGGTGATTTATGGTCTACCAGGCACCAGAGCTGCTTTCTGTACTTTCATTCTGTGCTGACTCCTGAAGTACCAAGTTTTGGGTGTTTTTAAGGAAAACCCCTCAACAGCAGCAAGAATACCAGATGGCAGCCCTCAGCCAATCTGGGCTACCAAGTCCTGAGGGAGAGCCTCTCAGATGGACCTTTCCTATTTTTAAATAAATCTAGTGTTAGCTTTTCGTATGATTTCCCTGGTCAGCTTTTTTTTTTAGTGTTTTTCTATGAAGAAGTGCATTTTTTTGGGCTAACCTAAATTTCTCCTGTCACAATTTAAGTGCCTTTTACTACAGTCTTATCGTAAAGAGATAAATTATATCTTATAAGGCTGACTTTTTAAAATAAAGTTTTTATCTCCTCAATCATAACATGCAGAGCAAAGTGAAGAGGAGTCTAAAGCCAGACTTCTTGGGTCCCAAAATTGAACTTGCTTCTTATTAGTTGTGCGACTGTAAACAAATGTCTTCTCTTTTCCCCCATCCATAAAGTGAGTAGTTCTAAGAGTCAAAAGAAATTATGAACACCAAAGTCTGCTAATATATGATTATAAGTAATTATGCTTCTAGTGACTATAGAAATTGGAAAATAATAAAATTGGGGTGGTACAATCAAAAAATTAAAACTCCTGGGAATGTTTTACCTGCCTTATTCTCAAAATATAGAAACCTATGCTCTGGTATCTATGAATTCTATTTTTGTTGTTCTTAAGGGGCCACACCCAGCGGTGCCCAGGCATTATCCCTGTCTCTATACCTACAAATTACTTCTGGTGGGGCTTAGGAGAGGATATAGGAGTCTGAGGGATTGAATCTGGGTCAATCACATACAAGGCAAGTACCCTACCTGATGTCCTATCTCTCCAGCCCCGAGTCTATGAATTCTTAATAACCAGTTTTAGATGTAAAGTTTTGTGACCATCTTATTGCCTCTGTGCCCTATTGTAGTGGTCATCAACCTCTAGTCCATGTACTGGTCCTGTCCACAGTGTAGAAAGGTTATGATCTACTGGTCTACCTCTTGGTTATAACTGCTGCTCTGTGGCCTGATTTGCTTAACAGGTGCTGGTATGCAGATGTAAAAATGCTGAAGAACTTTGTTCTTATTGTACATGTCAGAGACCCTAACTGGCTCGTATTTTATATTCCCAAAGACACTGCAACACTTTCTTTATCCATACTTTATTTTGGAACTGAAGAGTTCCAAGAACTTAAAATGAGGAAATCTATTAATGTTCTAATGTTGCTATAACAAATAACTGTAGACTTGATAGTTTAGAAGCAGGCTAAATTACAGAAATGTTCTTATATTTCCAGAGTCAAGAGTTTGAAATTGAGATGTCAGTAGGAAAGGGCTTGCTTCAGAGGATCCCATGAATTCTGTCCCTGAATTCTCACTTTCTGATGGCTCTGGGCATTTCCTGGTTTGGAACTGCAGCCCCCTCATCTCTACCTCTGTGCACTTATTGCTACATCTTCCTCAGTATGTCTTTCCAGAATTTCTCTACCTCTTTCTCATTAGGACACTTGTGACTTTCAGCATTCAGCCAGGTGATCCAGGTTTACATCCCTCATGGAGAGATCCTTATTTTAATCACATCTGCAAAGACAGGTTCACAGATTTCAGAAATTATGGACACATGATTGGGGAAGAAGTTTGGGGGTCCTGTACCTGGAGGTGCTCAGGGCTATTCTTTGCTCTGTACTCAGAGATAATTTGGTTCAATCATAGGGATTGAATTTAGGTTGAGTGTATGCAAGACAAGTGATTTACTGTACAGTACTGTCCTCATCAGTCTAGACTTAACAGTTTTAATATCTCTTACTTAACTTTTACGAATTGGACATGGAAAGTGCAAGGTATTAGAGAAAGCATGTACAAAAAGTCTCCTTAAGGGAGGCAGGACAATTAGAATTTTCTTCCTGTACTCAGATCCAATGTAGGCTTCTTAAGCTTTATTATTTTTTTATTATTTATTATTATTATTAATATTATTTATTATTAGAAGCTTTCTAATAATTTTTTTGAATTTTTTTATTGTGGCCAAAGTGAATTATAAATCTTACACAGTGATATTTAAGGTACACAGTGACAATAAATGAGGGCCTTCCCACCACAGTGTTGTCCTCCCTTCATTCCTATTCCCCAAGCATATATCCCTTATCTCCCCTCCTTTATCCCCCCAGAATGCTAGTGTAACTAAAAGCATATATGTTAAACACTAATGTAACCTTTTTTTTTTTTTTTTTTTGCAGTTCAGATATTTTTACTAGTGGTTTCTTACAGGGTTTGGAGTCAAAGGAGCACTGTAAAAACAAATGTTAGAGTGGCAATTATTGTTTGCAATGGGCCCACAAAGTATGGGGGTCATGCAAAGGAAAAACTTTGGCCTAAGTACAAGGAGACCCTACCCCTCGAAGTTTCCTGACATAAGACCATTTCTAGGCTGCAGGCAAACTAGTTTGTCCAATCCCGGTCATTGTCTGTAGTGCCCATACAGTTATATTTTTCACAGTCTCTGTTGTTGATCTCATGTTTCTGTATTGCAGATCCCTGGAATCTTTATAATCCTACATTAAGTCAGGATGGTGTGGGAGTGGCGTCTAATTTCAACTCACAATTAAAGGGCAATGCAGAAAGCCCTGTCCAGTACGCAGGTCATTGGTTGTTGTTGTTGTTGTTGTTGTGTTGTTGTGTTGTTTAAATCTTCTTCGTGTTAAGGGAAGACTCTTTTGAGTAAATTGATGTCAGAGCAGCAGTAGGGTCTTCCCTGGTAGAGGATTGTTTTGAGGTGATGTCATGGACAACTTTGGATGTTTAATAGATGGCCTTCCCTGGTTCAGGGGTGACTGGAAAATGCTCAAACCTCTGAGGCCTGTTGCCAGGTCATCATGTCAATGTGCAGGGTTTGTAAGGTTCCCATTGCACCACAAAGATTTGTGTGTTCCTATCTTTATTAAATAAGAAATTATTTGTATGTATAGTATTTTCCATTTTAATGTGCCCATGCCAAAGAAGGAATAATGCCACCTGACGTTAAGGGGGCTGAAAGAAACAAGTCCAACAATCCCCATGACCTGGTTCAAACATAAGCATTAAACTGAGGACTCTTTCACCAAAATTCCTTATTGAACAGTTCACAAAGAAAAAAAAAGATAAAAAGTGCGGGAAAATAAACAATCTAACCTTAAGACAGTGGACACAATTGTCACCGTTTTAGAAAAGTTGTGTAGTTCCCATCTCATATAAGATAAGAACAGTGTTTGTATATAATTTCCCATTTTAATGTGCCTATGCAAAGGAAGAACAGATTTGGTTCACGATGGGGAGATTGGTGCCTATGGGATGCTTAGAACAAGTCCCAACAAATCCAATTGACTTGATTCTTATATAAATGTTAAATGGAGGGACACTTCTACCAACTCCCTTATTTAGCAAATAACAAAGGGAAGAAAAGATAGAGAGGGACTCTTTCACCAAAATACCTTATTGAAAAGTTCACAAAGAGGAGAAAAGATAAAAAGTGGGGAAAATAAACAATCTATCTTAAGACAGTGGACTCAACTGTTACCGTTTATGGGAACTAATCAGAAACCTAGTATGGTATCAACCACAGTTAGTTACACAATGAAAGAAGGAAGAGGCCAAGAGGCTGCTGAGAGTAAACAAGTAGGTAAAGAGTACTGGCCCCTTCGCAGTCTGAGAGTCCATCCTCTCATTTTTATTTTGAAAATATATGGTACCTCCACCCGAACTGGTCTCTTCCCAAACTGAGAGTCAATCCTCCCATTTACATTTTAAATATATAAGGTACACGAGGGGGCACTAGCCCCACGCAGTTTTTTAAATGAAGACCAATGAGAAAAAAAAATACCAGTGAATGTCACGATGTAATGTCCCGACATACACCAGTGCTGCATCGGCCCGCCATCCACCCCATGTGTCCCTCCCTTAGTGTCGGGAGAGGAAGGGGGAAAACTTGAGGACCACAATAGAGTCCACCTGGACCAGCAATCAGGGAAGGCCTGGAATGGGGGGGGGGGGAATAGGGGAATGGCTGGAGGCTTGCCAAGCCTCCCAGCACCCCCCAAGCTAGGTAGAATGCCTCTGGCATTGGGTGTCCCCTAAACCCATACCTAGGAAGAGCTGGCCTCCAGGATCAAGGCACCGGAAGCCAGCTATCTGCCCGGCCCCTCCCTCTGCTCCTCCTCCCTAGAGTAGGGAGAGGGGGGAAGCCTAGAGACCCCTAATAGAGTCTACCTGGAACCCAGAGCAGGCTACCCGAGGTGACACTCAGGCTAGGCCTAGAGTCTAGGGGGAAATTGGGGCTTTCTAATTATTTTTACCCCATTTTATTGCTTTTCTTTTCTTCAAACAAAGCCATATAACTTGAACTATCTAGTCCCGCCTCTCATATAGAGGGGAAATAATAGAGGGTACCAAGCCCAAAAAGTTGTATGATCACTAAGTAGTAAGCCAGACACAGAGGGGGCCACTTATACTGGAAGCCTGGTGGATGAGGGTAGGGGATATGGGATGCAGGATGGGGATGGGGGTAGAGGGAGGACAACTTTGGGGATGGAAATTCCTCTGATTCAATGTTAATATGTATCTAAAATATTATTGTAAAATATATGTAAGCCACTTTGGTCAAAATAAAAATTTATAATAATAAAAAATTATTCTTTCCTTCTAGAGATCATCTTTATTCTGTCATGATACAACTTGGGGTCTCCTGATTTCTTATTGGAATATCTGACAGCATCTTTGCAGTTTATCTGACCCCTTCATTGTTTTCATGTAAAAAATGAAAGTGTAGGGACTAGAGTGATGGCACAGTGGTAGGGCATTTGCCTTACAGGTGGCTGACCCAGGATGGACCTGGGTTCTATCCCCGGCATCCCTTATGGTCCCCCAAGCCAGGAGCGATTTCTGAGTGCATAGGAAGGAGTAACCCCTGAGCATCACCAGATGTGGGCCAAAAACAAACAAACAAAAAGGTGTAACTTCAGGTTCTGCCTTGGGCCCTCCCCAATTTATAGATGCAAAAAGAGACTTTGAGAAGACAATACCATGCATTCAGCAAGAAGACTTGTATTATTTAAAGGGTTCAGCTCCTTGATTAGTTATATGCTGCCTCTCAGGTTTTATATAGCACATAGTCTTGAACAAGTACTAGGTGTCTACTACTAGATGTTTACAGAGATTAAAAAATGCAGAGGAAAACAGAACCCAAACCCAAGTCTTCTGGATCTAATCTGTTATTTTTCATGCCAACATGTTGGCAAGGATAATTTTTCCCTTAGAGGAAGTAGCTGCTCCAAGAATTGCAGTTCCTTTCATGATTTTTATTTTCAATAGCGCTGATTTTTATGCTTAGGGACCACACAATTATTGCAAAACATCTGCTGGCGAGAAAAAAATTCTGTTTTGTTCCTGACTCCTTCCCAAGAATGCCCTGTGAGCACTTGGAGACATAACTTTTGCAGAGGCTGTCAGCCAGTGGAAATGCCTCCTGTGGAAATGACAGTGGGAGAGATTCCAGGGAAAGAGCTTTGAAAATAAGCACTAATTAGATTGCTCAGGGCTGAAGAGAAAAGAGAAGCCTTCTGAACATCAGAAGTGGTCCTTATCAAACATTTAATAACCTCTGCAAAGCTTTTCATGAGAATCTCTGAGGAGGTATTTTTAAAGTGAGATTTTTTCCTTCATGTTCTTATATAGGGTTTCATAATGATTATAAGAGCTCTTACTTAGAGTCCTTTCTCTGTTACAAGCTGTGTACTTAGAGTTCCTGGGACATGATCACGTGCTAGTTTCACAAAGCCCTACCAACTGCGACCACTCCATTTTATGGGAAGGAACCTGCATCATCAAGATGACATAGATAGGCTCACCATGGTATTCATTCTCAATCCCTATATTTTAAGATCAAGGGCAATGGGGTCGGGGCTGCTCTAAATACAGCCAAAGAAACACTCAGCTGCTGAATCAAGAGAATTCCCATGTCTAGTAGTTTTGCTGTTAACATCTTTATGTGAACTTTTTTTTTTGCTACAAACATTTTCATGGTTTAAGTAATGTGCAGTATGCCAATTTTGTCATAAATAGAAAGCAAAAAAAAAGTACAGCTTCTTCTGATGTTGCTATTTATTTAATGTATTAAGTAAGCTGTTAGAATTTCTTATTTCTCCACAAAAAAGAAAGAAAAAGAAAGAAAGAAAAAAGCAAGAAAGCAAGAAAGAAAGAAAGAAAGAAAGAAGAAAGAAAGAAAAAGAAAGAAAGAAGAAGAAAAGAAGAAAAAAGAGAAGAAGAAAAGAAAGAAAAAAGAAAGAAAGAAAGCAAGCAAGAAAGAAAGCAAGCAGAAGCAAGAAAGAAAGAAAGAAAAGAAAGAGAAAGAAAGAAAGAAGGAAGCAAGGAAGGAAGGAAGAAAGAAGAAGCAAGAAGCAGAAAGAAAGAAAGAAAGAAAGAGAAAAGAAAGAAAGGAAGGAAGAGCAAAAGGAAGGAAAGGAAGGAAAAAGAAAAGAAAGAGAAAGAAAGAAAGAAAGAAAGAAAGAAGAAGAAGAAAGAAAGAAAGAAGAAAGAAAAGAAAGAAAAAAGTGAAAGAAAGAAGAAAGAAAAGAAAGAAAGAGAAAGAAAAAGAAAGAAAGAAAGAAGAAAGGGAGGAAGGAAGGAAGAAGAAAGAAAGAAAGAACGGATGAAAGGAAGGAAGGAAGAAGAAAGCAAGAAAGGATGGAAGGAAGGAAATAAGAAGAAAGAAAGAAAGAAAGAAAGAAAGAAAGAAAGAAAGAAAGGAAGGAAGAAGAAGAAAGAAAGAAAGGATGGAAGGAAGGAAGAAAGGAAGAAAGAACAACATATCAATTCCAGCAGACTATATCTTTTTTTAGTATAGCAGACTGGGCTCTAATTTACACTTTTATTTCATACTTTGAAGAAGGTTGATTACTAAAAACAGCAAAACCTAGAGACTAGTACTATGAGCTTAGAGAAAGCTTGAAAGATGAATGTATCATCTATCTGAGAGAAATCCAGTTCTTTATACAATATTGCTATGCATCTACACTTTTTCAAGCATTTGAATATTTATTTTTTTGCAATAGATTATAATTTGAACATATTTTAGTTTTGTTACTAATTTTTTATGTTTCATAAGTTTGTTTGAAGGCTCCTCTTCTTTTCATTCTATTCCTTAACTCAAAATCCCCTTATGGAGCACTGCCTGTTTGAGATTTTTGAAAATGCTCACCCAACTGGAAGGTCCAGCTCATGACATGAAGCTCACCGCAAAGAGTGCAGTTAGAGAAATAAATAACTACACTGAGAACTGTCATAACAATGTTGAATGAATGAGGGAAGTGAAAAGCCTGTCTAGCGTACAGGCGGGGGTGTAGTGGGGAGAAGGGAGATTTGGGACATTGGTGGTGGGAATATTGCACCGGTGAAGGGGGGTGTTCTTTACATGACTGAAACCCAACTTCAATCATATTTGTAATCAAGGTGTTTAAATAAAGATATTAATAAAACATTTTTATATAATAATAAATCATATTGGGCTTTTCACAAACTCACCACCTTCGTAAAGAATCAAGTGGATGAAGCAACCAGAAAGGACTCAAAGGTTCTGTACCAACAACTATGCACCTCAGAAGACCAGCTGACACCTGACATCTCCCCTCCTGCCAACTCTCCGCCACTTAAGTTTGAAGTTATCGAGGAGCTGGCGCATAGACCTCAATCTGTGCCTTGCCAAGCTTTGGAAACGACTGAATCAAGGTAGCAGATGCGGTGACTGGAAGCCCCACACCTCTTCACCCAGTGTGGCCAGTCCACCGAGGCACGTCTGTCCCTTCTATATTGTATACTAACAGGGGAGATGTGGAGATCGAGACCCCACATATCAAAGGAACTCTGAATGAATTTTCCACGCACCTCTCACTGGCATGTCTGATTCAAGCCACAAAAGTTTGCATAGCCCCGAACCAACAGAAAACTCTGCAAATAAATTTAGCTCAGCACAAAGAATCTGGCTTAACCAGATGCCTTAACCTTTCCATGGAACTTGTTTTTGTAACTGCTCTCAAGTATGTAGTTATTGATATGTTTTTGTAAAGTTTAAATTATGATCCTTATTGCTTGCACAAAAGATAGATCTAAATGGAAAATAGGCTAAACAAATAATTGTATTTGCGTAAATATCATTTAGCTATTTGTTTAAGAATTTGCTTCCCCTCCCCCCATCATGCCAGGTTCCTCTTTATCCTTCCCGCCATCAAAATGTGTTTATGCTCCCATTGGTTAAAGTTGTTGTACTTGTACAAATCTGATTGGTTTATGTTTCAATCCTATGTTACTAAAATAGGCCCTGGATTGAGCTATTATGAAAGGGGCCCTTGGGCTACTGTGAAGGTTAGAAGCGCTCAGGCCATGGGGGTACTGTTGGAAAGTTGTGTGCAGAAATAATGTTAACCATATATTAACTTCTGATCTTCAATAAAAATAAGCTATTATAAAAAAAAGGAAAAGAAAAAAATATATGTACATACACATATATGTGTATATATATATGTGTGTATATATACTTATACAGAGAGAAAAGAAAATATCTCACTCAGATGCAGCAGGGCAGGAGGAAATTAGGGAAAGTGGTGGCAGAAAACATACACTGGTGAATGGTGTTGTGCATTGTATAACAGAAATTCAATCATGCATACTTTGCAACTGTAAAAAAATACTCCTGACTGTATTGTGAACAACCTGTATTATGGTCTTTAAATAAAGCAATTTAAAATGTCAAAAAAAAACATTTTTTAATAAAGCAAAAAAAATGCTAGCCCAAAACAACCGGAATGAAAATTCCTAATGCAGATATTCTTGCTTAGAGTAGGCTTGATATTAGGAAAATATTCCTGACTGGGTTAAATCTGCAACTCTGGGACTAGCTGAGACCTTAAGACTGTCATGGGACCTCGAAGAATCTTCCTGATTCCATCTGTGTCTTGTTCCTTAGTCTTGTTTCCCATCCCCACCACCTATCTCCAGTTCCCAACCCTTATTGCCTGCTGAGTTTCTTGAGGATGGGTCCCTACATTGCCTCTTTGTTGCTTTTGCAATTGCTTTACTGGGAGGCTTCTGAACTCCAAGATTAGACAAAGCTAGCTAACAAGATTTTCTTGTGCTCTCCCTGTACTATCCTGGTCTCCTCCATAATTTTCAGACTAGCTCAATGTTTTACTGACATCATCTCTCTGTACACCTTGCACTGATCCCTTGCAGTTCTTAAAACTGTCAGTTAGCTTTACTTGGATTTGTTGTTCTCTCTCACAGACTGTAAGCTCCATTAAAGTGTCTGTCTTTTCTTACTGAAGATTCTTGGCCTGTATAGTCTACTCTCTGGATCATAGTTCAATTTTTTCAAGTTATATTTGAAGATTTTATAGCTCAAACTTAATAGTAGTTCAAAACTATATTTGGAATGAGTAAATTAACTACATATTGGTTTCCTTAACAGACTGGCAGGAAGTAGTTTCTCTCTTCAAATTGATGTGATAGTTTATAAAGTGGGGGAAGGAGGAGGAAAAAACCTGATAGCACTTAAAATGTAGTGCTGGGAGGCTTGTGCTAGTAGGACTGGTTCTAAATCCCAGGCTTATTGCCAGAGGGGAAGAACATTGCTGGGACCACAGGGCTGCATGGGAGGCCTGGGGTAATCATTATGAATGCCCTGATGTCAATCTCTTCTCACACCTATTGGCTAAGACCACTAAGTAGCTATCAGACATAGATGTACATGATGTAGGTAGCAAAGGTTTAATTTCTTATGCAGGTGGGGTGCTGTTTTTATCCAGAACTTTTTTAAAAATATTTTTTATTGAGGCCATTGTGAATGACAAGTTTTTTACAGTTGTATTTCAGGTGTTTAGTGACAGTGAATTAGGGCCATTCTCATCACCAGTATTGACCTCCCTCCACCATAGTTCCCTGCATGCATCCCAAATCTCCACCCCTAGCCCCCTAGACTACTAGTGTAACAGGTTCATTTTTTGTTTAGCTTGTTATAGTTTGGATTTCTTGATTCTCTTGTCATTGACTTTGGCTTGGTATTTAGATTTGACCTCTTTTTTCAATCCAGAACTTTGAGTTCAGTAAGTATGTGATGGAGTGAAAGACCTTCCCCAGAGATGTGATTGTGTTGTCATTCTCTGGAAATGGAAGAAGGTAAAACAGAACATTGCTGATCTTGCTGAAAAGTGTCCCTGCATAAGCCATAGGATTTCTGCATAAGCCATAGGATTTTTCTTAGCCTTGGGCTTTTAGAATAGTATTCAGTCTCACAGTGATCTTACTATTTTGAATGATTGGGCAGGAATAGCACCATCAAGTGGAGAATTTTTGAGCAGACTCAAGAGTGGAATGCACATCGTCGTGTGTATATACAACAGTTTGTGGGGATAGGCCCCTTAAGTTTGTCTGAACTGCAAAAAGTATCTGTTGGTGATTAGGGTAAAGGACCTAGAGCAGGGGTCTCAAACTCAATTTACCTGGGGGCTGCAGGAGGCAAAGTCGGGGTGATCCTTGAGTGCAAAGTCAGTAGTAAGCCTTGAACGTTGGGGGGTGTGACCCAAACAACTAAAACAAAACAAAACAAAACAAGATTCCTCTAAGGCAGGGCCACAAAATGTTGTATGGAGGTCCGCAAACGGCCCCCTGGGCCGCGAGTTTGAGACCCCTGACCTAGAGGCTATTAGGATCACAGGCCTGACTGAGTTTATCATCTCACAGATTTACCTTAACATTCTTGTCTGTAAAATGGGGAAATTGTACATGAGGATGAACTAATATGTGCAAAGCACTTAGGACTATAGCATTTATTCCTATTGAGCTGGAGAACAGTCGTGAGAATATTTTGTTGTCCTAGCAATAGTTATATTAATCACATAACGTTACATAAAATAATTATACAAATTACTATATATAGAATTATTATATGATATCTATTATATGATATGTTTTTATATCAGTACTAGTAACTATTATAATAAACACCTCACTATTATTAAAATGATTCTGATTCGGAGGTAATACATATGCTCTTATTTAAGTTGCCATGATGAATGCATGGCCCAAGAAAATGGAATGTTCTGAGTCTTATCTCAGAATTGAAGATGATAGTGAACTCTTCCTTTACCATATCAATGTAGAGAAGGTGGGATGATGCTGTGCAGCTCTACAGGCTTGTTTTCTAGGCTGATACCCTTTGGTCTTTTTAAGCTCTGAGCCAAAAAAGTAGTATGAACTTGGATTGGTCCCTTGATTTGTTAGCCATCTTAAATGTTTACATTATTAAAAATGTCTGCATTTGGACTGGAGTGGTAGCAAAGTGGTAGGGCATTTGCCTTGCATCTAGCTGACCCAGGATGGATGGGGGTTTGATCCCTGGTGTCCCAAATGGTCCCCCAAACCAAGAGTGATTTCTGAGTGTAGAGCCAGGAGTAACCTCTGAGCATCACTGGGTGTAGCCCCCAAAAACAAACAAACAAAATGTTTGCATTAATTTCACCATGAGGAACATGAGTTCAAAGACTTTCAACCTTTCAATGAGGAAGGTGTACCCCACAGTCCAGTGGCCATTTTAGTTATCTTGCCTCATTTATTCTTGTCTTTATTTATTCTCAGCAGGGTAGGGTTTTTTTTGTGGAAATCTTGTTATATTTTTCTATTTGATTTTGAGTTTGTTTCTGGGCCACAACTTTTTGGATGTTTTTGGGTGGTTCTCAAGACTTATTCATGAATATTGCACAGAGATAACTCTTGGTTAGGCTTAGGGGACAATCTGCAGTGCTAGAATTCAAACCAGAATTGTCCACATACATGACAAAGACCTTATTTGTTATAGAATCTCTTTATCCATCCAGAACAATCTTCTACCAGGCCAGAACTGTTTCCTTTAAAGGTGGTGGATGTTTAGTCCATTGCTATGGACTAAAAATCTCATAAAATCATGTGTACCTGATAGAATAGACACAGATGCTGTCTGCATTACATCTGCTTATATTTTATAACTCAAGAGTGATGATATCAGTATACAAATGGGTCTTGGTATAAAAAATGCTTCTTTATGCCTAGAAGGGTGTAGAACAGAGAATCATGAGATTTTTGGGAGCTAATGGTTGAGGACTATTAGATGTGGAAGATGCTTCTAAAAACTAAGATTTGAATAGGAAGGAAGGGTTATGGCACTTTCTGGAGTTGCTACCTTTCTTGTGTGAGTCTGAACTGACCTCTTGTCCTACTTCTTTCATTGAAAGGCCAAAGAACAGTAGTAACAAGCTGGGGCAGGGACTTCAGGGTATAGATAATATACTCCAGACTTCTTTCTGGAGGACTAGTCTTAGTTCAGAACACTTTATCTTCTAAAACCAGCCTCTAAGCCCCAGGAGAGTGAGGAGGTCTCTCTTGTTTTTCTTAGACAATTATCCTAAAAATTTCTCCTCTAGGGCCACCATGGAGAGCTCCCATGTGTATGTGCCTCTGGTCAGTTTATGTGCCCAACTTGAATACTGGTCAAACTCATTGCATTACTCTATACTTGGTGTTTTGGTAGCTCTTCCCTCTGAGTCTTCCCTTCTTAAAATAAATTGCTTGAACCAAATTTCTAAAATATAGGGTGATTTTAGATCAACAACACAGACTTTCCAATAACCAAAGTTGCCCAGCAATCAGTGGAATGGTCAGAGTTGTTAGGGGCATGTAGTCTCTAATATATTAAAAAAGAGGATATAGACGGTTTGTTGAGGAAGCATTACGAAGGTTTTTTGAAGGTGATGGTCAGAGAGGCTCAGAGACACCATGATTCAGGACTGACTTAATGTCCACTCAGTCTTTGTGTGCTGGATGTAAGCTTTCTATTCACTGACTCAGGAAGAAGTGAGAGCTATTCTCCAGGGCCTGGAATGATCTCAAGTGACTCTTAGTACTTAGAATTGGGCTCTCCAGATCTTTTTTGGGTCAATAGAGTTGTTTATGCCATAATGTTCAGGCTTTGTACCAACCCAAGCTTGACAATAGGAGAGTTTTGTAAACATTTTGAAAAGGATTTTTAGGATAAATTGAATACTTCAATGTGAAACTTTTATCTTTACCTCAAAATGGGACAATTTATCCTTATCAGTAGAGAATGCGATGGCTTATCCACAGAAATTAAATCCTTTTGTTTCTAGCATTCATGTTGCCATTGACCAATCAGGTCCTAATTGGATTTTTCTTTTTATATTAGTAATCTTTTAAATTTTTTCTGTTTCTGAAAGCTTTTATGGCTTTCTTAACTTTATTCTGAATGTTCATAATTATATTTCAAAATGTGGGCCTGTTTTCATGAGCTTGGTGGGTTCTTGGGCTTCTGACATCTTCCCCCTATGTTTTGATTATTCTCTTTTGAAGTTCTTTTAGAACTGAAGATTCCAATTCATTGCTACAAGACAATGTAAAAATTCAGCTCCTGAGGTGTAGTTATTTTGTTATATTTTGATCCGCTTACTTCTTAGGGAGTTTCTAAGTAATGTTCATGAGGTCCTGGGTCACTCCTAAAGATAGTTGGCCAACTGGGCCAGGCCATTCAGGACTAGGGACAAAGAACAAAGTATTGAGCCCTGTGTTGCTGGGGCCTTGTGATATTAGGGACCACAAGGACCATCCTAGAAATGCTTTGGGATTGCTAAGGGACACTGAGAAGTACTCGAGGGGTCACATGTTGCTAGGGTTTCAACTTGAATTGTGGCACAAATGAAGTATGTGCCTTGACCACTGAGTTAGCTTTTCTCCTCGGAGGTGTGGTTATTTCAAATTGACACATAATGTAAAATTGAAATGTGTACTAGGGCCCCAAGAATAGTATAGGAGTGAAGGTGCTTGACTTGCATGTGGCCAACCCTGACTTAATCCCCAGCAGTGCATATGGTCCCGCAAAACCACCGAGCAGGATTTAGACATAAGTACTGTGTACTGCAGGGTGTTATTTCTCTAATAAAGTTCAAATTTTCGATCTTTTAAAATAATTTGTATTGTGACCAAAGTGAATTACGAATCTTTCACAGTAGTATTTAGGGTACACAGTGACAATAAATCAGGGCCATTTCCACCACCAGGGTTGTCCTCCCTCCACCTCTATTCCCAGAATGCTTCCCATATCTCCCTCATTTGCCTCTCCCCCCGGACTGCTAGTGTAACTTTTCTCTTCTGTGTATAGCTTGTTGTAGATAGGGTATCGATTCTGTTGTCATTGACTTTGGAATTCATGTTTAAGTTTGGTCATTTTTTTAATTTCCATTCAATATTCGTATGACTGTTTGGTCTGGGTACCATCCATCCCCCCTCCTCCCCCAATTCATGAGGCAGAACAAGATGATTCAAATTGTGTGGTTCTGTTGGGAAAAGAAAAAAAAAACTAGAAGGAGTCCACCTAGAGGTTACAAATATCAATTTATAAGAAGAAAGAGAAAAATTTCTGATTTATTTTTAAAAATATATAATATTGACATTTTATGTGGAATACATATTTAAATAGCAGTATCTTGTATACTATATTATATATTGTATATCATATATAATATATTGTTGAATATATTTAAACTAATGTTATTGGTTCATTTCTACTTTTTAACTTGTGACTAGAAGATAGAAAATTATAAAGATGACATATCTGTTATATTTCTAGGGGATCATGATATAGCCATATCTTGGAACCTCTAGATGGCCCATTGCACGGCTTTTAATTTCCCCCTACAGTTTCTATACTTTGATCTCATTTTTTGCTAACATTTTATATCTCTAAAAAGAGAATTTCAGAGATTTTGAGATCTATAAAGTACATTTTGGGTAACTTCTCAAGTTATAAGTTCCTACTGTACAATTCATTTTTTGTTTGGTTGATTTTGGGGGGGGGCACTTGGAGGCGCTCAGGGGTTACTCCTGGCTCTATGCTCAGAAATCGTTCCTGGCAGGCACAGGGGACCATATGGAATGCCGGGATTCGAACTACTGTCCGTCCTAGGTCCGCTGCATGCAAGGCAAATGCACTACCACTGTGCTATCTCTCTGGCCCCAATTCATTTTCAACTATCCTGATATTCAGTCCCCAGCTGAAACTTATATTAGATGGTCTGAAATGTTGACAGTTCTCTAATTGTGATACCAGTTATTTCTTATTTGAGAGACTTAATAGGTTGGGTTTTTTTGAGAATAATAGTGAGATGTGTTTAACAATTCATTGCACTTTATTTTTTAAATCATATCTTTATTTAAGCACCATGATTACAAGCATGTTTGTAGTTGGGTTTCAGTTATAAAAAAGAACATGCCCCTTCATCAGTGCAACCTTCCCACTATCAATGCCCCCAACTTTCTTCTTCCCCACCTGAATTAAAGACAGGCAATTTATTTCTTTTATTCCCTACTATTGTCAAGATAGTTGCCAGTGTAATTATTTCTCTAACTGCATTCACTACTCTTTATGGTAAGCTTCATATTGTGGGTCGATCCTTCCAGCCCTCATCTGGATTGTCTCTGGGTATTATTACAGTAATGTCTTTTATTTTCTTAAATCCCACAAGTGAGTGTGACTATTCTGTGTCTATCTCTTCCCCTCTGACTTTTTCACTAAGCATAATAGTTTCCATGTCCATCCATGTATAGGAAAATTTTACGACTTCATTTTTCCTGTCAGCCACGTAGTATTCCATTGTGTCTATGTGCCATAATTTATTTAGCCACTCATCATTTGTTTGAAGATGGCATGATACTTTATTTAGAAGTATTATAATATTTAGAAAACCCTGAAGACTCTATCTAAAAGCTTCTAAAAACAATAGATTTATATAGCAAAGTGCCAGGCTACAAAATCAACACAGAAAAATCAATGCCTTCTTATATAGAAATAGTGATAGAGAAGAAATAGACATTTTAAAAAGTCCCATTCACATTAGTGCCACAGAAATGCAAGTACCTCGGACTCAATTTAATAAAGAAGATGAAGGACCTATACAAAGAAAACTACAAAACACCACTTCAAAAAATAAAAGAGGACACAAGGAAATGGAGACACATATTCTTTCATGGATTGGGAGGATTAAAATCATTAAAATGGCAATACTCCCAAAAGCATTGTACAGATTTAATGCAATCCCTCTAAGGGTACCCATGACATTATTCAAAGAAGTGGATTAAACACTCCTGAAATTCATTTGGAAGAATAAACACCCATGAATAGCTAAAGCAACTTTAAGGAAAAAGAAGATGGGAGGTATATCTTTTCCCAATATTAAATTGCACCAAAAAGAAATAGTCATTAAAATTATTGCACTTTAAAACTTCAATATTTTCAAGTGTTAATTTCTTTTTCTATTCAATTTGGCACTTTGTTTTTAGGGTGTAATTTTTCCTCATATGTGGACTGGATCTTTTTCTTCATGCTTCCCTTCCATGGGGTCTCCCCAAAGCTTACCTGTTGACTCACAATCTGTGTCCAAGGATGGTGATGGGCAAGTTGTTAGGGATGTCAGGGTCTGATCTGCAGGTAGGACTTTGCCCTTTGGGGATTTGATGGTGCTTCCCTTGCTTCTAGGTTATATTTACAGGTTCAGTCTGGGAAAGGAGCAGGGTAGTGACTGCCCTAATACTGTAAATAGAATGGCATACTTTAACTTAGGGACTTCCTCAGATCCTCACTCCATTTTCTTTTCTTTTTCTTTCTTTCTTTCTTTCTTTCTTTCTTTCTTTCTTTCTTTCTTTCTTTCTTTCTTTCTTTCTTTCTTTCTTTCTTTCTTTCTTTCTTTCTTTCTTTCTTTCTTTCTTTCTTTCTTTCTTTCTTTCTTTCTTTCTTTCTCTTTTCTTTCTCTCTCTCTCTTTCTCTTTCTTTCTTTCTTTCTTTCTTTCTTTCTTTCTTTCTTTCTTTCTTTCTTTCTTTCTTTCTTTCTTTCTTTCTTTCTTTCTTTCTTTCTTTCTTTCTTTCTTTCTTTCTTTCTTTCTTTCTTTCTTTCTTTTCTTTCCTTCCTTCCTTCCTTCCTTCCTTCCTTCCTTCCTTCCTTCCTTCCTTCCTTCCTTCCTTCCTTCCTTCCTTCCTTCCTTCCTTCCTTCCTTCCTTCCTTCCTTCCTTCCTTCCTTCCTTCCTTCCTTCCTTCCTTCCTTCCTTTCTTTCTTTCTTTCTTTCTTTCTTTCTTTCTTTCTTTCTTTCTTTCTTTCTTGCCACACCCATTTGATGCTCAGGGGTTACTCCTGGCTAAGCGCTCAGAAATTGCCCCTGTCTTGGGGGGGGGCATATGGAACACCAGGGGATCGAACCGCGATCCTTCCTTGGCTAGCGCTTGCAAGGCAGACACCTTACCTCTAGCGCCACCTCACTGGCCTCACCCCATTTTCTTTTAAATGCATAACTCAGTGTATCAGAATTTTACCTCAGCAGAGCTCTTAACTTCAAAATGGGCTTTGGATTATGGATTCTTTTCTTTTTTTTTCCTTGTTCAACTTACTTTTCAAAATATTAATATTTCAGTTTCGGTGTGATATTTGCAATATTGTTAACATTGATGGTTTTGATATTCAAGTTACTGTGTCTTTACTACTACTAAAAGTTTATCTCATTCTCTTTTGAAAAGGTTTTAAAATTTTTGACTTGCTAATGAATTTTTTTTTTTTTTAGAATTTAATGATTTTGGGCTGGAGCTATAGTACAACAGGTAACACACTTGCCTCGCACATGTCTGGACTGGGTTTGATAAAGCTCTACATATGGCCCTCCTGAACCTGCCAGTAGTGATTCCTGAGTGCATAGATAGGAACAAATCCTGATCACTTCCAGGTATGGCCCAATAAAATAAATACATTTTTTAATGATTATTTTGAACTGAAATAATTTTTTTTATTTCATAGGATTGAGAGACACAATTGGAGGAGGCAGAAAACATTCTTGAATGTGTAATCTTGAGTCATTTTTGTTTTTTAACACAGAGACCAAAAGCTTCCAAATGATCATCCTTACCCTACCAATTTTCCATTTACCAAGTATAAGTCTGCTCAAGTAACTGGTGGTCTTCTTAGGAGCACCCTTGGAAGAAGGAAGGTGTAGGTAGTGAAGAACATAATAGGAGAGACAACATACACCATTTGATTCTATCCTAGCAAACTGAGGGGGACTGTTCCTGGCTTGGAGTATGCATATTTCATAAAATGTTGGCCAAGGAACTTGAGAAAATATTAGGTCACTGTGAAAGTTGTAGAGCCACCTTGCTTTTTAAAAAATTTTTTTAAAATTGAAACCAATGTGAATTACAAGTCTTTCACAGTTGTATTTAAGGCACATAGTGACAGTGAATTAAGGCCATTCCTACCACCAGCGTTGATCTTCCTCCACCAGAGTTCCCAGCATGCATCCCGTACCTCTACTCTTAGCACCCTGGACTGCTAGTGTAACAGGTCCATTTTGTTATAGTTTGTAATAGTTTGGGTCTCTTGATTCTATTGTTATTAATTTTGGGTTGGGTATTTAGATATGACCATTTTTATTTCTTCTCAATGCTCCTGAGACTGCTTGACCCCTAGGTCCCATCCACTTATTTTTTTCCTCAATCTCAAGAGCACATAGAAATATGAGGTAGAACAAGATGATTCATGTTCTATGGTTCTGTAAAAAAAGTAGGAGACCCTATCTAGAATTTTATAAATAAAATTAAAAGAAGAAAATTAAAAAAAAAGAAAGAGAAAAGAAAAAAAGGCAGCTGTGGCTTTTTTTTTTTTGTACAGGTGAAGTAAACATTAGAGAAATTAGAAAGGAAATTCGGCTTGCCTAAGAGATACAGGTTGTCTCTACCCTTGAAGCATGCTGTCATAAGATTGATTGACTACAGACTCCAGCCATGTCAGAGCCACCTTGCTTTTAAGGAGTGTTTTTCATCCTGGTGCCCCCTTATTGGCAGTTTTGTTTTAAAATATATCTTGCTACTAATATTTTTCTCAGGAGGAAATTTATTGCTACTTTATGAAACAGCCTTCTCAACTCTAACATTAAGACATGAATTGAAGAAGGGACTTAACCAAGTCCATGTGTCTCCCTCCCTATTGGAGTGAGTACCTTCTCTTTTGGGCATAAAGACCATGATGCCCATAGATTGCTGGGCCACACCAATTATTCTACTGGAAAATGTTCATCCATTGAAGCTATGCTGGTGATTTCTAACTGTGATTGCCAATCATCTCAGAGCAGAGTGAAGCATAAAGTAAGGATTCCGGAAAGGCTTTTAAATGAATGAGGAATGAACTCAGTCCATATGGTGTGGAAAATATGCTCCCATTTTTATTGACTGATTTTTTCTATATGAATGATATCTAAATAATTAATTCTCCTCTAAGTCATTTATTTTTCTTCTTGATATCCTATAAGTGAGATGGCCTTCAAGGCTCCTTCACTTCTACTGTGGGCTCATTATACATGCAACATAGAGGTATGTGAAAATTGTAAATAAAATTTTATGCGTAATTATAGAAAGATTATAAGATGAGAATTAATACTTCCTACACGCCAGAATGCTGTTTCCATCACTTAAATTTATGATCTTCAAATGCATGTAAACTTGAAAGACATTTTTTAAAATAGGGACCCTACCTATCAATGCTCAGGGATTGAATTTATGGCCCCATGAATTTTTAAGCTAGAGCCTATTCCACTACTATTTTTGATTGCTTTTTTCAATTGGTTTTCTGGACCTTCGTCAGAGTTGTTCTGGGACTATTTTTGGCTTTGTGCTCAGGAGTGACCCCTGGCAGTGCTCAGGTGACCATATGTGACCCTAGGGATTTGAACCAGCGTCATAGCATTCAAGTACCCCCTACTTTCTCCCCAGCCTCTATTTTTCTTTTTTCTTACAAAAATATCACATTGAAGCAGTTTCAGCCTTGATTCCCTGAGTGGAGTTACTAATCTATAGACTCCAACCAAAAAACATATTTGTCTCTATTCTGGAATTCATGTCTTTTCTTAACCTCTAACAAAACTGCCCTCTAATTTCTTGCCAGCTCATGTTTTAGAAGGAACTTTGAAGAGAAGTGCTTCTTGTGAAGAATTCTGACCCCAACAGTCATTCTTTTCTTTCTGGGCATCCCTCCAAATCTCTTGTCACGAAGTTTGTGACCTCTAAATAGGGCCCATCTAGAGGTGTATTAATTGTGGCTCCTGCAGGAATTGAGTTGCCCATAATGTGACTGTGCATATGCTCCAAGTGTTCTGTATGCCTACGCTTTTGTTGTTGGAGAATAAATAATTGCTTTATGCTAAGAAAATAGAAAAAGAGAGAAAAAATATCTAGGACTGGAGAGAGCACAGAGAGATGTAGGAGCAGATGTTTGCCTTTTGTTTCGGGGGTAAGAGAATAAAGTCCCTGAAAGGAAGAAATTGTTTCTTTTTTATATAATATTTTATTTAAACGCCTTGATTACAAACATTATTATTTTTTTTCGGGCCACACCCGTTTGATGCTCAGGGATTACTCCTGGCTAAGTGCTCAGAAATTGCCCCTGGCTTGGGGGGGGACCATATGGGACGCCGGGGAATCGAACCTCCGTCCTTCCTTGGCTAGTGCTTGCAAGGCAAACACCTTACCTCTAGCGCCACCTCACCGGCCCCTACAAACATTATTGTGGTTGGGTTTCGTCATGTAAAGAACACCCCCTGTTACCAGTACAACATTCCCATCACCAATGTCCCAAATCTCCCTCCTCCCTACCCCACCCCTGCCTGTACTCTAGACAGGCTTCCTACTCGAAAGGAAGAAATTGTTCATGGTCTTAAGAGTTATTGATTTAAGAAGAGAGGCCATAACATTCTGAGTCCTGAGCCAAAATATATGAACATTACTTTTAATTTTCTCTGTGGACAAAGTTCAACTCAGTTGGGAATATCTGGCATGGGTCTTCCCTACAAGACAAGTCTTGTATTTGCTGAGTTTTGTAGGAAAGTACAGGAATTAGGAGTAGAAGAAATGTTGACTTATGTCAGAGTCTTGGGCCAAGATCCTTCCCAATTGGAATGGGATGATTCAGATCTGTGACCATATCTGACCAGAAGACCAGGTAGACTTCTGCTCTTTAGTACCTTTATTTATAAGATGGATTTTTTTGGCATAATGTGTCTCAGAGCAGAGTGTAGAAATACAAAATGCAATGCCTCATGCAGGCAGGAAGAGGATAGCTATAACTGCCTGGAGGCTAAGAACTATTTCTGTGTGGCTGGAGCAATAATAGTACAGCAATTAGGGTACTTGCCTTGAATGGCCCAGAGCCTCTAGGAGGGAGGTTGATCTTAGAGCAAGGAGTTGTAGCCCCTGTGCATCATTGAGTGTGGCCCCAAAACATAAACAAAAACAAAGTACTATTTCCATGTTAGGGATATAGACAGATATAGACAAGATAATCTACTTCCCTGCTCTTTGGGGAAAAAAAGATAAGCAAATAACTAAGAACATCTATGATAGTGGTAACTGCTGACCAGACAGTAAGAGAGTGATAAGATAGGGAGTGACAAAATTTGAATTGGATGCTTATATTTATAACAGCTTGGGGGTAGTTATTGTCATAAATATGCTGCTGCTGATGATGACAAGAACAGTGGTATCCAGAGGACACAAATGGTTAGTGATGCTCATTTTCATCGAAGCTTAGGGACCTGATAATAACAGTCCTGTTGGAGAGTGAGTGAGCATGTACATTAACTTACACTGTCCAGTCATTCATTCCAACAAACACCTTTTTTTTTTTGGTTTGTGTGTCACACCCAGCAGTGCTCAGGGGTTACTCTTGGCTCTATGCTCAGAAATAACTCCTGGCAGGCTCAGGGGACCATGAGGGATGCCGTGATTTGAACCAATGACCTTCTGCATAAAAGGCAAATGCCTTACCTCCATGCTATCTCTCCGGCCCCTCAACAAACACTTCTTAAGCACTTCCAATATATTAGGCACTGTTTGGACACTGAATACATAATAGAAACACTGAAACCACTCTATGTAGATTTAGGTTAAATGTCTAGAGTGGAGAGTGGGAGGCAGGAATGAGTTATGCACAGATAGATATTAAGTTGCACAGTTGGATGAGTACTCTTAAAGAAAAGCACAGAATTTAAAGGTATACATACATGGGAGAATCTCCTTGGGAGGGAGGTCAAGGACCTCACTGGGGTCACATTGAAACAGATGCCTGAGGATAGACATTCAGCCTGAGAGATGAGTCTATAGGATAAGGACCCTGAAGAGCAACAAGCTTGGCAGTTTCCAGAACAGGTGGGAGAGCATCTTGAGTAGATTCATGGAAAGGTGGAGTGAATGGAATCTAAGTTTGGGCAAAGATGAGGAAAGACGTTTGTTCAGATCCTTGGTGAGAATTCGAGACTTCAACAGACTGACACAATATGTCATTCTTTCTCCACTATCCAATAAGAACCTGCCCCTTTGATTTTCTCTGGATCCTCCCATCCTGCCCATCCCCAGCCTCTCTTTCCATTCATTGGATCACTGTGGTCATTCCAGTTAAGTTTGGTTGTTGGCAGATATCCCTTAACTGGTCACTCTGAGCTTAGCTTCCAATATTTTCAGAACTGGGAGTAGGCATATCGTAGCTTGAAATACCAATGGCACAGAAGGGCACCTTGAGGACCATGTTGAACTGGCTATGAAGACTATGGAATATACTGAGAGATGGGTGGGAGGCAGTTAACAAAAGGGGAGAGGGAAGGGGATGGAAGGGAAAAAAGGGAAGGAGAAAGAGTGAGAGGCAGAGATAGTGAGAGAGAGAAAGCTTCCATCTATTCCTGCTTGTATGTGTAAAAACACCTTATAGAATTTAACATTTTAAATTGGACTTAGGCCTACGGAAGAAAAGAAAATAGTAAGTGTTTTTATAATACCTATGTAAATGTCCACATTATTATGAGTTCTTGATGCATTATTTATTTAGACCTTACAAAATCTCCATAAGGAAAACAGCATTGTATCTCATGTTGCATAAAGGAAGATATCACACAGGTGGGAGGGTAGGTTTGTTGGTTTGTTTGGTTTTTGTTTTGGGGCCATTCCCTGTGGTGCTCAGGAGTTATTCCTGATGTACTCAGAAATCCCTACTGGTAGGCTTGGAGGACCATAGGAGATGCCAAAGATTGAACCCATGCCTACTGGATGCAAGGTAAACACACACCTACTATTATTCTACCCCTCTGCCAATGAGGAGAGTAGGGTTCTTATCCAGATAACCTGACTTTGTACCTACAGATTATATCAAGATATATATAACTTAATGTGTATTTTATTAATTATAAGATAAGTCCCAAATTTGCTATTAAGAAGTTTATTTTCTCACTTGCTGTAGCCACAAAGACTTAAGAGATTATCCGAACAAATGTACAAAATAACCTGGGCCATTTCAGAAACTACATGTAGTCAGGGTGACCTCTTGTGGTTTAAATGTGAATGGCATGCACCTAGAACCAGGTTCGAGAATTCACCCAACTTCTGGGGATTAAGCACTCTCTGAATCTCTTTGATGCTTTTCTAGGGTCCTCTGAGCCTAAGCTGCGGTGTTGGAACTGTGTCGGAAGAAAGGTGGATAAGTCTCCATAGGCTGAACTTTATGTGCTTTCTATTGGATGGATTGTGGCAAAGGACTGTGTGTATCTGTGTTCCGGTATTCTTCCTGAGCTTGGTGGAAAATTCTGTTCTGGGCTCCTCCTGCTGGTGGGAAGCTTCTGAGGGCAAAACAGGGAGGACCTTTTTAGTACATTTAATTTAGTCATAGAGTTTTCAAGACTTGAATCCCTGGATGAGAAAGGATTAGCTCTCTATTCATGCATCAGACCAGGTGTTTATCGAACATTTTCTACATGCCAGGTACATCAGGTACATCGGATGTATTGAGAAAGACTCGGGACAAGAGGGAGACTATTCCTCTTTCTCTTCCTCCCTCTTCCTCTTACCTCTAACCTCTTCTTTAAGGTAGATGAAGAGACTCCCTTTCCTCCCTTCTTCCTGTTTATAATTTTGTATTATATAATTTCTGGTACTTGTAGGTATGTGGTCTGCATCTTTGTCGAAAGAAATGATTCTGGCTTCTATTCCACTGAAAATAAAGACGATGAGTCACAAAACCAATGTGCATGCATATGCAGAGTCTTCATGATATGTCTCCTTTTTTAATAATTTTTATTGTGACCAAAGTGAATTACGAATCTTTTACAGAAATATTTAAGGTGCATAGTGACAATGGAACATGGGCATTCCCACCACCAGTGTTGTCCTTCCTCCACCCCTGTTCCCAGCATGTATCCCATATCTCCCTCCTTTGCCCCCCATAATGCTAGTAAAACTGGTCCCCTCTTGTACAGCTGGTTGTAGATTGGGAATTGATTCTGTTGTTGTTGACTTTGGGTTTAGTGTTTCAGTATGATCATTTTTTATTTCCACTCAATGTTCATACAATTGGTCCTGGTATCATCCATTTTTCCACCCTCAAGCTTCTGTAAGTAGTGAGAGACAACAATAATCAGAAAACCATCTATGCCACAGAGAGCAGAGAAGTGATGGGAAGGGGATTGGGTATTGTGGGGTTGGTTGCACTGTTGCATCAGGGATGGACTGAAGTTTTGTGCAAAAAGCAATATTGAATGACAGTCAAAGGTATTGGGGAGATTTATTGTCTCAGTATTTGCCTTCTGCACAATATGGGCTTAACCACAAATAAGTACTTGCAATGCTGTTTTTATTGGTTTGACAACCATACAGTTCTGGAGGTAGTGACTGGGAAAAATGAAAATAAAAATGTTCTTGCTGGGGGCCTGAGAGATAGCACAGTGGTAGTGCATTTGCCTTGCACACCGCTGATCCAGGATGGATGGCGGTTCGAATCCTGCCATCCCATATGTTCCCCCATGCCTGCCAGGAGAAATTTCTGAGAAATCCGCCAGGTGTGACCCAAAAACAAAACAAAAAAAGGTTTTTGCTGGAGTGTTAGTCATGCAGGGTATGGCTTCTGCCCTGTGTAGGTCACATTTCTGGAGAGGAACCAGAAAGAAACAAGGGAGAGAATCAGGTAGCCATGTAGGAAGGACATCTAGGACTGTGGGCGTGGCATGTGCAAAGTCCCTGAGGGAGGAGCTTGAGGAAGTTTAAGGAGGGCAGCTGTATTCAGGGACTGCCGGAGCCGAAAGTGAGTCTGAAAGTTGTGACAGGGGAGCAGAGGGATCTATGCTGGGGGGCTACTAGAGGTGATTTTAGCCTCGTGCACCAATATCACCATATCAGAATGTGAGTGACTTGGAATGAGGAGATGGATTAATTGGGGGAGAGAACATATGTTGCACATCTGCAGAGACCTGAGTTTGATCCCTGTCATCTTATGTCACCATGAGCACTGCTGAGTGTGGCCACTACTATAAAGTAATTTAATAATAAAGTAATTTAAAAATAAAGAATGTATTGATTTGACCTGCAAGGAGGTCTATAATTTCTATTCACTTTTATGACAACTATAGATAATGAGCACCACCATCCTGCCCATTTTATGGGAGAGAAGAGGGAGATCCAGAGAAGTGGGGAAGAAAGTTTGAGGTAAAGACCCAGGCTTATGCAAAGATATAATTGAGTATAGGGTGTGTGGACATTGGTGATGCAATAGTCAGGGAAGGGAGGACATAGAAGAGGAAGCCCAAGAGACAGATAAGGTCCCTTTGCATTACTCTTGCTTTCTAATAAAACTTTGAAACTTTATATTGATATCAGCAAAATACAAAGTGGGGCATGGGAATCAAGATAATAAAACCGTATTTTTAGTCTCTCAACTGCCAGCTTTGATGATGATAGTAGTAAATCATCGGTGGGGCTGAGGGTGCAGGAATTGAGGTCGAGACAGATGGGAGAGCTTAGCAGCCTCTGGGAGGGAGCTGTTGACCACTGAGAGAGATAGAGATGGGGTTTCAAGGGATGACCAAGCATCTGATTTATAAAGACTTTGGAAGCTGGAAACAAGGGAGGGAACATAAAGAGAGTGAACATTTTATCTTACACCTTTTCATAATTCTTTGGATTGGGAGATGAAGTCTTTGGAGAAGTAGTTGCATACTGTGGAAGTTCTTGAACTGAGTGGCTCAGTCTCCTTGATGTTCTTGCGCTCAGTGTGATGTCTGCTTTCTTACCGCCTCATACGTGCTGCAACTCTACGTGGGCCAAATCCTTAAGCCAGAGCAAATAGCACCTTTTGGTACATCGGTAATTTTCTGTTGAAAGATTTGCTTTGATTATTATCCCCCTGGCTCCTTAAGAAATGAGTTCATCATCTAGGTAATTAGAGAATTTTCTAAGTAAAATAACAAGGACCACTTATCTCCTTATCCCTCTTAAAATTCTACTCACACTTCAAAGTCAAGCTCAACTGCTTTCTCTTCCATGAAATTTCCATCTCTCTCTCTCTCTCTCTCTCTCTCTCTTCTGCTTCTTTAAGGAGTTAAAAATTCTGCTCTGGAGAGAAAGGGGATTGAGAGAGGGGGGTGCTTGAGAGAGAAGTAATGAGGGAGAAAAGGAGAGGGAGAGAGCTAGGAGAGAGAGAGAGAAAGAGAGAGGAGAAAAGGCCAAAGAGCCATAAATAGAGGAGATAGGGGAGTTCAGAAAATTGGGATGCTGGTGGTAGGAAATATCCACTGGTGAAGGGATGGGTGATGGACCTTATATGACCGAAACTCAATTATGAACAACTTTGTAAATATGTATCTCACATCTATTTAATTAAAATGTATTTAAAATTTTTGCTTTGGGTTGTGTATGTGAATATACATGAGTGAGAGAATGTGTATATGAGAGCAAATATATGTATGAGCACAGGAGCTGTAGGAAGCAGGACAGTACATTGGATAGACTTTGGGATTACATGCTTAGGTTGACATCCCAGTTTTTCTATATGCCTGCTGTACAATATTGCATTAGTTACTTAACCTCTTTGAACCTTACCTTTGTTATCAGTGCAACAGAGCTAAGTGTATCTACTTTATAATGTTAAATTTAAGGATGCTTATTAAGCATAGTATATACCATTTGGCAAGAATGCAATTAATGGCAGCAGGAAATGACAATGGTTTTTTATTGTTATTTCTCCAATTATTGTGCAGTGTTTTTTTTTAAATGATCACCATATGTTTTAACCTAGGCACTTGAGGGGTACATCAGTATCTGATCAAATATTGTTTACCTTGAAGGGGATAAAATTCTATTTAGTCTTATTGGGGGAGGTAAAATATAATCAATATATATAACAAATAAACATACAATATATTTGAAAGTAATTAATATGGTAGAACAAAGAAGGAAAGGGAAGCAGGGTAAGGTGGTTGAGTAAAGGGTGGCAGTGCTTTGGCAGTGTCATGATAGCTTGCAGTTACATAGCAAAGTTATCTGTCTCTGTAGCCCATAGATTTGCTCTGTGAGTCTGAGATCTAGGCTGTGTTCAGCCAGGCATGTCTCTGGTCTTGGCTGATCTTAGCTAAGTCCATCACATATCTGTGCACTGACTGGTTTAGGGTAGCTTCCTTGAAGATAGCTTTGTTCTCTTTCTCAGCTCTGTTTCTTTCACAAACTGCCCAGGACTTTTCTGCAGAATCAGAGATTCAGAGAGCAGATGTAACAAAACTCCAGGACCTCTGTTGGGAGCTGTACTGTCATTTCTGTGTTGCTTTAGTTTTAATTTTTGGGACCACACCTGGTAGTGCTCAAGGCTAACTCTGGACTCTATGCTCGGTAATCAATTCCTGGTGGGGTTTGGGGGTCCAGATGTGGTTCTGGCAATCAAACCAGAGTTGTATTCATTCAATGAAAGCATCTTAACCTCTGTAGTACTCTCTATTTCTGTAGAACTCTTGTGCTGTTGTTGTTTTTACCTTCTATTGGCTGCTTCCTAGAAAATATAAGTGAAGAAGTGACTCTGCAAAGGTGTGGCTATAAAGGAGGGAGAGCAGGATGCACACTGCAGCTTTAAATGGCTTGTTGAGGAAGATCCCTGGAGAAGGTGAGACATTCCAGGCAAAGCCAGGAAGCAGGAAAGGAGGCCATAAAGGAATATCCCTGGCATGACTATAGTTAGAGACCTTGAGGCCAGCCATGACCAAGGAAAAATAGGATGGGGTGGGGGCAGGAGGTGGTGGGGCTGTGGGAAGGGACGGGCACAGTCTTCCAGGGACTTTCACTGACATGGGGGAACCTGGAAGATTTGAAGCAGGGGAAGAACAGGACCTGATGTTCCTATGTGTGTGTGTGTGTGTGTGTGTGTGTGTGTGTGTGTATGTGTGTGTATTTGAGAGAGAAAAGCAAAATAATTAAAAATATGTTAATTTACTTATAGACCATGTAGCACATAGTTGCCATTTTTTAATTTGTTTCCAGGTAAGTGGCAGTAAAATTATTAATAAAGAAAAAAACAGATGCTAGCTTTGGCAGCACATATACTAAAAATGGAACGGTACAGAGAAGATTAGCATGGCCCCTGTACAAGAAAAAAGCAGGAAAAAAAAGAAAGAATAAAGTACAGCAATAAGAAAATTTGTTGAGCCGAAGAGATAGCATGGAGATAGAAATTTGCCTTGCATGCGGAAGGACGGTGGTTCGAATCCTGGCATCCCATATGGTCCCCATGCCTGCCAGGAGCAAATTCTGAGCTCAGAGCCAGGAGTAACCCCTGAGCGCTGCCGGGTGTGACCCAAAAATCAAAAAAAAAAAAAAAAAAAAAAAGAAAAAAAAAGAAAAAAAAAGAGAAAAAAGAAAATTTGTTAAAATTACTGTATCTTGCAATGAGGTCATTAATGTCATTGCTAGAAGGTTTAGAAGCTTTTGTTACTAGTTGACCTTTCTGTTCTTTTGTTTATGAACATTAAGTACATCAAATACACATTGGCACCTAAATTTAGGTATTCCTAAGGGGATAACAGTATCACCAAGAAAATTGGAGTTGTCCAGAAATTCCAAGTATACTATTGCTGATACTGTGGCTTTTTTGGGGCATGTTTTCAGTTTCCAAGCCACCCAGAACTATGGGAAGGTCAGGTAGGTTGTCCACATTTACTCAACAGAAGTTCTGGTGATGTCAACCCAAATACAAGCAAACCTGTAGTTTTGGTCAGATTGGTTTTTCTTCAGAGTCATAGAAGAGTGTCGAAGCAGGGCCATCAGTGAAGCAGTGATTGTTGGGTGTTGGGTGTAGCAAATATAGCTTTTTTGTTTTTGGCAAGACAGAAGCTTTGCTCTTCCTCTCCTCTAGACATTGCCAAATTTCAGCTGTGTGTCTAGTATACCCATAATTTTTTGAGGCTGGGTTTACATATCTTCGAGAATAAAATCAGTTGATACAACTGGCTGAATGCAGACATGGTGGCTGCCTTTGAACATTTTTTAATTAAAAACTATTTAGAAAATTTTGAAGGAAGAAGAAAAATAGATGTTTGAGAAAGAACACAGGCTTGTAGAGTGTAAATAGGCAAGCAAAGAAACACAGACAAACAAAAAAATCTGTGTTCAAGAGAGAACATGAATTTGAAAACTATTTTTATTAATGCACTGTGACTTACAAAATTATTCACAATACAGTTGCTTTAAGTCTACAATGTTCCAACACCCATCCTACTACAAGTGTGACCTTCCCTTTATTAAGTACCCATTTCTCTTCCACTGCCCAGCCTGTTCCTTTAATAGATGTGTAACAAATTTACTTCATATTGCTTGCTCCAACAAATTGGAAAAAGAATGGCAAATGGAATGGTAAGAAAATAAAATAAGTCAATTTTTGATGATTTGTTATCTTTTTTAACCTTTGTTTTGGGTCCACACCTGGTGGTGCTTCAGAGGTAAAACCTGGTTCTGTGCTCTGGAATCTCTCCTGGTGAGCTCAGGGACAATATAGGGTGCCAGGGATTAAACCCAGGCCACTACCTGCAAGGCAAGTCTCGTTCTTGCTATCTGAATACTTTGATTCCTGAATTATCTATGATTTTAACCTATGTAAATAAAGAAATTCAAGCCACTTGATTCAATATATGTTTATTCTTATTTACATAACTAAGTATATATTTATATAAATAAATAATTCTGGCATCTAAATATATTGCATTAAATTTTTATTTTTTATCTTGGGTCTTAATGTGGTAATAATCATGCCTTCCCTGCCATTAATAAATCTTTAAGAAAATTCTGTGTTAATATCTTTTGTAGTTTACTTGTGTTTTTAAAGGATGATTCTGAGCTCCATGTTGATTCTGGATATGGGAGTGGGGGATTGAGATCATGAAGTGACAGGGGAAAAGTCAGTAGATGGCTCAGGCAAGGGACCCTTGCAAGTCCTCATCTCCTGCAAACGGTGGGTGGTTAGACTTCTGAGACTCTTGTGAGGTGTGTAGAATTGGAAAGGTGCATTGTGTGGTTTCCTGGAAGAATATGCCTTGTGTTCAGCAACTGCAGTGTGGTGTTACACAGCGTATTTGGACTCTGGCTTCCTTTGTGATTCTTTGGTTTATGAGTATGGCAGGGAATTCCTTGCCTAGGAATATTTATTGCTGTTATTCCACAAGGCTGAGATCCCTGGAACCAAGAAATGTGCCTGCACTGGCTTCCATGGCCCCCATCTTCCTGCCCATGTGACACACAGCAAGCCCATAGGACTGGTTGAATGAATTTACTTTGCTGTGAAATCAAGGAGGCAGGAACTGGGTCTTAATTAACTCTATTTTACAGAGCGAAGCCCAAGGTCTTCTCCCAGCTGTGAGGTCTGTGGGATAGGATCATACTGTTTTCATGTCTTCACCTACATTTAAGGTGTTTGCTTCTGAATTAGCAAGATCCCACAGGCCATCTAGTCTTTCGGTTCCAACTGGTCTCTGGCCAAGTTGCAGATAGATCCACCTGCTGGAAATCTAGGTTCCTCCTGTTTTCCATGACTGCTTGACTCAGAGCCCAGGAGAGGGAGGCAGAGTACAACGTAAGGACTCTTGCCTGTGTTGGAGCCAGGCCAGCTGGGCTTGCATCTTTTTGGTTGTTATTTTCAGTTAGACCATTAGGTGGGCAGCTGTGCTAGGATCCTGAGGCCAAGCCAAAATCTCTTAACCTCTCCTGCTTCTTTGCTTTTTCCCTTTTCCCTTCCCTTTCTCTTTTTTCTCTTGTTTTTTTCCCTCCTCGTCTTCCCCATCTCCCTTCTCTACCTCTCCACCTCCTTCCCTTCTCCTCTTCCACATCCTCCTCTTCACTTTCTACTTTTTTCCTTCTCTTCCTCTTCTTTCCTCCTTTCCCCCCCCTCTATCCTTTTATTTAAGGTTTTAATTAAATTTGTTTATTTTAGACACTGGTTTACAGAATTGATCATAAACAGTTATTTCTGGCATTCAATATTACTCCATGAATTTAAAATTAACTCCAAATTTGCCATCAGTTTCTGTTGTGTGGTCCTATGGTTCTAAACTGTGAGGATCTGTAGTGCAGGGCTGATGAGTTCATATGAGTCTGTGGCATTGCTGCTTGTGCAGACAGGACTGAAGGCCCTGGTCATGGTCTGACTGTCAGGGGCATCTAGAAGTACAGAGGAGCAGGGGAAGGCATCCCTGTCAAGCTCCAAAGAGCCTTGGAGATGTTAACTACCTTGCCTACCTGGAGTATTTGGCACCTAGGAGTGTCTGAAGAGATGAGCTGAGAGGAGATGAAGCTGGGTCATTGGTATGGAGGCAGCTGTAGGGGTAGTCTGTGTGTCTATCCCCAGGGTTCCTCTTTATCATTAATCTCTTTAATCTTTTCCCCCTTTTCTTCCCTGCTCCTTCATTTACCCTTCCTTCTATTCTTTACCTTCTCATCTTTTGAACTCCCGCATTTTGCTTTCTAAAATAAAGAGTTACTCAGCAATTGGGGTTGGAGAGCAGTCCTGGGAATGAATACAGGAGTAGGGAAGGATTCTCTGGCACAAGGTTGGTGTGTGTGTGTGTGTGTGTGTGTGTGTGTGTGTGTGTGTGTGTGTGTGTGTGTGTGTGTGTGTGGTGTGGTCGCTTCCTCTCAGCACTGTTTCCATTCTGTCTTTCATGCTACAGTTGGCATAGGGCCCATCCATGGCTGTGATTTTGGGGAGCTAGGTGCTTTAAAATGGGTGGATATAGGTTGCCTCACGTCCTTGGTGAGGGCTACTTGCCGTGTAATCTGAAGCTCAGCCCCCTCCAGTGCCACACAGAAGGGAGCAGAGAGATACAGTTCAGAACCCTAGAGGGCATGTGTAGGCCTGTCCTGTCTACTATAGTCAGACAACTCAACTGTACTCAGTTGTGGGACTCTGAGATAAGTTAAAAGAGTAAATCCACAATGACCTTGAAGAATTAGGATGAAAAGAAGTCCTAGAACATTCATTCATGATTGTTGAGATGGGTTCCTTGCTGGCACGTTCTTTTATTGGATGTAGTAGATCAAAGAAAGTTTCTGAAGTTAAACTTGCCTTTGCTTTTTCCCTTTGTTATGTGCTACCAGGAAACAATGACAGATGTGGTCCTACTAGTGAGTGCTGGTTCAGCATTCAGGTTTTATATTTTTATTTAAGAAAAATGGGGAGAGGGTGGCATATTGGGAATACTGAGTTGTGTTCAGGGTTACTTTCAATACTATGTTAAGGGATTACTTCTGGTGGTGCTCAGAGGACCATATGTGGTGCTAGAGATCAAATTAGAATCAGCTTCTTGCAAAGAGCAAGCACTTTACCTGCTTTCTCTGACCCCAATTAAATTTTTAAAAGTTTGTTAAATAAGAGAGTAAGCAATAGAAAAAATTCAAAGCCAAGGAAAATGTTAAAACAACAAAAATTTATATATATATATATATATATATATATATATATATATATATACAAATAAAATCCGAAGACTGACTCTCTCAAAGAGAGCAATGCTTATCCTCCCATACCCTTCCCACTAAACTCTGCTTTTTCTAGTGAACATATACCTCATTCTGAGCTCTGTTTCCTGAACTTAGTTAATGTTTCAACTTGGTATCCCTTTTTATCCATCCATTTTTTGATAGACCTCTGTTTTTTTTCTGCACCCCCAATTTTTATTGAGAATTTTGGTTTCATTCCAAAGACAAGTTTTATGTGTACATCATTCCAATACCATACCCAACACCAGAGTGTTTATTTTTTTCCCTACCAATGTCCCAGGGACTCCTCTTTTATACCCCTACATCCCCATAAGCTCAGGTCTTTAGACCAAGTCTGTAAGAATGCAAGTTTTAAGTCCCAGTGTCCAGATAACAGCTTTGCCCCATTCCCATTTTTGCTCCCCACTCCCCTAGACATCCCTTTGTAAGTGAAGCCCTTATAGTAACTTTCTCACCTTTTTTTTCTTTTTGGGCCACACCTGGTGATGCTCAGGGGTTACTCCTAGCTATGTGTTCAGAAATTGCTCCTGGCCTGGGGTAACACATGGTAACATATGGGATGCCGGGGGATCAAACCCTGGTCTGTCCTAGGCCAGCATGGGCAAAAACAGATACCTTACCACTTATGCCACCACTCTGGCCCCCACTTACTCTCCTTTTAATCCATGGTACCCTACATGGGATGGGGAACAGACTTAAATGTTAAAGCTATCAAAGATTCACAGAAGATGAGCTTATTGAAAAACTATGCTCAGCATTGCAGGTCCTCACCACTCTACCTTCCTGACTTCCGTCTTTCATAACTGTAGCTGGCATGGGATGCTTTGACTGGTAGATGTTGATAGACTCAAGTGTGAATTAAAGAGGTTCCTACTCTTGTCTATTCACTGAGGAACATTGAGAAACACTGAGAGCTCTTTCAGTGGACTTTCAGAAACTCCTCCCAGGTCCAGTGTACTAAGAAATCCCCCAAAAGTTACCTCTGAAAATAGCTCTGGTGACTCACCTTTGATGGAATAGGTGTGGTGAGGTTGGGTTAGTGCAAGCTTATATCCTGCCATTCACTCTTTCCCTGGACAGTGAGGACTGACTATCAGGGTTGGTGGCTTAGATGAACTAAATCTGCTCATAATGGTACCACCTCATATGGCTTGGATGATAAGAGGTTAGGGAGAGGCAACATCCTTAGCTAGTGGGACCTCAGAAACCAAACCAGAATCCCATGACCTTTTTTTCTAAGAACGGAGGGTGGGCATAACTCAGTCAGGGTGGGTCTTCTTGCAGTTGCATAACAGAAGCAGCTGGTATCACACCTGCAGGTCTCACTCAAATGGGCCATGACCTTGATTTTGAAGCATGAGCCCCTTTCTATCTTAGTGAGTTCTTTTGGGTAATTGTGGTGAGACCCATGGCTGGACACTTTCTCTGCCTTGAGCTGTGCCTCCTAATCCCCAAAGCAGCAAGGATAGAAACCATGGCAACCAGCAAGTCACAGGAAGTAGGTTTCTCCCAACCTTACCACACCTACTCAAAAGTCTATGGGGATTACTCCCACTTTCCTCACTCATCCCTTAGCCCAGCATTCATTTCCTGCTGTGGTTTCTTGTGGAGAAAATAATGGTTGGAAAGCCCAGTTTTAAAGTGTTAAATGGCACTCACTGAGAAAGTGAAAGCAAAGGGAAACAAATGGGATATTAAATTAGGAAGCTTCTTTACCTCAAAGGAAATGAGGAACAGAACACAGAGACAGCTCACAGAATGGGAAAAGTTGTTTCCCCATCACTCATTCAATAAGAGATTAATATCCAAGATATATAAAGATTTATTTTAGTATTATTTTTATTTAAACACAATGGTAATCAGGTTGTTCATACTTCAATTTTTTCTACAGAGAAAGTTGTTCATGATTGAGTTAAAGTCATACGATGTGTAAAAACCTTCATCAGTGTGCATTTCCCACCATCCATGTCAACAGTTTCCCTCTTATCCTGATGCCCTCTTCCCTTTTTCCCATCATTCCCTGCACATAAAGATTTTTATGAGAAAAAAATTGCAGGGAAAAAAAAACCCCAGAAATTTTACAAGAATAAAACCAAAAAAATTACAAGGAAAAAAAACCACCATCAACAAATGGGGAGAAGAGATGAATAGAACTTTAAAAGTTTTCAAGAATTTTACAAGGAAAAACATTCAATCCTATTAAAAATGGAGACACGAGATGAATAGAAATTTCCTCAAAGAAGAGATACAAATGGCCAAAAGGCATATTAAAAATGCTTTATATAATTAATCATCATGTGAATCCCAAAACAGCAATAATATATCACCTCAGTAACACCACCAGAAAGTCTGTCATTCATTCAAAGAACAACAACCAATGGTGGCATGGATGTGGGAGAAAAAGGGACCTGCATTCACTGCTGTTAGTTTCTCCATTCTCAGTGCTGAGTTCTTGTCTACAGTGATAAGTTCCAACTATAATTGTCCTAATAGACTCTTCTCTACTCTAGCTACACTCAACACTCTTTGTGGCAAGCTTTCTACCCTGAGATAGAGACATTATTTTCCCTTCTAGTAATTATTTATTTAATAAATATATCTTGAGCATGTTCATTGTTCTCAAGGATCTACTTGAGATATGGCTATATAGAAAATAAGTGCCTTCCTTCATGGAGTTTACAATTTAGCTTGGATCATGCTGTGGGATGAATTACTAAAATGAGAAGAACAGACACTACATTAGATCTTAGCCGAAAGACTGAGAAACAATATATTCTGAGCTGAACTGTAAAATATCAGTGTTGAAAGACTAATACTTCAAATCACAAAATGTAAACTTATTTGGAATAGCTCTTTGGATAGAAGCAGCAATTAAAATGACATACCTTTCTTTATCTCTCTCACCCTTCTGAAGAAGGATGCAATCCTCTTGCAACCTCAGTTTTAGGTTTCCATCTCTTGGAACTATGAGGTAATAAATTCCTGCTATTCTAAGCTATTCATTTTGTAGACCTTTTCTATAGCAGTTTTAGCAAGCTCACATGGCAAAGATATACAATGTACAGAAACATCAATATCCAGGGTTTCCAAATAGGATAAACATAACAAAGAATAACAAAAACAATGCTAGTTGTAAGTAAGCCCTAAAGGGAATGGCGTGATTTTATAGATGTTGATAAGAAAAGATCTCAAAGAGAAAATAGCTTTGAGCCAAAACCTGGATGGGAAAAAGGGACTGTCTTGGAGATACTAACGAGAATGTATTCTAAGAATAAAGAGCAACTTCTAAGACCCTAAGGGGGACATACACTGCCACTTCAAAGCCCCCCTTCCATATCTACATGCTGCCCTTAGTGGATTCTATTAGCTCTACCACCAAGTATATATCATTATCAAGCAACCTCTAACTCCATCAACTGCTCTAAGCCAACCTCATTTTTTCTAGGTATTTATAGAAACTTGAGCACTTAGAAATATTTCTACTTCATATTAAAATCAACAACCTTAATTTTTGTGCAACAACCTGTGTTCTTTTCTCAAGGTACACAGGATAGTTTCTCTCTCCTGTTCACCAGAACCTAAAGTTTTCCATCTTCTTCCAATTAAAACTGGCTATTACATGGTTACCCTTCTGAAAGAACAGCACTGTGCTTCTTCTCTTCCAATTACCTCAACTACCTGTTATGTGTCAAAGGATGCTTGCTCTTATCTCTAATATATCTCACTGATTGTTAAGGGGTTTAAGGATTTAACCTAGGTTGGCTGCTTGCAAGGCAAACATCTTATCCAACTCTACTATTCTGTCCCAAGCCTCAGAGTGGTTAAGTAGATTTTATAAAGTCCCATGATGGTAAGTGCTAAAATAAAGATGCAAACCTTGGCTTCTTGTATACCAAGAAAAAAGTCTGCTCTGATATGTGGATCTATGTTCTTCATCTATCACTCATGTCCTAGAATCTAGGAATATTTAATTTAGTAGAACGGAGGCTTAAAAGTCAAATGATTATATTCTTGGTTTTAAAGCAGAAGGAATACTCCAAATACCATCTGTTCTTGGTTTGTTCCTGCTGAGAGAAAGTAATATATGTGAGTGAATAATTAAGGCATTCAGTATTAGAGTTTTGGCAAGGACTGATAATAGCACACACTTATTGAGGGTGGCTTGTGCACTAGGCCAGGTACTAAGCACATTCAAAATTTATCTGAGGACAACTGTGAGGAATAAATTTACAGGAATCTTACAGGTGAGAAGAGAGAAGAAGGTGACATACCTGTGCTCAAACCTCTGCAGGTCTGTGGTAGAGCTGGGAATTTAACCGGAAGCTCTGACTCCCTAGTGTTTATTCACTGAAATGAAGTAGGTGAGTTCTGAATAAGAAAAAAAAAAAACATCAAAGACTCTAGTGGATTAGATGTGACTCAGCTTACAGGTAGGGACATGCTTGAAAGGACCTCTTAAGGGAGCACCATTTTCCCTGATCAAAATGTCAAGATAGGTTTTGTTCCAGAGCCAATGATCATTATTTGAGGCAACAAAAGACATGGAGTTTTGCTTGGTTTGTAGAGCAGGTCTTGAATAAACAATCCATTGTAACATTGATGAAAAGAAACCATCCTAGTGAAAGTTAGTGGCATTTGGAAACCAGATTTTCTTTATTTGTCTTGTCACCTAAAATTGTAGTTTCCTAGAACCTGTCTATGACTTGCAGTGAAGAATGTACTGAACTTTGATTTTCTGGTACAACTTCCATGCCAACTATTTCTACTCTTTATCTGAAATTGGTCATTTCAGCTCTCACATAAGAATAAAGTTTCTAAGTCAAATAATAAGGCAAAAGAAAGAAAGAAAGAAAGAAAGAAAGAAAGAAAGAAAGAAAGAAAGAAAGAAAGAGAGGAAGGAAGGAAGGATGAAAGAAAGAAGAAAGAAAGAAGAAAGAAAGAAAGAGGAAGGAAGGAAGAAACAGAAGGAAGAGAGAAAGAAAGAAGAAAGAAAGGAAAGAGAAGAAAGAAAGAAAGAAAAAAAAGAAAGAAAGAAAGAAAGAAAGAGAAGAAAGAAAAAAGAAAGAAAGAAGGAAAGAAAAAAGAAAGAAAAAGAAAAGAAAAAAGAAGAAAGAAAGAAAGAAAGAAAGAAAGAAAGAAAGAGAAAGAAAAAGAAAGAAGAGAAAGAAAGAAAAAAGAAAGAAGAAAGAAAGAATAGAAACGAAGAAAGAAAGAAAAATAAAGAAAGAGAAAGAAAGAAAGAAAGAGAGAAAGACAGAAAGAAAGAAAGAAGAAAGGAAGAAGAAAGAAGAAAGAGAGAAAGAAAGAAAAAGAAAAAAGAAAGAAAGAAAGAAAGAAAGAAGAAAAAGAAAGAAAAGAGAAGAAAGAAAGAAAGAAAGAAAGAAAGAAAGAAAGAAAAAAGAAGAAAGAAAAAGAAAGAAAGAAAGAAAGAAAGAAAGAAAGAAAGAAAGAAAGAAAGAAAGAAAAACTCAAATAAAAACTTCCTGTTTCTGATTGTCTTGAGAACTGGAAAAGACAGTGGCTCACACAAACCCCATTTTAGATTTCATCAAAAGTGAAGAGTGATGTGTTTTGTGTAACAGTTATTTATTGTGTATCTATTTATTATCTGTTGTTACATGCAACCTATGATTCTGCTTTGAAATAAGCATTTGCTCAGATGACTTTTAATGAGCAATTTAGGTTGGGACCAAAAGGAAGTTCTGCTCTCTGCTAGACTCCACATGTGCCTGAGAGTTGGCTGAGAGTCCTGGCTGGCATGAAGAGTCAGTTCTACTCGACATAAATTTCACTTTCTCTCTGAGTATGGCATGGGCATATATTAATGGTGTAACAGAAATATTACAGTGAACTAATTGTAGAATAAGGCAAGTGGAAGTTTGCATGTGATTTTTTAAGACTATTCTTCACCCCTTGCTGCCACCACTTACTTAAGCCACAAGTCACAATGTCAAGTTTGGAATCTGTATCAGAAGGTATCTGTAAGAAGGGATGACAAATACAAATCTGAAATTTAGGCATAAATTTAGGGATAGAAAGTGTTAATAATTATTAACAGTTTTAATTATTTCTTCTGAACATGAATAGAACATTGAGTGAAGATCATGAACAGTTCTTCTGAATATGGCATCTTTTGCCGATTCCTTGCTGCCAGAGACTTGACAGCGCTTCTTCTCACAAATCTGAACCACATTTGGCTTTAGAGAGGAAGCAATTAAGACCCTCAGTATGGCTTGAAGATGATCATCATTAAGTTTAGACCTGTATTTTGACTTATTGAAGTTAAATGTGGAGAATAACTTTTCACACAAATGTGTGCTCCCAAAAAGGCACATGGTGCGCTTGAACATTCGGGAAAGCTCAGGGAAGCTGGGGGAGCAATACTCTCAATGTATGTATACTCAATACATTCAATTCAATTCAACTCGAATGACACCCCTTCCAACATTACTACCATCTTCCTATGGTTATGATGCCAGATCAATTTACAGTATATTTCTCTGACTTTTCAAGGATGCATTTCTACTGAGAGACTTGTGAGTTTTAATTTTAGCTTATCAGAGGAAATTTAATAAATCTGGCTTCTAGAGATGTGGCACCACTGAGGATTGCTTTGTATTAAATCAGATGATGAAGTGTATGCAAAGAGAAATAGAGTAATTCAGTGAATAATAAATTCAAGAAGAAAAAGAAAACCACCAGAGATGCCTCCAATAAATTTTAAATTTATGTCCCTGCATCGAATGACACCCTCAGATAGAAGGATGCCTCACTTTTATTTAATTAAATTATTCAATTATCAACTTCTATTAGCTTTATAGTCTGGATTGGGTGTTGTGAGAGGTCAAATAGGTATTTTGACAGTTTCCGGAGATTTTGGACCCACTTTATGGCTTGGGATCTTTCTATTATACCAAGATTAACCCTCTAGAGGATCCCAGGTGCAAAGTTTCAAAGGTCCCTTCCAAGGATCACACACAATTGCTTAATATATTGATCATTGAATTGGGACATGTTGCACAATGTAGTATAGTAGGGAAGCTGGTCAGAGACTCACAATCTAGGCTTTTATTGTAGGATGGTTGTGTAAGGTATTATCTGGCTATCATGTTTTAAAGTTCCAGAACTCCAAAGGAAAGCAGGTGATCTGTATAAACTATACGGGTTGTAGCAAAGAGTCTAGACAGAGTGAGATACTTTTAGCACTTAGGGAAAGTTTTATAACTTTATAGTGTAGGGAGCTCTGAAGGATTCTGGTTTGAAGATGCCTCTTGTAGTGGGTTGAGTCAGTGTCTCTGCAGAACTGATTACATCTTATCCTGATACTTGTAAAACCTTATTTAGAAGAAAGGTTTTTGAAATTTTACCAAGAGAAGGCTCTTGATATGGCATAGCTGGATGGACTCTAAATACAATAACAAGTGTTTATATAAGAGATATGGGAGATTTGTCAGAGAAGACAATGTGATCACAGAAACAGAGATTGGAGGGAGACACCCCCAAGTCAAAGAATTCTTTAGAAAAACAGAAGCTTAAAAATGAAAGTATTTTCCCACTGAATTTCCAGAGGAAACTCAGCCCTGCTAGAAAGGGGGACTTCTAGCCTCTAGAACTACCAAAAAAGTTTCTATTGCTTGAAGCTAATATGTGCGGTGATTTGTTATAGAGGAAGACACAGGGAAACAAAGGCACCGTCTAAGGGTCAGTTATATAGTACAGAAGATAGGGCACTTGCCTTACAGCTACCTAGGTTTCATTCCTGATACCAACATGTGGTTCCCTAAACACTATCAAGAATGATATGTGAGCACAGTGACAGAGGTAAGCCTTAAGCATAGCAGGGTGTGGTCAAAAAATATCACCAGCCAAGAATCATTTCTGCAAAGTGGCTTTTTTAAGAACAATAGTTTTAGGACTGCCATTTCAATTATTTTTATGTGTTTCCTTTCTCCTGCCCCCATATTATTTTTAAGACTCATTATCATTGAAGCACTTTTTATTATAACTTAATTATAATATTGCATGTGGGTAGTTATGAATTTATTGTCCTTTGATCATGTTCTATGTTCTAGATACTGTGACTTAGATTTGGGGTATACAGAGATAAGAAAAATAGATACCACTCTTCCTTCAGAATTTTTTGATAAAAAACTAATATATTAAGATAGAGACCTTAGTCTCTTCAGGCTAGAGCAGGGGTCTCAAACTCAATTTACCTGGGGGCCTCAGGAGGCAAAGTCAGGGTGAAGCAGGGTTGCATAAGGGATTTCACAAAAAAAGTCCTCAAACATCATTATTAACAGTTTTAATTATTTCTTCTGAACATGAATAGAACATTGAGTGAAGATCATGAATATTTCTTCTGAACATGGCATTTTTGCCTATTCCTTGCTGCCAGAGACTTGACAGCGCTTCTTCTCACAAATCTGAACTACATTTGGCTTTAGAGAGGAAGCAGTTAAGACCCTCAGTATGGCTTGAAGATGATCATCATTAAATCTAGACCTGTACTTTGACTTATTAAAGTTCAATGTGGATAATAACTTTTCACACAAATATGTGCTTTCAAAAAGGCACATGGTGCGCTTGAACATTCGGGAAAGCTCAGGGAAGCTGGGGTGGGGGGCAATTCCCTCAAAAATTGCCCATGCATGTCTGCTTTTCCACTAATCTCCCTGAACTTGGCTTTGTGATCAGAGTTGCATTGCAGGTCAATTTGAGCTCCATTTGAAGCACAGGAGGGGCATCTTGCACATCAAAGGAAAAGGGGTCCACAAAAATTTGGAAAGTGGCTCTATGCTTTTTGAAGTCTGCAAATCTGTGATCAAATTCCTCCGTTAGCTTAAAAATAGCATCAACATATTTCTCACCACTGAATGGTATGCCTGCATCCACAAGTTCCTTGCATGCTGGGAAATGGCAAAGGTTTGTCTGAGAGAGCTGGGATTTCCATAACACAAGTTTTGTGAAGAATGCTTTCATGTTGTCATAGGCAGCACTGATAAGCTGCCCTGGGCCTTGTAACATCTTGTTTAGTACATTCAGCTTATGTGTGATGTCAACAAGAAAAGCTAAGTCCATGAGCCATTTTTGTTCACTCAACTCAGAAACAGCATTCCCATCCTTCTCCGTGAAAGCTTTCACTTCTTCTCCCAACTCAAAAAAAATCTTTTCAGGACATTTCCCCTGCTGAGCCAATGTACCTCAGTGAAATAGAGCACATCTCCAAATTCTTACTCCATTTCCTCTAAAAAAGCACGGAACCTCCTGTGCTTTAAGCCCGTGGATCTGTTTTGGTTGATGCATTTCACAACAACAGACATCACATTGTCACGTGGCAGGCATTTACTGCAAAGGGCCTGCTGATGGATAATGCAGTGAAGAGCAATGGCCTTCTCTACACCCTCCTCTTCAAGTTTTTTTGGAACAAGTGCCACCAGTCCATTTTTCCTCCCTGTCATCAATGGCGCTCCATTGGTTATTATTCCAACAAACCTCTTCCATGGCAAACCTGCATTCTCAAAAGCATCACACAGATGCCGAAATATCTCATTAGCAGTGGTCTGGCCATGCATTGGAATTATTGTGAGCAGCTCCTCTGTCAATTCAAAATTGCAGTCAACACCATGGACATAAATTGTGAGCTGAGCAGTGTCTGTTATATCTTTTCTCTCGTCAAGAGCAACTGAGTATGCATCAAAACATTTGGCTTTCTCACACAGTTGATGATAAATGTCACTTGACATGTCAGAAATGCGCTCTGCCACAGTGTTGGCAGAAAGGCTGATTTTGCTAAACTGACCTTTCTTTTTCTGGACAGATAATTCTTGCAGCCTAACATGCATTTTTTAACAAACTCTCCTTCTGTGATTGGTTTCCCTGCCTTAGCAATCATCTCACTAACCATGTAACTAGCTTAGACTAATGCAGCATTCTCTTTGGTTGCTTTCTTAAAGAAATCTTGTTGCCTCATTAGACATGCTTTAAGACTGCTGGCTCTCTCATTTCCTTGATATTTTGCACATTCCTCAGCATGTTTAGTTGAATAATGACGTTTCAAGTTGTATTCCTTGTGCACTGCAACTTTCTCTGAGCAAATAAGACATGTGGGGATGCCCCTGTGCTCAACAAAGAAATACTGCATCTCCCACTTTTCCTAAAATTGTCTGTGCACGTCATCGATCTTTCTCTTCACTGCAGGCTTTGATGAAGTCATGATGAAGGTATGGCAAAATCTAATTCTGTAATAAACTTCTCTCCCTTCTCTCCCTTAGGTCTCCAATAATGCAAGGGATAGCAGGCAGGAGCAGTGGAAATGACGTCTGCACTAGGCGCAAAGTATTCGCTATTATTCGCTTACCAAATATTCGCAATAAAAAAACCACATTAGTAAGAAAAAAATCGCAAAAAATTACATTAAACATGTGCATATCCCAAACGAAACTGCTCCGGGTATGCGAATGTTTAATGCGATTTTTTTCTTACTAATGCGATTTTTATTGTGATTATTCAGTAAGCGAATAATCGGAATACTGTGATATTTGAAGGCCGGCAGTGGGCCACAAAACGTTGTATGGAGGGCAGCGAATTTGAGTCCCCTGGGCTAGTGGTTAGATCAGCAATCTTCTCTCTTGCATTCAGGTGTGTTTGGAGCAAGTAAAGAGGGCAGACAGGGGTCTGGGATGGCTGATTTTGTGTGTGTGTGTGTGTGTGTGTGTGTGTGTGTGTGTGTGTGTAATACTTCAAGGCCATAGTTCAGAACTAAAGATTATTTCATCACTTTCCAGACTAAGCACATGAAAAGAATATCTTTCTTCTATGCATCTTTGAGTCAGAGGTGCATTTCAGGTATCATTGAGATTATGTGTGATATGCCAGAAGTTTCAGTCTTTCTTCTGTGTGCACTCTGAGGTAAAGCAAAAATGAGTTGCATGTGGGCAGTTTCATGGGTTTTTGAATCTCAAAAGATATGTATACTTATAGATGAGTGCAGAGGTGGCACATAGTAGGTATTCATTAAATATGAATAAATGAATAAAAATGAATTACATTTCTCTTTTGTTGAAGAACTTGCTGCACCATCAGACAGTGCTCATTCACCTGTCTCTCTTACCAGACTATGAGCTCCTTGGAAACCTGAGTCATGTAGCATTTCTGAAGCCCTAGCACAGTGAAGGGTTAATCAAGGCTTGCTGAATGAATGGGTAAATTATAAGAGATGAGTATTTGTATATTCACAGTGAACCCAGAGTTTGAAAGATGCTTTGATGAAAAATCAAGCAAATATTTCTTCAATTGCTTGAGAAGTCTCTTCCAGATCTGGAGCATTTTTCTTTTGGGGGTGAAATATTCAGAATAATTAATTTTGTTCAGCCCATTACAAGTGCCTGGGTGGCATTTTCTAAAACTATGATGGCTGATCTTGTGAGGCTATTTCCTCCATTAATATTCACATCCCATCTGTTCTGCTCTTCAAATTATGACTTTGTGAGACTTCTTAGAGTTAGCCTCTAGAATCTTAGTTCCAGATGATTTTTCCATGTGTAATAATGACCATTCTAATTTTTATCCTTAAGAGTTCCTGATGGACTTTCCACAAGCACTCATGCTTTTGATCTTCTAAGGGAGCAAATGTGAAATGGCCTAATAAAATTCCACAGTGTAACAGTTTTAATAAGTCAATCTGTCCTTTGCTGTCATAGAACCAAACTTCCATTTCACTGTTCAAGAACTCATCAGATGAAATGACCTCCCCGTCAAGAAAAATTAGTCCATATGGTAATGTAATCACAAAGGAGCAACATTATTTGCCTATATATTATTCCCTGCAGAAATTGTGGTGAGAAAGCCATCATATTAAAAGTATCTCAGATTCTGATGTTCCTCTTTGCCAGGCTGATAGAGTCTCATTTTCTTTATAGGAGAAGCAAAATCAGTTCTTGTTGGCAGCATTTTATTCTAAAGGTTCATTAGGCAATTGTACATTATACTTGGACACCTGTGGAAGTGTAGATTATATCCGCACGAATATAAATGCCTTTGTTATGACTCACACTATTGCAGTCAATAAAAGATGCCTTTTTAAGGAGAGACATTTAAAATGAAGTATGGATGGATGCATCCACATATCTTCCTTAAGATGCTTGTAGGAATGCTCTGTGTGTTTTAAAATTAGGAAGTCAGTGGAAGAAAAGATTAAAGTCTCTCAAGTCTATTTAACATCACCTTCTGTTAAAGGTGCTAGTCAGAAAAATGTAGATGTTTAAATGGCATCCTACTTAATGAATTCTCTTGAACCACTTTTACTGCACACAAAAATATGTTTCTTTATCTTAGTAAGACCATGAAGACAATTCATCCAAGATTGAATTAAGCCAGGAGCCCTCCTGTATGATGAATTATTCAAAAGTTTCCCACTTCAGAAATGTAGGTTGACTTTCTATTGTTGATGAGGATCAGAGAGAAGGTAGACAGATCCCTGCTGGAGCAGAAGAAGACTTTTAGTGCACGAAGAAAACATTCTTTACCCTTGTTACAGATGTTATCTAAAGAGAACAGGTGGTATGTTATTTGTGGTAGACTGGAAAGAACATAAAACATGAATTCAGGTCTTGCTATTGGATGGTTTTTCTTGTGAAATAATTTAAATTTCTTCTGGTCCATCTCCTCATCTTTAAAGTGAGTGATAATTGCATTTTTGTGCCAGGTTCTTTATACTATTATAAAAGTAGTACAGAGATTTAAAGTCTGTCCAAACATTTTTGAATAGACATCCTCCACTCCTCTGAAAATGATAATGGTGGTGGTGAAAAGTTACCTGAAGATATCAGAAAGTAAAAATTAAGCAATCCTTGGGAGACTAAATCCTGGAGGAAAAAAAAAAACAAACCTCCTTTAGATGAGCCCCTAACTATCTCTGCCTTCTACCCTCAGGCATTTGCTAGTTCACAAACTGAGGCATAGAGTTTGAATAAAAAGAAATGACCTGGAGCTACAGAAGTCTTACTAGCATACAAAGAGAGTGACTAGAATTAGTTGATGCTAAGACAGTTGGGACTTGAAGGCCAAAGTCCTCAAAAGAAGATCACAGAAAAATTAGCTCAAAGTCTGTACGATTTCACATTGCTATAACTGTTAGATACTCAAGTTTCACATGTGTGAGGCAAGATTCAGAAAACAAAAAAGTACAAAGCAGCTGCAAAGAGACTAAAGAATGAAGCAGATGGCTAAGCACTATAAAGAATTCTCTACAGTTTTTATATTACCGATTTATGGCAGTTAATAATTTATCACATGTGATATAAAATTAGTCCCAATGACTGGGAATCACAAGGCATAGACAACCAGAGGTGACTCAAATATTGGTGTTTTCAGACACAGATTTTAGAATACATGGTCCAACTTTTCAGGAACAATATATGAAGAATTTACCTAATAAATAGAATGTATGTTGATGTTACGAAAGTATTGTAATTTATAATTAAATAGCCAATTCAATTGATAGGCTTATAGCACATAAGACACAGTAGAGAATAGGATCAGTAAATAGAAATACAATGGAATTAAATATTTAGATAAAAGTTTAGAGAAAAAAGACACATGCTAGAAAGTTAAAATTTGAGGATACAGAGGAGAGGAGAAAAAAAATTGAGGATATAATGAAAAGTCAAATATGTTTATATAAATAGCATTTTATGAGTAAATGAGAAAATGAGTAGAGCAAAAGAATGTATTTGAAAAAATACTGACTGAAAAAAATTTTTTTGTTTTATTAAAAGCATCAGGTCACAAATTCAAGAAACTTTACATATTCCAGGATAAGTACAAATAAATCCATTTTAAGTATATTATAATAAAATGCTTATAGCCAAGTACAAAGGGAATATTAAGGCATGAAGAGAAAAAATATCTTCAAAAAAGTAGCAATAGGAATAACAATTATTTACAGATGTTATAATGAATAACTTAAATTTACAGAAACAAATAAATGATACCAGCCTATAATTAAATGTCCAGAAAAAAGGTCTTCAATATTTTTAGTTAAAATACACTTTCTAGGGGTGGAGAGATAGCATGGAGGTGAGGCGTTTGCCTTTATGCAAGGAGGTCATCAGTTCGAATCCCTACGTCCCATATGGTTTCCCGCGCCTGCCAGGAGCAATTTCTGAGCCTGGAGCCAGGAATAACCCCGGAGCACTGCCGGGTGTGACCTAAATACCACACAAAAAATACACATTCTAAGAAAAAAATGGAACTTTACTAAATAAGAGAAATACTATATACATACACACATATACATACATATATACATATATATATATACATAAATATAAGTAAAAGTGCTTTTGAATGGAAGATTGGTATGGGTATGTTTCTGGTAAAGTGAAATCTGTAAACTTAAGAATAGTAGAAATTTCCAAATACATAAAGAACTGAAGCATGTGGAAACACATGACAAAAGTATCTACAAAAGGTAGGAAGTGAGTAAATGAAGTGAGTGGTAGAAAGTAATTCTGGTATTGTTCAAGAAGTGGCAATGTTCGAACAAAGGTAGATTTTGGAAGGCAAAGATACATATAACTTCTGTTAACTTCTAAGATGATTCCAAAATACGTGAATGAGAATTTTATGGAAGGAGGACAATTGTACCAAGCAGTGAGGAGCAAAAGGTGTTAATAGGAAGAAAACAAAAGCTTGTTTATGATTCCACATGGCAATGTTCACTTCCAATGTATGAGGGGAGATCAGGAAAGCTAATATCTCTTCTGCCTGTCCCACAGATCAGAGAGGTTCACATAAAAGCATGAGGTAGAACTTGGATGCTTCTACAGTCACAAGAAGATGTTGTGATCCATTGTATTTGAACTGCATGATAATTACTACAAATCTCCTCTCCTAAGCCTTGTTGAATGGGACTGTCTTATTTCACAAACTGCAAGATTGATCTGAAAAGGAAGTGCAACTTGGACCATTGTCACACAGAGAGATGGAGGATGTGCCCTGCCACTAGGCTTCTGTTTTAATATGAATCCTGATGACTGGGAGAATAATCAGAGTACTCTTGATAATTGATTACACTTTTAAATGGAGGAAAGCCTCTATTCCTGTAGGGACTTGAGTAAGGCTGAGGCTAAATCTGGGTAGAAGACAGCACCAGGGACTGCTTATGTGTCCCCCTAAGTGTTTGCATTATTGGAAAAGGCAAAATGCTCTGGAGTGTTTGAGGTGCTCTTCTCACAAACACCTGCTTTTCTTCTATGGATATAACGTGCATTCCTTTATCTTTTTTCTCTTTACAAAACTTCTGCCTTTACATTTTCTTTATTTCAAATGTAACATCTGCTTGATTTTTTGAATTTTTCCTTGTTTTTCAAATCCTAAAACGTGTGAGTTGAAAGCATTACAGGTGGCAAGTAGGTATGGTGAAAAGAAGAAAGTTCTTATACTTCTCAACTCAACCTTGATTTAACCTCATTAATTTGTGGAGTAATGGAAGAAATGATTTGTACCAGAATACCTGTATTGATATTATTGATTAAGTAAATAAGGAATGAAAAAATATAAAATAGATTGCTGCTTACTACATAACACAACAGAAATGGAAGTATTTCTTCCATTTTTACTTGGGAATAGAAATTTAGATAAACTCATAGACATCAACTTAAACATTCATAAATGCTTTAATTCCACTTCTTGTACTCTCTTTTAAGAAAAGGTTGAGAGAGGTTCATAAAAATACTTACATACCTGGAGCAATAGTGAAATGGATAGGATGCTTGTTTTCCATGTGGCTAATCTGGGTTTAATTCCTGATAATATGATTTCCTGAGACTCTTCAGAAGTAATTTTGAGCAAAACTCCAGGATTGAGCCAAAAACACTGCTAAATGTGACCCCAAACCAAAAAATAAAGACATCAAAAGTCAAAACAATAAAAAAGCTACAAATATAATAATCCCAGTGTTATATATGAGTGAAATTTCACAAGTAATTTGATTTTTCAATGAACAATTAATTATTAGAGTAATTGTGATATATATATACATATATTTTGCATGGGGGTGTTATATGTATATTTATAAAACATGCATATGTATTAATAAAATATATACATATATAGAAATATATATATATATGCAGAAACACTAGCGATGATGATATCTTAGGGGGTATTTGGGCCACACTTAGCAGTATACAGAGCTTACTTTGGAAGCTGTGCTCAGATCACTACTGTTCAGCTTTTGAAAAAATATCGGTGTCTATGTGCGAAGAGCAATACAATTAAGTGTAGAATAATTTTAGAACAATTTTAGCACCTCCAAAATAAAACTTAAATTAACTCAAAATTACTCTACATTTCTCTTCAATGTTCAAGTCCCATGAAACGAATTCATTTCCTATTCAATAAATTTGTCTATAACCAGACACATACTATAAATGTATGATAAAAATTTTGATGCTTTGTGACTAGTTTCTTAAAGTTAGCATAATGCTTTCATTTGTGTTGTAACAAGTCAGTATTACATTCTTTTATTTTATAAATAATTTTACCATTGTATGAATGTATCATATGATTTACTCATATTTGAATTGTTCCTATCAAATGACTATTATGAATAATGCTGCTGTAAATGTTTATTTATATTTTTGTGTGGTTATCTGTTTTTATTTCTCTTGGAATCTGTTTTTAGGACTATAACTCCTAGGTTATGTAGTATATATATTTAAACTTTTAGGAGCTACAAAACAATTTTTTTAGATTATTTTTAAATCAACTTTTACATCTTATGATCAATATGAAAATTCTATTTTTTCTATATATTGTTCACACGATAAGTGTTTGTTAAATAAAATAATTATGTGGGAAATTGACCATGACATAACATTATGAAGCTATAAAATGATTTAATAATGTACTTATCTTTTACAAATTTGCTTAAAGAGCAAAGCTGGTAAGAAATAAGTATATTAGGTTATTTCTAGTTTGATGAAATTAAAATTTTCATTATAATATTTGTGTTTTATAATTTTTCACAATAAATTAATATTGCCTTTAAAATAAGAAAAAATCTCTACATAAATTGGTATTTTTTAATAGTAAATTATATCAGAGAGGAATAAAGAACGGTCTTAGGAATGAAGTTTCAATGGCAATAGTGTCTGAGTAAAGACATTTCTTACTCAATAAATCCATTCATTTACCTTTGCTTGTTTGGGACGAATATGAGGATCCACTGACTCATTTGAAAGTTTTGATGTACAATATCAGTCTGAGTTTTTAGCTGGAATTAGTCGAATCCAACTCTAGTTACCTAAATGGAACTTTTTGTGAATGTTGTTGACTGCTTTGTAAAATATTGGACATTAAGGCTTTGGAAAAAACCCGGAAGTGAAGGAGATGAAACAGAGCTAGTACATCCCTAAGGGACTAACTAGTAAGAGCCTGCTGCAATGTTACTCTTGGACAGCATTGACAGGACATTGAATTTCTCCCCAATGCAGACTCATGCTGCTATGTTAATCCCTCATCTGCTACAGTCCTGGGATTAATGCCCCACTGGTTCCTTTTCCTTTTTTCTCTCTCTCTCTCTTTTTTTTTTATTTTTTATTTTTTTGTTTTGTTTTTGTTTTTAGGTCACACCTGGCTTTACTCAGGGGTTACTTCTGGCTCTGTGCTCAGAAATCGCCCCTGGCAGGCACGGGGGACCATATGGGGCGCCGGGATTCGAACCAATAACCTCCTGCATGAAAGGCAAACGCCTTACCTCCATGCTATCTCTCTGGCCCCTGGTTCCTTTTTCAACCATGAGATCACTTCAGTTGACCAAGTTTGGGTCACTTGCTCATCATATCTCTGCTGGGAAGCCAGGAGATGACTATTTCTCCCAAAACTATGGGATAAAGGAGGTGTTTTTATATAGCATCAGGCACTCCTCTTCTTTCTCTGGGGTTTTCTCAGCAAAAAGGAGCTTGGGTATATAGCAGGCAGAATTTTATTATTAGGGAATTTGGCATCAATGGCATAGATTGCAATGTCAGAGTCACAGCATTGAAAAGGAAATGAAATTTTCATTTCTTGCATGGATGAGAAAGAATAGATTGCCACATAAGTTGTATCAGTAGAAAAAAAATTAGAAAAAAAGTTTTCCTGTGTGCTTGTCTGCTCTGACAAGTGCCTCCAGTATTGTGGCAGGTTCATATATTATTTCTTGTTGAAATAAGAATTCAAACATACATTCTACCTACAGCTTTCCAAGTGCCAATACATTTCCCCAATTCCTTTGATCTATGGCTTTTCCTCATGGAAATTTTTCAGGGTCCTGTATGTCTCTCCCTATATCTGAAAAAAATGAGGAAATAAAGAAAGTGTGAAGTATCTTTCAGGAGATTTTAGGGCGAAAATCTAGAAGCACTGAGTCTCACTTTTTTTTTTTTTTTTTTTTACTGGCTGGATCTCAGTTACATAGTCTTGTTTATTTTCAAGAGAAGTTTGGAAATACAGCTCAGCTGTGTGACTATGAAAGGGAAATGGGGGAGGGGTCATTTGTAAGCATGCAACCAATGTCTGCCTAAAGTTTATCATTAATAAAATAAGGCAAACATAATTCTTGTCCAATTATACCTCAGTGATTCTTAACAGTTTGGGACTCTGAGAATGTGTTAGTCTTTAGTTTGCTTATTTTATTGTTTTTATTATAGTTTAGGTAACACATTGACAATATATTTATGTTTATTATATTTATGTATATATAGTAATAACACCTTGACACTGCCAAAGCACCTAAGACTCTTCATCCCCAATGACTCGTATAATTTCTAGTTCATTTCATCTTATTGGAATCCTCTTTTCTGACCTGAGACTCAGGGTTTGTCATCTAATTGGTTCTGTACACTCCGATGATTTATTTCTCTGAATACCACAGATGAATGAGATAATCTGGTATTTGTCATTCTCCTTCTGATTTACTTTACATGATATTTTCCCATTCCAATCAAGTTGCAATGAACTGTAAGATTATATATTTTCATATAGCTGCATAATGTTCCTCTTTGTATATACGCCTCAACTTCTTTATCTACTCATTTGTAGATAAAGAACACACAAATTGTGTTGTTTCCATATCCCGGCTTTTGTACTAGAATACTGTAGTGAATGGTGGTGTTGTGCATATATTTTTTTCTTAATTGGTATTTTTTGTATTTTGGTAAATCTATCACTTTAAAGAAGATATTTAGAAAAAACATTTTGAAGAAATTGCAGGATTTTAATTTATTGGCATATTGGAGTTAATAGGTTAAGAATCCTTGGTATATGTGGTAAGCAGAGACCTAGTTAACATTTTTTTATTGAAAAATTACTATGATTAGAGCACATTTCTGGGTATGAGGCTATACCACAGAATTAGATAAAGTTCCTTATCTAGACATTCTTGCTCCTTGAGTGGAATGAAAAAAAAAAAACACCTGATAATTGCTGTGCTTCTAAAGATGCAAAGTAATGAACGAATAGAAGCCAGAGCCAACAGCTGACATAGCATTTGAGCAACACAAAAATAATTTTTTTCAAGGTTTGGGTTATTAAGTAGAAGTAGACTAACCAGATATTAATTAATTTATTCATTCAATTCTTATACAATTCTGGGTGTTATTTTAAGTGAGGAGGATAAATGAATGAAAGGGAAAAGCTAATAATATTCATTGGAAAGAGATTCAGTTGTAGAGATGAAATTGTATGATACCCATAGAAGCCGTCAACCCCTGGGGTAAAACTCATCAAGCAGTTAGACTCATCTTTGGTTAAGGAGAAGGACTTGAAGGAAATGCTGCCTACTCAGAAGCCAGTGTGGTTGACTCTAAGCTCAACGCTGCCTTGTTCTACACCCTGGGAGGGGAGCTGGTAGGATTGAACCAGCTACTATAGCCCTTGGCAGAGTATTTCTGTCCAGATCAAATGACTGGGATCATCAGAGATTTTTCTCTGGTAAAGAAAACACTTAAATGAGAAACTGCAGAGGCTGTTACAGATGTGGCATTGCTAAGAATGAAGTATGAAACTGAAAGAAAAAATTTTAAACTGTAAGTAATAAAAATGTTTATGCCTGCAAAAGTCTAAAAAGATTTTTTTAGGAAACTAAGTGTACATCTCTTCTTTGATCCACCAATTCTACTTTTAGGTATTTACCCAAGAGAAATGAAAACATGTTTATAAAAAGATTTGACCTAAATTTTCCATATCACTTTTATTTATGATAACTAAAAATTGGAAATAGTTCAGGTACCTATCAACAAGAGTAGATAAATTGTGACATATTTATACAAAGGAATTATAATCCTGACAAAGTCAACAATGTGATTGAATATTATAACTATTATGTTGAATAAAAAATCTAGATGGATAATATCTAAAATAGAAAACCAAATTTAAAAATGTGCTTGCCAAGAGTGTATACTTGCAGATGGAAGGGAACCTAGAGGCATGAGTTTGTGTATATCTGTGTACATTAGTGACACTGGTGGTGGGATTGATATTGAAACATTATACTCTGACTTAAGACAATTGTGAATAAGTATGTAAAACAAGTGCTTTAATATTTAACAATATCAATACCAGTTATAAAACTATAAGCACTCATCTCTCTACTTAATTTTTTTGTTTTTTTTTTGGGGGGGGCACACCCATTTGATGCTCAGGGGTTACTCCTGGCTAAGCACTCAGAAATCACCCCTGGCTTGGGGAGACCATATGGGACACCGGGGGATCGAACCGCGGTCCTTCCTTGGCTAGCGCTTGCAAAGCAGACACCTTACCTCTAGCACCACCTCACCAGCCCCTCTACTTCTTATTTTACAATTACTATTATACTTTCTTTACCACATGTGTATCTACTCTATTTGCCCATCATCTCGTTATTTTTTCATTTTAAAGTTGAATAAATCAGTAAGCTATATATAATTTCACTATGATTTTATTGAGTTAGAATTTTTCCCTTTGAAGTAAAATTTGCATAAAATGAGATAAAAATATCTATCATTCTGAAAATTTACAAGTGCAGATAATGATATTGGTGTAGAACATCATTTGGGAGCTCAACTGAGAGAGTGGACAAGAGGCATTGGTTCTCATCTTTGAGGATTTCAGGTGGCTAGTCAAACTTCCTTGTGAAATGGTGACTGGGTTTCAATAGCAAAACCCTAGAAGAAGGCAATAGAATTTACCAGTCTTGTTTAACATCAGATTGGAAAATAATACAGTTATTTTTGTTACTGTCAAGATTTAAGTACAGTGGACATAGAGTCTATCTCACCATGGGAGGAGGAGCAAGCATTCACAGCCATCTTGAATATACCAAATATTTTTGATCTACTCTGCCGAACAAATTGCCGTATTTTACATTTACTCAATAGAGAATATTATGAAATTTATCTAATTTGAGTTGCATCAAAGAGAATGTAGTCGAAGTATAGGTAAAATTATGAATGTATTTAGGAAGTTAGATATTATTATTATTATTATTATTATTATTATTATTATTTTGGTTTTCAATCTACACCCATGGAGCCCAATGATTGCTCCAGAATCAGTATTTAGTGATCACTCCTTGTAGCTCACTAGGAACCATATATGGTGTGGGGAATTTACCCTGCACAAGGTAAAAAGCTGTGTAAAAAGCAAGTACTTTACCTCCTGTACTACTTCTTCAACTCTATCATGTTATTTTAAAGATTTTTCCTGGAGTTTCATCCTTTTGTGATATTTGTGTTTTTTATTTATTTTATTTTTTTTTTAGCTTTTAAGAGCACCTTATAGACTAGTATGCTTTCTTTATTTTCTTCTTCATATTTTTTTATTTTTTATTTTTTTGGCAAACCCTGGCAATGCTCAGGAAGTAGTTCTGGCTCTGCACCCAGGAATCACTTTTAATGAAGCAAGAGGGACTATGCGAGATGCTGGGGATCAAACTGGGGGTCAGCTGCATGCAAAGCAAATGTCCTGCCTCTTACTTATCTGATTTATCTAATTATCTTATTTACTTATCAGTCTCATTTTATTTATTTTCCCTTTGGGCAGGATGTTATTTTGAATACTCTTTCTTTAAAAGAACCCTACAAATAACTTTTGAAAAAAATACAATAATTTTACATATTCCACACAATACAATTTGAATTTATCTCTTTATAATAGTAAAATATTAATTCTATCTTCATTGTAGACCAGGGGTCTCAAACTCACGACCTGGGGCCATTTGTGGCCCTCCATACAACATTTTGTGGCCCTGCCCTAGAGGAATCTTTTTTTGTTTTGTATTGTTTTAGTTGTTTGGGTCACACACCCCAATGTTCTAGGCTTACTACTGACTTTGCACTCAAGGATTACCCCGACTTTGCCTCCTGCGGCCCCCAGGTAAATTGACTTTGAGATCCCTGTCTGCAAATTCTTTGCCATAGGTTAATGGCTTTTGTCATAGTAACATAATAGTTTCATAATTAGACATAACTCATATCTTTTATAGTGAACTATGTCACTGAAGGTATTAAATTTTTTAAAGGGTGAGTTTTCATATTAGAATTACTAGTACTTCATTTTATTTCAGTGGCTTAGAAAAATGTTTTGATTTTAAGGTACTAGGATATTACTGGAATTTCCTGAAACCACCTCAGTTAATATTATTCACAATAGTATAAAATTCTTTTTATAATGTGTCGATTTCTGGAAATCAGTAAATATCACCTCCACTTATGAGACTGTCTTCATATTGAAGTCTAAAGATTGGCTCAGAGGTAATTTATTGCCATAGCCTTTAAACCTTAGGCTCTTCTGTATTTTTCTTAGCCTGTCTGAATATGTTTTTGCTTGTATGGGCAGATTATTTCTTTCAGAGGTAATGATCTTTCTACTTACTGGTAATTTAAGATTTCCTTTAGCCTGATTAATGTTAATTTTATTGCCTCAAGGTGAATAGCAGTCCTAAAATCATTATTATATATTTAATTAGGATTTTAACTATATTTTTACCACAACCATCTGCACTCAGGGCACTATGCATCATACCAAGGATTGAATCAGGAATCTAGGTTAGCTTTGTGCAAGGCAAGCACTTTGCCAGATGTACTATCTTTCTAGCTCTTAATTAGGATTATGTGTAGGTTTGCTGATTTTCTGATACTTTCATCTTTGAAATCCCTAAAATTGGTAGTGTTGTTATTTCAAAATGAAGATGAACCGATATACAGTGCTTTGTGGATGGTGAGAAGGGCAAGAGGACAATGATGAATTTGCCAGTATGGAAAGTAAGGCAGAGAATGATTGGGTAGTTTGCATAAGATTACCTGGTAAATGGACAGTGAGGACAAACTTGGCATGTGCCTTTTTGTACAAAATTTTGTCTAGTTTGACTATACACAGTGTTTAAGAATTTGGTATAACTAAGAAGGCTTAACAACAATGACTTGCTTATAGGACAGGGTTCTCTGCATTGCCCTTTAATTGTGAGGTGAAAGGAGAGGATGCTCTGCACCATCCTGACCGCAATGTAGGATATGCAGATTCCAGGATCTTTAATAGAGAAACATGATACCAACAACAGAGACTGCATGAAAAATAAAAGTGTATTGGCACTACAGACATTGACCTGGATTGGACAAACTAGTTTGCCTGGAACCTAGAGTTGGTCTTATGCCAGGAAACTTCAGGGGTAGGGTCTCCTTGTATTTAGGCCAAGGCTTTTCCTTTCCATGTCCCTCATATTTTGGTGGGCCTATGCAAACAATAATTGCCACTCTAACAGTGTTTTTACTGTGCTCCTGTGACTCTAATCCTTAAGGAAAACAACCCACTTAAACTTTTGAGCTTAACTTAAACTAATATGCATGTGCATGGAAATGTAAAAAAGTACTTTGCCTTCAATGTTTAAGGAGTCACATAAATATTATGGCTTTAGATTGCTTTGTGTGCTGCTAAGAAATATTATGTACTACAATCTGGGGACTTGAGGGACAAAGTAATTGTACATGGGTTCTGTTTTATTTTTCTTAATGTTCTTTGGCTGAAAGTTCAAAGTTAAGATATCAGCAATGGACTACTGAGAATTCTGTTTATGGGTGATTGTCCTTCCACTGTAACTTTACCTTTGCATCTTTGTTCTTTCTCATAATTAAAAATAAAAAATTAATAAAAAAGAATTTGATATAAAGCTTTATGGTATTTTTGAGGGTTTTTCTCTTTTTTAAATTATTTTATTTGATCACTGTGGTTATAAAATTGTTCATGATTGAGTTTCAATCATAGAATGTACACCACACTTCACCAGTGTACGTTTCCTACCAACAATGCCACAGTTTTCCTCCCATTCCAACTCCACCACTTACCTCTGGGGAATAGGCATCTCTCTCTCCCTTCTCTCTCTCTCTCTCTCTCTCTCTCTCTCTCTCTCTCTCTCTCTCTCTCTCTCTCTCTCTCTCCTTCTCTCTCTCTCCCTTCTCTCTCCCCTCTCTTCCTTCTTTCTCTCTCCCTCCCTCCCTCCTTCCCTTCCTCTCCCCCCAACACACTCCGTGGTTTGCATTATTGTTAATGAAGGGGGCTACCCTGCATATTACTTTATCCCAGTTTTTGTCCAGGGTGATTAGTTTCTTTTCTTTTCTTTTTTGTTTTTGTTTTTGGCCTACACCCTGCAGCGTTCAAGGGTTATTCCTGGCTCTGCGCTCAGAAATCGTTTCTGGAAGGCTTGGGGATCATATGGGATGCTGGAGGGTCTGTCCCTTGTTGGCAAGGCAAACGTCCTCCCCCTGTGCTATTTCTCCATCCCCCATTTCCCCCTCATTGTAATGCTGCTTTCCCCCAGGAGAGAGAGGATGCAGCCAAAGAGAGGATGCAGCCAAAGCTCTGGCCAAGGAGAAGGACCTGTGCTATCACTCCGGCCTCCAGAGAGATAAGTTTCAACTGTCATTGTCGTAATGGACCCTTTTGCACTAACTACCCTAACTTCATTCACCATTCTTGTGGCAAGCTTCCTACCATGAACTCCTTGGCTCTCATCTCTATTGTATCTGGGTATTATTACCATACTGTCTTATTTTTCTTATATTGCACAAATAAGTCCGATTATCTTGTGTTTATCCTCTCCCTCTGACTCATTTCACTCTGCATAATCCTCTCCATATTCATCCATGTATAGGCAAATTTCAGGACTTTATTTTCCTAACAGCTGTATAATATCCCATGTGAGATATACCACAGGTTCTTTAGCTAATCATCTGTTCTTGGACACTTGGGTAATTTTTAGTGTCTGGCTATTGTATGTAGTGCTGTGGTGAACATAGGAATGCAGAGGGCTTTTCTGCATAGTGTTTTTGGGTTCCTAGGCTATATGTCTAGGAGTGATATTGTTGGATTATATGGAAATTTATTCCTAGTTTAATGAGGACTATTCGTATTGTTTTCCAGTCTACATTTCCACCGGAATGAGCGTACCTCTCTCCCCACATCCATGATAGTTCTGGTTGTTTTTGTTCTTCTTGATGTGTGCCAGTCTCTGTGGTGTAAGATATCTCATTATTGTTTTGATTTGCATCTCAATAATGCTTAATACTGTGGAGCATTTTTTTATGTGCATTTTGGCCATCTGTATTTCTTCTTTGAGGAAATGTCTGTTCATTTTTTCTCTCCATTTTGACTGGGGTTAGATTTTTTTTTTGCTAAGTTCTATCAGTGCCTTGTATATCTATAATCAACTCATTTTATTGATGAGAAGACTGAGTTCATTGGAAGTAGATAACATGGAGTTTAATTATACATCTTCAATTAATTCTTGAGGAAAATGAAAGCACAAATACATTTGAGAATTAATATGTGAACACTCAAGCAGAGAGATGGTTTTTATATGTATTTATATGATATATGGGGATAGGGTTCTTGTAAGGGAGTAAGAATAGAAAATAGATATGTTTACTTAACACAACCTATGAAATCAGAGGTGTGCTAGTAAATGTTAAAAATATTTTGATAGGAGAAGGGAGAGACAGTCTGATTCTTTACAGTTGCTAATTCTGTGGTATAAATACTCTGATTAGTTTCAAGGTACCAATGTAATGCTACTGAGCCTGGAGCTGAGAAACAGAATTTATATGACATAGATAAAATTAATATTAACCCCCCTCAAGTACACACATAGAAATATAGTACAATAATTAGGAAGTAATGCCTTTAAGTATTTATGAGCTCCATTTTTATAAATATATTTAATCACAAGTTTATGTCATTATGTTTAACAACTGGCTCATAAAATTCTTGAACATTTAATAATTGTAAGCAGGTAAAAGATGGCTCAAGTACACCATAAGAGGAAATCAGTATTTTCATGATGCCATAGACCAAAAGTTGCTTTATACTTTTAACAACATTTTACTGAGAAGTGGAAAACCATAGAGAAGTAACATTTTATTTTTTTTAATTTTTTATTTTTAATTATGAGAACAATGATGCAAAGAGGACAAGGTAAAGTTACAGTGGAAGGACAATCGCCCATAAACAGAGTTCTCAGAAGAAATCCCCTTGATGATGCCTAAATATTGAACTTACAGTCAAAGAACATTAAGAAAAATGAGGCAGAACTCACGTACAATTACTTTGTCCACAAGTCCCCAGATTGTAGTACATTATAACATTTCTTAGCAGTACACAAAACAATCTAAAGCCATGAAATTTATGTGACTCCTTAAACATTGAAGGCATAGTATTTTTTTATATTTTCATGCACATGCATATTGGTTTAAGTTAACATCAAAAGTTTAAGAGGTTTTTTTTTTTAAGGGTTAGAGTCAAAGGAGAACAGTAAAAATGGTGTTAGAGTGGCTAATATTGTTTGCATAGGCCCACCAAAATATGGGGGACATGGAAAGGAAAGGCCTTGGTCTAAATACAAGGAGACCCTACCCCTGAAGTTTCCTGGCATAAGACCAACTCTAGACTCCAGGCAAACTAGTTTGTTCAATCCAAGTCATTGTCTGTAGTGCCAATACACTTTTATTTTTCATGCAGTCTCTATTGTTGGCATCAGGTTTCAGTATTAAAGATCCTGGAATATGCACATCCTACATTGAAGTCAGGCTGGTGTGGAGTATCCTCTAGTTTCACCTCACAATTAAGGGGCAATACAGAAAGCCCAGTCCAGTAAGCAGGTCATTGTTGTTGTTAAGTCAAGAAGTAACATTTTATTTTAAATTGAACTTTCTGATTCTTAGCTGAATGCAACTTGGCATCTCAGGGAGATGAATTTTATTGTGTTTATTTTGGAGCAAATATTCCTTTCTTTTGTACTTGCTCAGAGGTCACCTGCTCCCTAGTTAGCTATGTGAGTTTGACTGAGTAAATAAAATGGCTGTTTAGCCTTGGCATAGTAGGTATAATTTCTAATGACCATTGGGTAGTGAATTTCTTCTGGAACATTGCTTTCCCAATTTTCTTCAACAAATATTGAGGTTGACTTCCTTTTCTCTATTTACCTGGTTTATTCTGATTCTTAGACACCTGGAGGTGAACATTTAGATTATAATGTGTCCTCTAATCACCTCTCTGTGCCTTACTCAAGCTGTCCTTGCTTTATTAAAGCTCATTGTGCTCTAATGTCCTTTCTTTTACATCCACTGACCAGCTAGCTAATTTCCAGTCACCTTAATCAGTTTCTATGCATTCCTGTCTTTAATTTCAGCTCTTAAAGGAAAATTCTGCAGTCATCCCAAGGTAGAGGAGTACTCACCCCATTTGCTTTCAAAACAATTCTACTTTATGCACTTCACGTGTTTTTTTTTTATTTTAGAACAATTCTAGTTTGTAAACTTCTATTATTTTTTATTGTAAAATATTGGTCATCTCCCTTCTAGAATGAGGCATTCCCAAATATTTGGTCTGTATTTTAGTATTTTAGGGCATAATATAGTATGACACTGGATTAGTGAGAGATCTAGAAAAGCTTGCTGAATTTGTTAATCTTTTTTTCTTATTAGAGATATACTTTTACCAAATACAAGTTACTCTCTCTTTTATTTGCATTCATACAATTTAAAAATTGGGAGTTAACTATCGCTCTTAATTCTCTTCTGTAATCCTGGGCATTCTCTTCCTTCTGGAATGAGTCACAAAAGAGGAGAGTATTTCCTTTTTTGAAAGTTCTTCCTTCCCAAACTGAGTGCTTTTAGCCAAATCAGCTGGCCTTAAGGTGTGAATGGCTTGCAGGTTCCAGATTAGTGCCACTCCTTTTAAAGGCAAACTATCAAAAGGGTTAAAAAAAAAAACACCTTCAGGAAGGTCTCACTCAGCTCTTGGAGAAAGGTGGAAAGCTGAAAGTAAAGAGTTGCTTTCCTAAAGTTGCCTCTTGATAGAGGGTTGGCACATAGTCACTGGGGAAAAGAGGTTGGGGGTGGTGGTGGAAGGATTCCTGATACCAGAAGTGAAGAATCATCTCATCTCTCTACTTCTCTATAAATTCAGAACTGACAGTGTGAACCCTAAGTGGCTTTCAGGAGTAAAATAGAAAACAGTTTTTACTTATTTTTCTTTGTGACTTTGTACTTGGAGTTCTCTTTTATCATTTTTATCAGCTTCCAAGGCTGAAACCATAGTGAGAGTATACAGTAGCCCCCTTTATATAGTCTTACTTTCCAGGGATCAATTACCTGAAAACATTGTGTACAATATATTTTGGGAATTACCACATTTATATGACTTATTGAAACAATATATTATAATTTTATTATTTTATTACATGTATTGTTAACATACTGTGCTTAAAGAGGTAAGCTTTATTTAGAGAAAGTAACTTAGTAAATTTTGGATTTTCTAGTATCCTAGTTTCAGGCATCCACCAGTGGTCTTAGAGAGTTCTGCAGGTTGGGGCAAATTTTATAATGGAGCTACGAAATATTCCAGATTTCTTTCCATGATTCCTTTTGTTCAAATAAGTTATTTGCTTTGATTTGGCCAAGGATATACATATAGAAATTATTTGTGCCTTGTCAAAGCCAAAATTGTTTGTATCTATCACCATGGACTAAAGAATTATATGATTGGATTTCAGGCATACAGTGTTTCAACACTAATCCTTTAACTAATGTCCATTTACCTCTACCTGTGTCCCCCCTACAACTCATTTTTCTCCTATCTACCAGCCTGCCTCTTCGAAAGGCAATTTTTTATTTCTTTTTATTTTTTCCTTTTCTTTCTTTTTTTTTGTTTTTGGTTTTGGGGACACAATCAGTAGCACGCAAGAGTTACTCCTGGCTCTGCACTCAGAAATCACTTCTGGCAGCTGGGTGGAGCATATGGGATGCCAGGATTGAATCTGGGTGGGCTGCTTGTGAGGCATATGCCCTACCCATTGTGCTAATGCTCCAGCCTCAAAAAAGCACATTTGGGGTTCAAAGCCCAAATTTAAAGGGCCAATTCCCAGATGGATTCTGTATCATGTATCTTGTCCTCAAACTGATGGCAAATGGTGTCAGTTGAATTATAGCTGACTTGTGGATGACATACGGCATAAATGAGAATGAAAAAACTGGTTATAAGTCCTTGGCATTAGTTATTATGGAAAATCTTATCTTAGGTTGATTGACATGGGAATTTACAGTTTGTCAATTTCCTAAAGAAAGGAAGCGGGGGCTGGATAGAAAACTTAATGAACTAAGCACATACTTTGCAAGCATGAGGCCTAAGTTTGATCCCTGGGACCACATGGTCACCAAGCACTATCACTGAGCCAGAACTTATATGTAATTCTCTCTCTCTCTCTCTCTCTCTCTCTCTGTCTCTCTGTCTCTCTGTCTCTGTCTCTGTCTCTTTCTCTCTCTCTCTCTCTCTCTCTCTCTCTCTCTCTCACACACACACACACACACACACACACACACTCACATACACATAAAGAAGGCAATGATCTTTAAAAATGTGTGTGCATGCATATAAATAGTGTTCACTGGTGATTTTTGTTCAGTCTGTTGCTTCAGTGCAAAGATCCTAGAACGCAATGCTACTTGAAGCTTTTGGTGCTAGAGTTACTCAGGTCACACCTGGCAGAGGACAGGTGAGTTTGTGGTGCCTGGAAATTGCTGTACTGTTTACCAGAATTTTCAAACTATTAAAAGGAAGGAGCAAGGGCTTTAGTAAATAGTGACTTACTCAATGTTTGCTTTAGAGTTTATACTTTATGCAATTTTCTTGTAACTTGGCATTCTTTCTTGTTGATTGGTAGTTTGATCATGTTTTGAATGTATAAATATAGTGTATAAACATGTATGTGTAGATACTCATACATATATAGATGTGCATATTGTGCTGACTGTCATCCAGCATTATGTTAGGTTCTAGGACAAAATGGTAAGCAGAGCAGAGTCTGTGTGGAGCAGTCACTATTTGGTTAGAAAAAATAAAAAAAAATGAAAGGTTAAATGATAAGCATAGTAGTTTCAGAAAGTGATAGGTTACAAAATGGTAAAATAGGACAAAGCAATTGAGAGTAACTGTGAAGGGGCAGGAACAAGGTCACTTGAAAGCATTTCAATTCATCACATGATTGCACCTTACTTAGAGAAGCAGAAGTATGTGTAGAAATGACTTGTTGTTGTTTTGGGGCTGCACCTGAAGGCACTCAAGGATTACTATTGGCTCTGTGTTCAGAAATTACTTCTGGCAGGCTCTGAGGGCCATTTAGGATGCCAGAGATTGAATCCAGGTTGGCCACATGCAAGGTAAATACCCTTACAGGTATCTAATCACACATCCAGGTTTAACATCCAGAGCACACACCCTGCTTTTCCTAATCCCTTTACCTGGTCTTCCCTAAACATAGAAGCACACATCCTATTTTAATCCTCTCTTACATCCTACCTAATTGGCTGACAGAGTCTACACCCAACTTTACCCTAATATAACGATCCATTCTCCACCTACAATCAACTGAGCTACTCTCCTGAAGTGATTGGTGGATGCTTCTTTGTGAGTATTCTACCCGCCTGGTATATGACTTCACCAGTGACATCTACATCTTGGGACATCAGCGTCATTTACACTATCCACTGTGCAAAGTACAGTGGATACCTTGCCCCATGGTACTTGGGCCCCAAATGACTTTATTTTTCTAATGAATTCTAATGAATTTATACTTTTTTTGTAAATTTATTTTATAAAATCACTGGGAGAATTTAAAGCATAAATCTGCCTTGCTTTTTTCAAATATCATTTTGGGGAGGTGATATATAAACATTCTATTATGCTGATATATAATTATACATTTTTATCCATTAAATGGCATCATTTCTACAACAAAATGAACTAGATGACATCATTAGTTTTTGAAGTAGCCAGAAAAACTCTGTGTGGGGACATATAACTTTAATTTGGTTCCCAAAACACAGGCTCCTGTTTTCTGTAAAGCTCTAATCTAGGACATTCCATTTTCTGATATCAAAGCTCCCCTTAAACAGAATCCACCATCTGCTTCTAATAAGGCTAAGATGAGCTCAGAGTACAAATGATCACTATTACAAAAGCACACTATCTGCCTTGTATATTTTCAAGGTCAGCAAAATGCACAGAACTGGAAAAATAGAGAATTTTCTCATTTGTCAAAAGCTGACTCATATATTTTTCAATAATTCTATTTACCAATCAGAACCTTCTAGGTAAAGACAAAAAAAAAAAAAACAAAAACCTCACCGTTTACACGGTGGGACCTGACACTGAGGGAGAATGAAATGAGTTGTCTGAGTTCATTTATTTATCAACTGATATTTAGTGAACATTGACTTTTTTGGAATAGGGCACTAAGCTTGACCTTGGGTTTCTACTAGGGGATAAATAGAGGCCTTGTTTCTAAAAGTTTTAAGTGTTGATTATCTTCTAGATGTAAGAATAGAAGGGAATGACAGCTCTAAGAGAATGTAGCCTTGATACCCTGACCTACTCTGAGTATTTAGGACCAGTGGTCAGGGAAGAGTTCCCCGAAGCAATGACTCCAGGGACCTCTGGCAGAGGTTCTCACCTAAGGGTGAGATTTAACAACTCAATTATTGATTTGGAGGCCATCCCCGGCTATGCTCAAATCATACTCCTAATTTTGTGCTCAGTGATCACTCCTGGAGGGGCTTTGACGACCAAAAGTGATGCCAGGGATCAAACTCAGCTTGACTAAAGCAAGTACCCTGCTTGCTGTATTACTGTCCAATCCCAAGGAAGTAAGCTTTCAATAAAGTACATTTGCAATAGCATGAAAGCCCAAATAATTAGAAATTGGTTTAACAAAATCTCCTCTGAAAACTGTAAAATATTAACAAGATAAAGAAGACACATAAAAGAATAGACTCATCATGTTTATGAATTAGAAAATACAATATTGTAAAATGCCATTTCCTTTTAAATCTATAGTTTCAATACAATCTCAACTTCTCACTCTGATTTTGGGTGAGGGAAAAGTCAACAAAAGAGATTCTTGGGTTAGGAATGATAGCATGGCAGTAGGGTGTTTGCCTTGCACGTGGCCTACCAGGGACGGACCTGGGTTCAATCCCAGGCATCCCATATAATCCTCAGAGCTTACCAAGATCGACTTCTGAATGTAGAGCCAGGAGTAACCCCTGAGTGCCACCAGGTGTAGGCCCAACCCCACCCCCAAAAAAGTTTCTTAAATTTGTGGAAATGCAAATCACTACAGATTGTTAAAATAATCTGAAAGAAGAAAAAAATAAGTAAGGATGTATATTACTTGCTACCAATATATTAAATATTCTAGTGATTAAAAAAGTCTAGCCCAATATAGGTAGATAAAAAGACAAATGGGACAACTAGAGATTCTATAAATAAATTTGCATATATATGTTTGTATGTGTGTAAACATGTATATGATTCTTTGATTTATAAAGTGATACTGGGGCCTGGAGAGATAGCACAGCAGTGTTTGCCTTGCAAGCAGCCAATCCAGGACCTAAGGTGGTTGGTTTGAATCCCGGTGTCCCATATGGTCCCCCGTGCCTGCCAGGAGCTATTTCTGAGCAGACAGCCAGGAGTAACCCCTGAGCAATGCCACATGTGGCCCAAAAAACAAAAAACAAAAACAAAAACAAAAACAAAAAAACCCAAAAAACCAAACCAAAACAAAATAAAGTGATACTGGATGCTGCTAGGGTAGTAAAATTATTTCATTATTTCTTTAAAAATGGTTTTGAGTAATTAAATATTCACATGAACAAAGATGACTAATTTTGTAGATTAATATTGTAGATTAATTGTGAAAGCAAAGCAAACAAAACAAAACATAATGCTTAGAAGCATATGTGTAAAAATGACCTCATGATCTTGGCGTGAACTGAGTTATTTTAAGTAGGATACAAATAACTCTAAATTTAAAGGAAAAAAAGAATTACTAAATTGAATTGCATTAAAAGCAAGAGCTCCTGTTCTTCAATAGATCCCATCAGTGGAGTGAAAAGGATGTTCATAGAATGAAAAAAAATGCAATCATATATTTAATAAAAGATTCGTTTTCGTAATATATAAAGACCCTTGCAAATCTATAATGAAATTGTAGGCAATTTAAGAAAACAATGAACAGATCATTTTAATATTCACCACACCAAAAAGGATATAAAATAACAAAAAAAAACATTAAAAATGTTCAACCTCATTAAGAATTAGGAAATGTAAATTAAAGAACAAATTATATGTGCGAAATTTCCCATACCAAAATGAATTAACTGAAAAGATAATATCCTAAGATATGGGCAATACAATTGTGCTCTGAGGATGCTATGAAGGGTTTGGAGGAATGACAATGGAATAATCGTGGAGGATTCTAGCACTCTGGTGGTGGACATATTGCAGCAAGTATAAAGCAATAATATTTATACTATTATAAAAGCTGGATAAAATAATTTTTCCTAATTTTTTGAGTTTTAGAGCTGTATCTTGCCATTCCCAGAAATTACTCCTGCCTCTGTGCTCAGGAATTAGTCCTGTTGGGTTCAGGAATACTATGGGGTGCAAGGGATCAAATAGCATACAAGGCAAGAGCCCTACTGTTGTTCTCTACCTTCCCCAAATTTTCAAATCATGTTTTACCTACAGTTTTGTAACTTGCTTTTAGCACTACTACCTTAATTAAAATTAAAAGTGTAGGGAGCCCCTTAGAACAGGCAGAATACTTAGGATCTTGTGACTTTGGACCTTGTGACTAATAGCCTAAAAACCAAGATTATGTCTAATGTTAATAAAGAATGCAGAATAATGATGCTGAGAGTGCTATAAATTGGTACAACTAACTTAGCATGCCATAATACCTATAAATGTTGAATATAATGATTGTGACCCAGATCTTCTCCTAGGTTTGGATAGACTGATTAGAAATTCATACATGTCTGCTAGAGTACATCAGTGTAAATATCAGAACATTATAAAAAAAATACCATGCGCTAGCTCTACTCATATTAGTCTCCAAACTAAAACCAACACAAAATCTAGTAATAGAATAGGAATAACTATATTTTAGTATTTTTAAATGATAAAACACCACAAGAGTGGGAGTCTTAGTGATTAGAAGAGGCACACTGGGGAGGTTTTAGGGTTCTGGTGGTGATTAGCTTCTGGATCTGGGTGCTTTTTGGGGGGTTATGTTTTCAGGGAAACATTAAGCTTTGCCCTGTGCTTTGCATACATTATGCATAGTTCTTGCCTGAACCACATGTAAAGGAAATAAACACAATTATCATATTGTAAAGAAGATAGTAGGGTGGGCACTATGGGTATGGATCAGTAGGCAGCTCTTTCAAGAGTCCACAAGACCAAGTTTTGAGAGAAAAGGACAAGATAAACAGGTTGAGAAGGATAGAAGAGCATCAAAAGTAATAATAGATTGATCAAAGGATAATATAGGAGGAGATATCAAAGTCCCACATGATCCAATCCCACATGACTTGGGTAAGCACAGTAAGAGTGTTTTCCTCTCAAAGGGTGAGCAGTAGACAGGAATAAATTCTTGGGTATGGTAGTTGATTGGGGAGAGGTGAAGGACATAAGTTTGAAATTTGAGGTTTTGAAGGCATGTAAAAGTAGACACAGTGTGGGAAGATGGGTTTGGGTTTATAAGTCTTGAAAACAAAAGAAAGGCCAGAGTGTGAAAACCAGTTGACTTTTAAGAAATGAAACTAGAGGGGCCAGAAAGATAGCACAGCGATAGGGCATTTGCCTTGCACGCAGCCAATTAGAACAGATGGTGGTTCGAATCCTGGGCATCCCCTATGATCCCCCCAAGCCTGCCAGGAGCGACTTCTGAGCGCAGAGCCAGGAGTAACCCCTGAGCACTGCCAGGCGTGACCCAAAAACCAAAAACCAAAGAAAAATAAAAAAGAAATGAAACTAGAACTGAAAGGAAATAAATGGTATGTATGCTATACCTTCAGTAACAATATCATAAACAGCAGCGTCTAAAGGCAGAGAGAGAGAGAGAGAGAGAGAGAGAGAGAGAGAGAGAGAGAGAGAGAGAGAGAGAATGCGAAAACAAGAAATATTTGTCTGCCAAGGAGGCAGAGGGGAGAGGGCAGAAAGAAAACCAGGGACATTGGTGCCCATTGGTATGCATTGGTGAGGGGTGTTGTACATTGTATGACTGAAACTCAGGCACGATCAACTTTATAATTGTGGAAAAACCATAAATGTATAAACAATTAAAGAAATGGAACTAAAATGGGGTACTGAAAGAGGCAAAGTAATACGATACCATTTTAGTAACACTATTGCAAACTACAGTACCTAAAAAAAATAAAGGGAAGGAGAAGAGAAAGAGAAGAAAAGCAACAGCTATAGATTCAGGTTTGGGGGTGGTGGATGGAGGGGAAAGTGAGGACATTGGCCATGGGAAATGTGCACACTGATGAAGGTATGATGTATACACTGGTGAAGTAGATGACTGAACTTAACCAAGAGCAAGTTTGTATCAGTATATTGGTGCTGAAACATCATATGGCTAAGACTTAGCTATGTAAATCACAATGCTCTAAATAAAAATATTTAAAAAAGTGGAAGAAATGAAACTTGAACAGAATTTTCTGGATAGATATCAATCATCCTTATGCTAAGCATCCTAAGTTTAATGCTTTCTAACCCAGATGAATCCTTTATATTAAGTTTCTATGTCTGTCATAATTCTATATCGCTAAGCAAGCTGAAGTGAGAGAAATTAAGTGAAATATGGATAGACTGAATCTTAGGAGAGGTAGGGAGAAAAACAATGGACGTTTCACATTCAGATTTTCAAATTCAAAGTTCTGAGTGGTGCTACTGAATCATATGATTCTGTATATGGATGAGCCAGTTTGTAGTGCTAAGGATCCCATATACACACACAGGGCAGGTAAAATATTTTAATTTAACAGTTGTATGAACATTGAGTAGAAATAAAAAAAATGATCAGACTTAAACACCAAACCCAAAGTCAATGACAACAGAATCAATACCCAATCTTCAACAAGCTAGACACAGAGAGGACCAGTTATACTAACAGTTCGGGGAGCAAAGGAGAGGGGTGCTAGGAGCAAGGTTGGAGGGAGGACAACACTGGTGATGGGAATACCCCTGATTCAATGTCACTATGTACTTTAAATATTACTGTGAAAGACTTGTAACTCATGTTGATCACAATAAAATTTATAAAAAATTTTATTAGAAAAATTTCTAATGTGCAAAGAAAAAAACATATTTACATCTGTCAGCCTGGGGTCCTCTCAAAGGTTTGAATTCTATAATAGTTCCAGATCAGGTTTAGAAGAATTTTTGTGTTTAAACTTAGTTAAGTCACCTACCATCTAAGTAAATTTGGCAAATTACCTGGTTTATTCATACATGTGTGTATGCATTTTAAAATAACACCTTGATTCAGGGTCTTAAAATTACATACATTTTTCATCTCATAGTTTTATGGGTGATACTATGAGATGATAAATCCAGCCACTGCTCAGTTGGGTCTTCTGCTTGATCTCCCCACTACTTACTCTGCTGGGTGGCTCACAGGCTATAATGAAGGGATCAGCTAGAGCTGGGGTCTCAGCTAAGGTCCAGCTGGGGGAAAATCTGCTTTCAAGCTCAAGGGATGATTGGCATAATTCAACTCCAAGCAGGGTATCAGATTGAATGTCTAACTCATTGCTTCTGTCACTTGTAGACCACTTGTGATATAAAATTCTTGGTAGTATGGCTTACTTCATCAAAACTCTCAAGGAACTGAGTCAGTAAATAGGTGTATCGAGAAGGAAGTTATACTATTAAATAGCATCACAAAAGCAACGTGGCTTTTCTGGAATTTTATTGATAAGAACATCCCACAGGTCATACTCAATACCAGAGGATCACATTGCTATCAGGAGTCGAGGATTAGAAACTATCTTTACATTTGTCTAACTATGATGGCTGTAAATATATAAGATGGGAATGGCATATTTCTGACTTTGTGGATGGTGGTATAACATAAATAAGATCATGCACATAGGGCTCTTAGCACCATCGTAATTTGTGTTCCCAAAATGGTTAGTTGCTATTTTTATTATTCTAATTCTGCAGTCATATGACAGGATGAAAAGCGTCTTTATTTTTATAAATAGTGCCACTGTGGATGGTGAGCTTCTTCTGGTACATTTAAATTATAATCTCATTCGCAAGCAAACTTTCACACCCATCTGGCAGGAAGTACATTTGGCAGGAATCATGGGAAAACAGTAAGTATTAGGAAGCATTGCAAAAGAGGAAAGGAAGTCTGTGTCTTGTGCAAGTTATATATAAAGTTCATGCCCCCACTCTCTGAGAGGGTCTACAACTAGTTTTCTGTAAATATAAAAGCCATGGTTCTTTCATTATAGTGTTCACATTGTCACAGAGATGTATGTGTTAATGTCTAAATACTGGCTCATTGGCATGCAAGTACAAATATAATATATACCATCTTTCAGGGAAAAATTTATGCATTATTTGTTACCGTAAACCAAGAGAGCCTCTGATTATGATTTTAAGTCGGCAGGAAATAAAGAAAAGATGATCCTAGGAGTCAGGAATACTGGGTTTGAGTTTTGAGTCTCAGAAAGTTCTAGTGCCTTTGGTCCAGTTACTTCCTTGTGGTCCTCAATTCCCTCCCCATAATAACAGAGGTTTATTCTGTTTTTGCCTCAGACAGATATCCTTTTGGTAATTTTATTATATTCAAAATGTAAATAGCAGGTTAGATTTCCAGTTCTTGGGAGTAATTGGACTTGTGGCCTGCCTCTTTTCCTGTAAAAAGGCCAGGGTTTGGTCTCTTAATCCCTGTGTTTAATGTTCATTTGCTATCTCAAAATTTAAGTTGGTCATGCAAGAGCCTCCTGTGCCTAACTGTGTCTATGGATAAAAATAACTTCCTGTGAATTCTTCCCAAGGGTGAGCAATTTCATATGCATTAGTACCCTTAGCTTCCACACAATTTCTCACCACCCTCCTTAATGTTCTAGAAAAAGGTAGGCATTCATGGAATACTAAAATGCTTTATGAAAAATAGTAGGACTGGTTTGCCAGGCTTTCTAGATAATAAACCTGCTAGTGTCAATATATTAAAAAGGCACTTACCAGAATTTTAGAAAAGGTTTATTTGTTCATTCATCTAAATATTAATAAAGGGTTTAGTAAATGTGAATGTATATAAAAACAGTGTACTGGGGATACAGATAAGAAAAGGGGATTCAGACTTAGGTAGTTTAAATTTGGGGGAAGAAATATGTAAAGAGATAATTATATGTGTGTATAAGGAGATGGATGACATTGTTTTAAAGTGGAGATTTCCATACTTTTTGGCCTACTGTTCTTTTATAAGAAATAAAAGTCACTCAGTGATTTTTGAAGGAGTGAAGGTTGAAGCACACCTAGTGATTCTTAGGACTATCTCCTTAGGGCAATCATCTCCTTAGGGCTATTTCCTGGCTGACCTTAGGGATATCTCCTGGCTCTGTGTTCAGAAATTTCTGGGGGGAAAGATGCCATGCTAGAATTGAACTGGGTCAGTTGCATGCATGGAAATCTACATGCTATTTATTTATTGGAGGTCACACTTGTTGATGCCCAGGGCTTACTCAACACTCAGTAATCACTTTTGGCAGGATTTGGAGGGATCATATGGGGTGCTGGGATAGAAGTTTTCTCAGCCACATGCAAGGCAAATCTGTATCATTGCTGTAGCACTACAAATCTACATTTTAAAATTATATAAGCAGAAATCACTTTTGAATTACACTCAAACTAGACCTGGCCGGAGATTTCCACTATGTCCTACCCTAGGTTGAAGAAGTAGTATAACCCACTTTAGGAAACATAGTTTTAGTTATTTTCTTTTCTGAAAGAAGATCAAATTGACTATATATTGATATAGTCAATTATTGTTATAAATTTCTTCAATTTATTAACCTATTTAATTATGACAATAACCCTTTGAAGTAGCTACTATTTATGTTCCAGTGACAAAGAAGCTTTGAGCAGAGATAGACAAGTTTATTTGTGTGAGATACACAGCTAATAAGGTTAAGAGTCTTTGCCTTTGTCCATTCCCCATTACTGATGGAGCTATTTGCTTAAGGGGCATTTACTGTAAACTTCAAGATGGGGCAATGATGACATGTTTCCTATTCTGGGGGAGTTCATTATCCATTGGATGTAAGTCTGTTAGGAGAAGCATGTAAAAATGCTAGAGTTAACCTGAAGAACACAGTATGTCCACCCACATAGGAGAATACAAATCAACATCGATCCATCCACACAATAACATGTAACATGTTGGTAATTGGATGGTTTCCTTGATAACCAGAAACACTTCTTCCCCAATTGCTTTTTGTTGAATAGGTAATCCATGAATTCTACAAATAAACCTCAGGCACCCAAGGAATACATTATGGATTTTGTTGTTATTTTATTAATGGGTATTTATTAATTTAATGAATTTATTAATGTATATTTATTAATTTATTTTACATTTTATTAATTATATATAAGGCAAAAATCATCTTGTCATAGCTGAGAAAGCCTGACTGCCTCATGGCAAAAGAAAATTCTTACCCCAGCTATAAGCTCATTATCATATGATTGAAGGATAAACATCTGTGTACAAATGACTAGTTTCAAGAACATATTTGCTCCTGATTGAAACTTCCTGTTGATTTCCCACCATTGTCAGCATGCTTCTTTTTTCCCCTTCAACCTTCTATTCTTTTATTTATTATCATCTTTCTTGCCCTAGCCTCTGCATTGGGAGCTCCAGTACTAGTTTATGTCCTTGTAAATTCCATGTTGTCTGAACTTGTAAGGGTATCTATAGTGCTCTATTGTGATGACATGACAAAATTCACAGAAGTAAACTCAAAATATATGCCAAGTCTTTAGTTAGAAAAGTTTCAACCAATGAGTTACAAGATCTTGCAGAATCTGGTTGCCATTTTTCTCACAAATACCTGAATTCTTCCTGATCACAATATTCTAGTACCAAACGCTCTAACTTCTGTAGAATGCCTTGCTCATGCCTCTTTGGGTTCTGCCCTCCTAGATTTTTATCTGGCCATTTCTTTTGTAACATAGCACTCTTAGCTCTAATGAAACACTCTCTTTGATCTACTCCTTACTTCTTTTTCTCTGAGTACTTTAATTAGTTTTTATAGCATTTCATGCTATCAGACCATCTTGTTTATTATACTTTATTATAGATTTTCTTAACTATGTTTTCCATTATGATATATCTTCTTGAAGGCAGGGTCATTTTCTGTGAGTGTCTCCACTGGAATCTCCAGTTTCTAAAATGGGAATTGACTCAGAACAGATATACAAATATTTTTATATGAAAAAAATGGATAAACTTACTTATGAGAGCAGAAAATGTGTTAGCTAAAATGAAATAGTTTAGTTTCAATGTTGAATATATTTGAGAGATATATTGACAAAATTAAACAAAAATGTTTTAGTTTCTATGTTAGAGATCATTGTTAAAGGCTTTGGTTGGGCTATGTAGTGCATAAGTTGGACTAGTCATGGAACCTTACTAGCTAAGTAAGGAGTGTCTACATAAGGCCAGTATTGGTTATGTTTTCTACAAAATATTTAACCAGGAGCATGTTTTGATTTTTAAAGAAATCTTTGGGAAATTATATGTATTTAGCTTGAATGCCTCTAAAAAATTTTATTTTCTTATTTTCCATGATGGTTTGGGGGAGAAAATCTTAATTACAGAGGTAATAATTATCATAAAAACCACTTATTGAGCACTTAGAATATATACTGCAGGTGTTAAGTGATTTAAAGACATTGCTAATTAAATTAAGTCATAATTATGGGTTTAATTTTGCCCTTCCTCACCACCTACTTTTCGTATTTTCAAATCCTAATCTAATACTGAATAGTACTTGGAAATAAGATCATTTCAATGTAATTAAGTTAAGATGTTTTTGGTGTGGACACTAAGTCAGTATTACAAATATCCTACAATAAAGGGAAACTTCAGATATAGAAATATGAATAAAACACAATAAGTTTGTAAGTCATGTTACTTTATTTAAATAAAAATTTAAATAATTAAAAATAAAGACAAGATGGTGAGACATGGGAAAAAGTTAGATATCTATATGGCAAGGAAAAAGGTCCAGAATGAATCTTGCCCTCACAGCTCTCATGAAGAACTGACTCAGCCTAAGCCGTAATATTTAACGTTTGGTCTCTGCAGTCATAACTCTGACACTACATACATACATACATACATACTACATACATAGAAAGGTAGAAAAGAAGAGGTCATGAAAAAAAGTTGAGGCAGTACAATCAGACTGCCTAGTTTTAAATTTTCTGCCATGGGCTGGAGAGATAGCATGGAGGTTGGACATTTGCTTTACATGTAAAGGGATGGTGATTTGAATCAGGGCAACCCATATGGTCCCCCAAGTCTGCCAGAAGTGATTTCTGAGCATAGTCAGGAGTAACCCCTGAGCACTGCCGGGTATGACCCAAGGACCAAAAAAAATTTTTTTTTTCTGCCATGAGCTAAATTACCTTTGACAAGTTATTTAAATTATCAAAAATCTTAGAATTCCATCTCAAATACTAATGGCAGTAGAACAGATATCTCCCAAAAAATTATTCCAAGAATAGAACTAGTTAATGTTTGTAGAATACTTCAATGTTTCAATACTGTCACAGATAAACAGCAGGTTAACTGGTATCTTTATTATTATCTTGAAATTGTGTGTGCCTCTTGTAGAAATAATTCTCTCTTGGGATGAGTCTACACTTTAAAGGGCATTTTTAGGGAAAGCTGAAGCTATTAGATTTTGGTAGGTTGGAAAATTGTTAGTTGTCTTGCCCTATTCACTCTTTACAGGGAAGAAATTTCTCCTTAAGGGTACGGTCAAAGGGCATTTGCCTTGCACAAGGCCAACCTGGGACAGATCTGGGTTCGATCCCTGGCATCCCATATTGTCTTCGAAGCCTGCCAGGAGCAATTTCTGAGTGAAGAGCCAAGAGTAACCCCTGAGCACCACTAGGTGTGGCTCCAAAACAAAGAAAAACAAAAAAATAAAAGAAGAAATTTCTCCCTAAGTTTCTTCATCAGATAGTTCTCCATAAGACTCATAAGTTTCTTCTGCATCTTATGAGTCTGATATTAGATGTTCACATGGGTGAAGAAACTGTTTACAGAGATTATAGAATATTTTATATATTTTAATTTACTCTGGATTTTTGAGACATTCAACCCTTGTAATTTGAAAAATGCATTTGTTTTATATCGTACTTGTTCCTCATTCACCTAAGGTACATACATCTCATAGTATTTAAATCACTATGACAGTCATGTGGGCCAACTTGTAATGTGTGGCTATTGTAGTAATTTTTTTATCTGTGTACAAATAAATGGATTTAATCATTATTCCAGTAGGCCAGGTATAAAAGAGTATTAATATTTAACTGGTAATATGTTATATCATTTATACAGTGTGTGCCCAAATAAAATCAGGCAATTGAGTGATCATAGTCATGTTCAAAAACTTATATTTAGAAATGCACATTGTTTTTATTTATGCTAATTTTACTTTATTTCTCATTTACAGTTAAATTAGGGTGATAATGGAGAATTTTGACTTATAAGAAGTGAGTATTGAATCTTAAAGAAGTCAGTTTAGCTTCTCTGCCCAGTGGCGTCACTATTGATCTGAGATCTCCTTCCTAATTTTAATTCCCTGTGACAGCTCTTCATATATCTGAAGATATTGGCAGCTTTCATATGTACATTCATCAGTCTTACTTTTCCAGGATGTACATCTTTAGTTCCTTCCATTTTTCTGTATGATATAGCTTCAAGAAACTTCACTATTGTGCCTCTCTCTTCAAGTTTGTTCTGGTTGCTCCAAATACTGTTTTAAAAAGAACTAAAAAGAATTCTGCAAGCTTTTTATTCTTAAATATGTAAGAGTTTTTCAAGTGTACCTAAACTAGTACATCAGCTGTACTTGTGTTTGATAGTCTATGTTTGGCATTTCTTGGGCAGAACTAAGAAACCTTGCAATTAAAGCAAAACAAACAAACCCAAACAACCCCCCTTGGAAACAACCTACAGAAGTTCTTTGTTTTGATTGTTTGATTTTGTTTTGGCAGCAGCAGGGAATTTGTTTCTGGGTACAAACTACACTACTGTTTGTCAGAGGATGATTATTAGGCCATCAAACTCTCAAGTCAAGGAGTTCCCTGCTGAAAGGCAACATAGATGAAGGTCTAGGGGAAATAACCTTTAGTTCCAAATCTCTGGAATTGTGATATTTTAGTAATGGCATAAATGTGATATCTAATCACATCAATGTGATATTTATGATGGCAGAAAGTCTACTGATCTTTCCTTAGAGAGCATGAATTGAAAAGGAAGTGTTCCCTCAGTGAGGTTTTTGCCAGGGACTGGCTCTGGTTGTAGGACTCTCATTCAGGAAAGTCCTAGAGGCAAGTCCTAGATAGGCAAGACTCAGATTTGATCCAGCAACATATTCTGGAAGCTTCCAAATCATGATAATAAACTTTTCAGTTTTTAACTAACCCGGGTCCATTGAATTCTGGTTCAGGAGATGCCTTTAACTCAACAAAGTTCTTAGAGCCTTAGGGTGAATGTGAATTACTTGAGCTTGTATTAAATAGTCCTGGGTAATCCACTCTGAAAGTACTTCTTGCTTTTCTTTTGTAATTTTTACATTTATTTCTTATGATAATTCTGTATCCTATAAGCTCACTATCTCTCTCCTGTTTATTATACCACAATGAGTTGACAGCATTTCACATCAGAGAAAAATCTTGATGCCTTATTGTAACTATGTTTGCTACAATTGGTCAATATGACCTGGGACTTCCTCTATAACTGGAGACGAACACAATGAAGCCTTTCATAAAAAAGCCTCTAATTCATCTAGCTAGGTGTTTGAGCACAATGCATGGGAGTATTAATATTTTCAGATAGATGAAAGCATATCCTGTTGAAATTTTAGAGAAAGACAAGGAGATTCAATGGTCCCAGATCCCAGAATTAAGAAGGAGAGAATTGTTTGACTCTATTACCAAACAAAATAAAAAATAAATGCATATATTAAGCTATAAAGGTTTTATGTGACAAAAACCTTGGGCTAAAATAAAAACACACTGCTCTGTGATAAATATATTTGCAAAACGTAACAGATAAAACACTCATAAAATTCAACTACTAAAAAGAGCAGGAACTCCATGTAAAATGGGGAGAGAAAAAAATGAAGGGACACTTTCTGAAGAAGATATATGGATAGCCAGGAGGCAGATGAAAAAGCATTCATCATCATTTATTATCAAGAAAATGAAAATCCAAATAACAATGAAATAATCCCATACCAGTGAGAATGGCTTCAAAGAATGGTATCAAAGGACTGGAAGCAACCAGAGTTGGTGGGGATGCAGTGAAAAAGAAGCCCTTATTTAATCTTGGTCAGAATGTCATCTGGTTCATCTTCTATAAAACAATATGGTAATTTCTCAAAAAATAATTTTAGAATCTCCATATGGCCCAACAATAGAAGTCCTTTGCATCTACCCCAAAAGCACATACACATAAATTTGAATAGATATATGTACAACTATGCTTATTGTAGAACTAAGTAGAATAGATAGGATATAAATACAATTTAGATGTCAAACATCTAAGTTTGAAGAGTAAATAAGGTAGTTGGAATACATATACACAATATACACAATGGAATAGTATGCATCTTAAAAGATGAATCCTTGCATTTTTCTGTAACTTGGAATAGGAGGGCATCATGCTAAGTGATATATGTCAGAGGGAGAAAGACAAATACTGGATGTGATTAATAGAGAAACAGTATAAGGGAATAGACATTATAGAATAATGACAAAACTTGACCTTTGATTACAAAATTAGGTTACCAACTGTACAGTGGGACTTAAAAAGTGAATTAGAGATGATACAGGACAGTTACAAGGAAAGTCTTAGACACTGTTGATGGTGAAGGTGTAGTAATATAACTAAAATTATAAACATTATCACCATTGCACTTCAAGAGGAAATAGAAGCAAGAAGTACTACATGCCTGGACACAGCTCTTGATGTTTCTTCTGTGAGCTCCAGAACAGGCACCAGAAGATTTCAGAACTCTTATAGCAAAAGCCAGATCTGGCTTATGGTCTGGTTTTCCAGTGTGCAAGTTAAAAATGGCTTGGACACATATAGATGGTTGAAGAAAAATTCAAGAGAATAATGCTTTATAACATATGAAAGTCATATGGGGTTTAAATATCAATATCTATAAATAATCATATTTGGAGGACCAGAATTAGCATTTACATAAAAACATGGCCTTGGAGAAAAGTCTTGGAGAGGGCAAAAAAGTGGAGCCATGCTTGAAATAATGAGCTCCTACACAAATTAATAAGATAACATTGTCAGAAGGATGCTGCCCTAATCTGATTTGTGTTGGAGCCAAGGCCAAAATGTGTTCTCTGGTTGAAAGGAAATGTAGCTTCAGTAATACTAATATTCAAGCAATTTTCTCTGTGATAAAACTAAAGTAATTTATTATAATTTCATGATGAAATCTCTTTCCTTGGCTTGGGAAAGGCTTTTTATTGCCTCCAGTCTTGCAATCTCACTCTTGCTAATATTGATTTTACTATAATCTCTTTCCCTTTTTTACACTTCTCAAGTTATTTCTTGATTTGGACAAAATTCACATTTTTAACACAGTTGAAGATATAAAAAACAACCTTTGAGAAAACGTATTATGATAATTATATTTTCCTACGGCTGGCCAATATTATGTGTGTGCCAATAGAGAAAAATACATTTTGAGTCGCTAGACTTTTCTCTCTCCTAAGTCTTCATTTAGCTCGAAGGAAAAGCCAAAGAGAAAATGAACGCCCCCATAAAGGCCCTTCCCTTGGGAAGAGCTTTATAAAGCTATCTGAAAACAAGACTTGCATTCCATCAGTGAGTCTAAGTATTGCTGGCAATATTTTCTATTGTTCTAAATTATTACATAAGGCCAAGGGTATTATATGTATACCTGGTTTGTGTATGGGGAGATATGTGGGGTTCTGGCAGGGTACTACAGAAAAGGGATTTTGACTTATTTGACTCAGACAGTTGCAATAATTCAGCTCTTATTAAATAATGATGAAAGAAGTCAAATCTAAGCTGTTTTATTCCTGTTCTAAGATCTTGCCACCTCCCCGAGACTCCAAGTCCACCTTAAAGGCACTTCCACATGGTTGAAACTCAGGAATCTTAAATGACTAGAATGTCAGGGCCACATATACCCATTACTGAACGTTCTGTGTCTCTTTAAGAGGATTGTAGTTCTAAGCCTCGTTGCTAGGCTAGCTGTGTTTCTAGGCAAGCTAATTAGAGCATATCTCAGTTCCACATATCTCTGGGTGGGGTGTTCATTTCTCTTTTCTCTCAATGCATTACTACTGCCAAAGCCTAGTGTTAAGTAAAAAGGACAATTTGAGGCTCTAAGATGAACTGTTGCTGTTTTTATTAAACACTTTACAAATATTCCACGTTGTGCTTGGAAAAATGCAAGAAAATCTGTCCTCTGTGTTTAATCTAAGTCATGCGTTAAGGGTAAGACCCAAGAACTCACAATGAATTTCATTATCATGACCTTGTGTAATCCTTTCAAAATTATATGCACCCATTTTCTTAGGGAGGAGGAACTTGGATGTACATGAGTTCCACAATACAGATTAGATTTGGGTGTAACTTGGGGGCTTCTAACTCCTGTCAATGTTTGGAATACATTGAAGCACTTGGGTTCACTGGAGACTTTGCATGAATCATTAGTACATGTGTCTTCACTTCTTGTTTTTTTTTTGGTAGCAGTAAATTTGAAGAATAGAACCTATCCTCTACTTTCTTTCCAATGACTAGAAAATTTGGAACAGAATTCAGGGATTCTTTTCACCCAGTATCCTAAATTTCAGTGAGGCTACCTTGAGATGATTTCATTCTTATTTCTTTTACTTGCTTCCACCAACTGTTCCCCAAACATTTTATTGCAGTTTTGCTTTCTCATTCCCAGACTTTTGTCCTCTTAATGGTCTTTCTTTCCTGTTAGCCTCTCAGATATTGGTAAACATGCCTATTTTACAACATTCACAAAACTTTGCTGCTTTTGTGAAGATCCGAAAAGAAAATAGAAAAAAAAGGGGTTTGCCTTCATACAGTTCCCCTTTATATTTAAAAATAAGCATTGAATTTATGTATGTATTTGGGAATTTTATTTTATGGATTAATTTTGGAACAGTTAACATGAATAAAACTGACTTTACTGCCTTGATAGAGTTTTGAAAATAGCTTACCCTCATCACACTTGTATTATAGCTTCTGTGAAAATGTTTTCTGGAGATGATTTGGCAACAATTCTGGTCTATTTCCGATCAGTCTAGTGGAAGTCAAGTGGAACACGTGAGTTCTCTTCTCATTTTTTGGTAGTAGGTAGTAAGTTTGCAAAAATAGATTTTATCCTCTACTTTTTCTTAAGGATTTCTGGAAAATTTGAAACAGAAGTTTGAGGTTTTAGTCACCTTGTTTCACATCTTCTGTGAAAAATGTAGTCCTAAAACCTTGCATATGCTTTGACGTACTTACTCTTTAGTTTCACTCTCATTTAAAAATAGAATTCCACTTATTTTCTGCGTATTAGACTTTTACCCCAGTTTATTACTTTTTGCTTCTTCAAACAAAACTTGAACTAGCTAGTCCTGTCCCCCAGTTAGAGGGGGAAATAAGGGAGGCACCAGGACCAAACAGGTGCAAGACTACTAAGTAGTAGGCTAGGTACAGAGGGGACCACATATTCTGGCAGCCCTGGGGGTGAGGGAAGAGGATATGGGAGGTAGGACAAAAACGGAGGTGTAGGGAGGACAAATTGGTGATGGAAATCCCCTCTGATTTTATGTAAATATGTACCTAAAATATTATTGTCAACAATATGTAAACCACTATGATCAAAATAAAAATTATATTTAACAAAAACACCACAATGCTGAAGATACACACACATAATTTACTTTCTTTTGCTTTTGTTATTGTTGTTGTTTTAGGCCACAGCTGGTGACGCTCAGGGGCTCAAGGGTTACTCCTGGCAATGCGCTCAGAAATTGCTCCTGGTTTGGGGAATTATATAGGACAGTAGGGGATCAAACCAAGGTCTGTTTTTAGGCTAGCGCAGGCAAATGCCTTACCACTTGCGCCACCTCTCCAGCCCCATAATTTACTTTCTTTTTAAAACATGAATTTAAAAGGCAACTTACAATTAAAAAAATGACCATTTCTTCTTTTCAGAAAAGACTCCATTATTTGGACATGAACTATATCCCAGATACAAACATTTGCTCTTCACCAGTAACTTCTGATTTCTCTTAGTCTAAATCTATAGGCTCAGGGGAGAAATAGTTTACTATAGTCTATTTACATAGTAAGTATATCAAGATCTTATAGTCAAAGAGTTAATATGTCAGGTAAGGTGTTTTTCATGCACACAGCCTATCCCTATTTAATCCCCAGCACCCAATACCATCTCTTCAAGACCCACCAGGAGTGATTCCTTAGCCGGAAGTAAGCCTTATGTATCACCATGTGTGGCCTCAAAACACACACAAAAATTGTAGATTTTAAACCAGGTCTATCTGATGCTAGATAATATATCAGTATGTGCTGCCAATTCACCATGCTTCCAAGACTGTTGAGTTAAATATAGCTCTTACCTTTTAACTAAAATCCTTCATTGTGTTCAAGATTTTCTTTATCCCTAACTTAAAAATGCATTGCACAAGTATGTGGATATTTTTCTTGGAGGGTGAGAAGATTATGCCTGCTTCTACTTGTCAAAATTAAACAAAGCATGATTTATTTTCACCCAGAGCTGTCATGTATAGATGCATGGGTATCAAGGACCTTTGACAAGATGCCATTGAGACCACATGTTGTTGGTTATGCTATGGACTCTAAATGCTATGTAGTAACCAGGAAAATAAAAATGGTTGACATTTATGGGGCATATCTGCATTGAGTGCTGATTAAAATGTGTCATTTAATTAATTTAGCCTTTGCCATATCTCAGTCATTGTATTATTATCCTCATAAAACAAGAAAACTAAGGTATACAGAAGTTAGTAATAGCTCTTACTGTTGTACTGTAAGTGAAGGCAGTAGATATCTCTCTATATAACATCTTGTAAAGATGATCTGATTTGTATCTAGGCAATTTGATTGGTCTTTATCTACGTGATATAATTGGTCCTTCTCCAGGCAACCTGTTTTTATCTGAATGATTTGATTGCTCTTTATCCAGTCAGTCTATTGGTCTTTTTTTTTTTTTTTTTTGGTTTTTCGGGCCACACCTGTTAGATGCTCAGGGGTCACTCCTGGCTACACGCTCAGAAATTGCCCCTGGCTTGGGGGGACCATATGGGACACCGGGGGATCGAACCGTGGTCCTTTCCTTGGCTAGCGCTTGCAAGGCAGACACCTTACCTCTAGCGCCACCTTGCCGGCCCCAGTCTATTGGTCTTTATCCAGGTGATACTATGTAATGAAGCACATTGCCCAGAGTTTCAAAAATTCTTAGGCCATAAACAATAAGATTGGCAAAAGATTCAGAACTATGTTTTCCACAAGCAGTCAGGCAACAAAATCAGCTAAGGGGTGGGGATTTGTAGAATATATCAGCACAGGTCATGAGTTAATAAAAATTGTTGCTGGAGTTGCTGTCCTGAACTTGAAGGTGGCTATGGAATTCCTGAGAAATATAAGAAGCTATAGCACTTACACATTTTTGTTTGTTTTGGAGGAGGGGCACACATGGTGGTGCTATACCCAAGGGTTGACTCCTGGTGGGCTAAGGCAACCATATTTGATCAGCTGCTTGCAAGGCAAGAGCCCTACCCACTGTATTATTGTTCTGGATTCATCTGAACACATTTGTACGTATGCATACGAACACGCATTTCTCATTCCAGGACATATTTGATGCATAAAGGCAGATAGGTGATCAATCTGCAGCAAAGCTGAGTAGAGAGATGTAGGTGGTGGGTAGGTTTCTTCTGGCAAATCAATTTAGAACAAAAGAGAACTTAAAATGTATCTGAGATAGCTGGGATACAGGACTTTATATGTTTTAATAATATATGACCCAAAATGTAATGGGTATGTTAATATCATTATAAAGTGTTTCCGTGTAGAGAAAATTTACTGACAAAAAATTGGACACAGAAAGGCTCATACTAATCTCCAAATTTAAACTTGATGGCAGCTATAATTTGATAGTATGATAATTTGTGCGGATATGGCATTTGAACTTTCTAAACCCATGATTCATATATAGAATTCATCAGTACTACCCAATAAAGGGTCAATAGAAACTAAATTCTTGCAAAGTTTCTAGAAAGAGACAACTTGTTTTATTTAGCATGATTTTAAGTCTGCATGGTCTGCTTGAACAAGAGCACCTCTCCAATAGTTAACTGTCATATATCTAATGTAGTGCTGTAATTGGAACCAAATCTCCTGATATAGCTGCCTTCTGTTTTAATATTAGAGATCATATCTCCATATGTCTGTTTTGGCCAAAAGGGAAAAATAGATCAGTGAAAGAAAATTCCAGGACACAGTTGATTAGGACTAAGGGTTCTGATTTTCTCTTATCTGAACCCACTGCTCAGGCACTTGGCCAAGTGGGAAAAATATGTCAAGTCCATTACATTTGATGGCTTGTTGCATCAGATAATCCAAAATTCTTTCAAACTTTTAAATGGCAGCATAAGGACTTGGTGGGGATATGGTTGCACATACTCTTACTGGTTTGGATATAGTTCAGAGTTTTGGTGTGTAGGCATGTAGTCACTGGTAAAAAGAAGATGAATAGATCTTATATTATTTAGAATCTCTTAGAGGTATATCCAGTGAATTGGAATGTATTAATTTGGTGTCTATAATTAAAAGCATAATTCAAGTTGTTCTAAGCAAAAAACTAAGGTTATTGGCTAAATAGTACTTTCTGGAGTGACTGACTAGATTTCAGAGACTAAAAGTTGTCCTTGAGACCTGATTTCTCTCCTACCCGTAGCTCTGCTCTTCTCTGTGCTGGCTTGACATGTAGCAGCAAATTGCATGTTTTTATTTTTTTTAAGTATACCATTGTGTAAATGTACATGATTTCTTTATCCAGTTACTTATTTTTGGTTGAGTTGTATCTAGATTTTGACTATTTTGGATTGTGCTGCAAGGAACATGGGACTTGTAATAATACAGTAGGAAAAATGCCCATTGAGGGGGCTGGAGAAGAGGACTGGATGTGGGTGAGTGGAAAACACCTATGGTGGATGAAAGCATTTAGTTGGGAGGAGGAGGTGGTGCTGAAAGGTGATAGAGTGTTATGTATGAAATCCTATCAACAACAGCAATATAAACTACAGTGCAAAATTTATGTATAAAAAAGAACCTCTTGTAGAAGCAGACTGGTGGGAGGCAAATGGGGCTGGGGGAGCATGGTGGAGGGAATTGGATACTGGTGAAGGATTGGAGTTGAGACATTCATGCCTGAAATTCAATCATAAAAAACTTTGTAATTTCATAGTGATTATATTAAACATTTTTAAATAGCAGGCCCAACTGAAAGAGGAATTTCAACAAAACCCAGATGCAAGATTTGTTGAGATGATTTTGACTATGGGTCTGTTAAAGTTACTAAGTTTATGATCTATCAATGAACTCATGGGAATGGAATGCTCTGAATGGCTAGACTTGGGCCACATGACCAATTTCTGTAAGCTAGAGAAAGAAGAGTCCATCTAACTAGAAAGATCAACTGAGGGTCAAGAGTTTCTCAAGAGAGAACAATGAGAAAGGGGAGAGGCTATCAAAGGAAGAAAAAACATTTGCAGAACTTCAAAAACATTGAAGAACTTCAGGGCTTCATATAGTTGTTATCTCAAGACTATTTGATTCTGCAGTTTCAGACAGCTGATCATCATATTATGTTTTCCCAGAAAACATATCCTGCTCTCATCGTTATTGAACCTTTGCTGTCGTAACAGTGGAATATTGTCAATGGTGAGCAAGAGAATTCCAACCTAAAGTCACAGTCTCTGGTGACTGTGGATAGGATACAGACAGTCAGACACACACATACATACACAAAAACATGTTCACTATTTATGATAAACACTTTGATCAAATTCTATTCAGATAACTGCATAAATTGGGAAAATCTTGCTCTTAAGAAAGTAGGCAGAAGCAGGGGCAATTCAACTAGGCCATGACTTTGAGCATCGCACATTAGAAGCAGGGACAATTCAACCAGGCCATGACTTTGAGCATCGTACATGTGGGGTAGATTGGAATGTTATTAGTGACTGGTTTCCTGGCCATGCCTTTTTTGGTTGTCATTTACTATCTTCCACCGATTTTTTATACACACACTTAAACCGTGGTGCCTGTTACTCTATGGAACACTACTGGCTCATACAGAAGGACCTTCGCAAGTCAAAGGGAGATTGCAGAATCCATCCTTCATATAAATTATATTCCTTTCTAGACTTCTTGCCTTTGTACTTCTGAGCAAGTGATCTGTATATCCACTTTACTTCACCACAAAATTCCCAGAATGCCACACCTGTTCTCTTAACTTTTTTTTTTAAATAAAAATTTTAATTGAATCACCATGAGATACAATTACAAAGTTGTTTATAATTGAATTTCAGTTATACAATGTCTAACACCTATCCCTTTACTGGTGCACATTACCAGCCACCAATTTTCCTCTTACCAATTTCCACCAGTTTTCCTCTCACCTTCCCCCTGTCTATCTATATGGCAGACATATTCTCTCTCTCTCTTCTTCTTCTTCTTCTTCTCTCTCTCTCTCTCTCTCTCTCTCTCAGTTTTCCATTTTTACCTTTTTGGCACATGGGTTGCAATGTTATTATTGAAGTGGTATCATGCATATCACTTAATCTTCATTCAGCACTCAATTCTTGTCCAGAGTGATCATTTCCAACTATCATTGTCAGAATGGTTCCTTCTCTGCACTAACTGCACTCCCCCCATTTTTAGTGGTAAGATTCTTACCAGGGACCAGTCCTTCTGGCTCTCATCTCTATTGTCTTTGGGTATTATAACAACACGATATCTTTTTTTTTTATTGTGACCAAAGTGCATTACAAATCTTTCATTGCATCATTTATGGTACATAGTGATAATGAATGAGGGGCATTCCCACCACCAATGCTGTCCTCCCTCCACCCCTGTTCCCAGCATGTATCCCATATCTCCCTCCTTTACTCCCCAGAATGCTAGTGCAACTGGTCTCTACTTTACAGCTTGTTGTAGATTGAGCATCCATTCCACCGAACATTATCTTTTTAAAAAATATCTCTCACAGATGAATGTGATAATTCTATGTCTATCCTTCTGTCCCTGACTCATTTTGCTCATCATAATACTCATATATCCATGTTTAAGAAAATGTCATGATTTCATTCTCTTATTCATAAATATCAGGCATTTTCCAGAATTTTCTGGGATAACTTTTTCCCATCTTCCATATCTTTCCTTTACATTATGGGGGCAAGGTCAATGAGGGTTATGTCCCCAGACTGTTGTCAATCATTCTTTACAGTATAAAGAGGTTCCTGATACTAATACTAATAGTCACCCACTCCCATTTTAGAGAAAAAAATTTCTTCAATGCCACCTGAAGAGTTATGTTCTTTAAGCAAATAAACAGGCCCATCCCCTTCCCCAGCCCCATCATGCATTGATCTTGGTATACTTTTGGGCTGTTACACTGTAATTTTCTAGAAGAGGCACTCACTTTGGGGAAAGATTGTTCCAGCTTGGAAAGGAAATTTTGGCACTTCTTGAATCTTTTGGAGTAGACTTGTGTTTCCCAAAGTGGTCACAACCTCACCCGAGGTGTCCTGGAGTGATCCAGAGAGGCAGTAGTGGAATTGAATGCAATTGGAGAATTCCTATTCTTTGTAACCTGATTAAAGATCCATTATAATTCTTTGTAAAACTAAATTTACCAAGAAAAGTGTTTTGTGTGATTCAGCAATGGAAACTGTATATACTATGCTAGATATACGAAGAAAGATAAGTTTGTTTCTTTGGAAAGTTTAGGAAAGACAAAGCAATTCACCTTGATGAATCCTTCTTCCTGATACATCAGCCTTAATTGTTTAATTGAGTCTGAAGAACTATTCAAAATTCATTTTCCAGAGAAGATTTTCTTACATGGACATGTGATTTTACAGGATCTGGATAGAACATTAAAGAAATGTGAGTCATACAACTGGATTTCTGAGAACAATATATTTACATGAATATTGAAGATTTGCAATTTTTCAAAATTTTTATTTAACTAAATTTAACTAAAAAACAATAACTTACAAAGTTGTTGACGGTTGAATTTTAAGCATTCAGTCTTTCATCACCAATCCCACCCATGCTTCTTCCCAATACACCTCTTCTCTCCCCTGTCCCCCACTGCTGCAACCTTGACAGGCTCATTTCAAAGTTTAGTAGTTGTACTTTAGATCTCATGTTTTCAGTGTTGTTGATTCTGCGCTTTGAATATATATTGCTTTCCAACATCACCAGTATAACCAAGGTCCTCACCCCTACTCCCTTATTAATTTTCTTTCTCATTTTCATATATTAAAGATATTTCAGATATTTCTTCAAAACTCAAGTCCATATGTAGAACTTTCTATATTCTGTAATTCTCAAACTCTCCTAAGATTGTAGCTTTGAGTTTTTACTGTTCCTTATATTTAAGTAACATATAATTTCCATTTTGGCTCCATTTTATAAATCATATTTCTTGTCATATTCTTATTTGGTTGACATTTGGGGCTGAATGATTCCTTGTTGAGTAGAATGGAATTGATGTTTTGTGCACTGAACAGGTTTGATCATATCCCTGACCTACATCCACTGGGTGCAAGTTCCTCTACCCTTATTAGTGAGAACTCAGATATCTTTAAATAAGGTAAAATGCCTCCTAGAGGAAGAAATTGTCTAGTTCAGTCCTAAAGCCTAACTGCTCAGAGTGGTCTGTATTACCTGTGAGTGTTTGGAAATGGAGAATCTAGTATCCTGCTTTGGATCTACTGGATTACCAGCTACAAACTTATATATACACACAAATCTATAGCTAAAACTAAGTTTTAGCTATAGATGTTTACCTAGGAGGTTAAAGAAGGTTTGATAATGTCTGTGCCTTTGTATTTTTTCCAAGTTTCCCAGGTGCTTCTACCTCTGACCACAGTTTAAAACCACAACATTTGCTGTCCATACCCAAACATTATTTTTCAAATTGGAATGGAAATTTGAGATGTAGCAATGATGTTGAAGGATTCAGGAAAAATGTCCATCATCTTATCTACTTCACACACTGGCAAAATAGTATACTGAACAAGTGCTGCATTATGGACAGAAAATCTGAAAGTATTTGCCATATTGAGATGCAAACTGGAAATAGTTTTCTTTCAGATTGATATTCTCTAAGAGAAAATGAAATGTGAATAAACATTCTTTCTCTCTCATAAAGTTTCCTTATGCAATGCATCCATCTAGTCTGTATAAGTATCAGTGTCAGCCAAATTTTTCCATGTTGCATCTGGTAAATAGAGAGTGATAATTAATTTAGTATTTTGATAAATGATTGTTGGGATAGGGTAGGTGGGAACTTAGAGGGGTCTAGGTTCCTTTCATTAGATGTATATATATATATATATAACATATATAAATGTATTTCGGTTGGATGGTTATACAGTCTTTCTAGCTTTTCTTGATACACTACAAAAATTGACTTCTTTTTCTCTGGTTCATTAAATTCAGTCATGGTGTTTATATATAATCTGAGTGGTTTAAAATCTTTTTCGATAACTTCACCTTTGCAAATCCACTGTAAGCTTTGTATAAATGTTAGCCTGGAGGCTGCAATTATAAGAGAATTGCAAGGACAGAATAAACTATAGCAATTTTGATTATTAAGAAGCCTTTGACCTATACGAAGTACAAGTCTTGAAAAGAGCAAAGTGTATTATAGTACTATCTTTTATTTAAAGTAAAAATACAAAGAAATAAACTATGAATTTTATATATCAAGTGATAGTATGTTTCTGTTACTATATTTGCTTCTCAAGACTAAAGACCTTGAGCAGTTCTTACTGATTTCAGGAAGCGAAGCTGATCTCTTTACCTCTCTCAAGAGTACACCACTTCCAGCCTTGTGCTTTCTCTTTTTTTTTGGGGGGGGGGGGGAGTCACAGCCAGCAGCACTCAGGGGTTACTCCTGGCAGGCTTGGGGAACCACATGGAATGCTGGGTTTCGAACCACCATCCTTCTGCATGCAAGGCAAACACCTACTTCCATGCCATCTCTCCGGCCCCATCTTGTACTTTCTTATTCCAACTAGTTCAATTAGTAATTGCATACAAAGTAATAATAAAAAAAACAGATTTTCTTAACTGAGAGGTGGTCTGGTAGAAAGAGATTAATGGAGAAAGTCATTTGTGGGGGTTGCTGGTTTCCTGAGAGCTGCTGCCTGACAACTGCAGTTTGTGGTATTCACCATGTTTGTATTAATTCTGACCCTGGAATGGACAGATCAGCAGCATGGGAGTAGCACAAGATACCAAACAGAGTCACTGGAGAAAAGTACTTTTTGGCCAGGGGCGTAGAGCAGCCTCTTGAATCTAACTGAACCAGCCAAGCTTCTAGCTCTCTGCTGCTTTCCCTACCACTTTTGTTAATAGAGTTTAAAATAAATCACCTGAGGGGCAGGCTTGACATAAATAAGAGTACTTATGAGAATTAACTCAGAAAAGCTTAAAGTAAAAATAATTAAAAATATATGATTTTACAGATGCCAACAGTCATTGATGAGTTTAAATACCTTTTCTACCATCAACTGTCTTAGTGACTTTTTGTTTATTTGTTTTTGGGTCACACCTGGCAGCGCTCAGGGGTTACTCCTGGCTCCATGCTCAGAAATTGCTCCTGGCAGGCTGAGGGGACCATATGGGATGCTGGGATTCGAACCACCATCCCTTTGTATGCAAGGCAAATGCCTTACTTCAATGTTATCTCTCCAGCCCTGTCTTAGTGACTTTTGAGCAGATTCTTGAGTTGAATTTCTAAGAAGCAGTTTTAGGAAATTCACCATTTTGTCTTAGAGATAATATTGTGCCTCTCTGTGACTCAAATACTCTGTTTGGGGTGGCAGAAAGTGATTCAGGTAGAATTCATACCAGAAGGTGTGTTCTGAGTTTATAATAGTTATCCTAGATTTCATTGCTTCTTTGAGGAGGACATAAGCTGAAAAATGTCTACATATAAGTATATAGAAGAGGGCAAAGGAGTAGATAGATGATGATGGAGAGAAAATTAAGGAAAGTGTCATCCTAATAAATAATGAGGGTAGGCTCAAGTGACTGTGATGCGCATTCAAGTGTACTAGGAAAGAGAAAGGTGCACATAATTGAGAGATTCTGTGGGTGTGATAACTGGAGCAGCTACAGCATGCTTGATTGATTCTCAATTGATATCTCTTAGGGATTTTGACCAGAGTCTGAGAAATCAAGACAAAATCCAATGGCCAATATAGATAAAATGTGGCTTTTCAGGCTTTTGGGGACACAGAATTGTCAAATAACCAAAGGACATAATGGCTTTCTTTTCTTTTCTTTTCCTTTTTTTTTGTTTTTTGTTTGTTTGTTTGTTTGTTTGTTTTTGGGCCACACCTGGTGATGCTCAGGGGTTACTCCTGGCTCTGAGCTCAGAAATCACTCCTGGCTCGGGGGACCATGTGGGATGCTGGAGGGATCAAATCACGGTCCATCCTAGGTCAGCTGCGTGCAAGGCAAACACCCTACCACTGCGCACAAGAAAGCATAAAAATAAACAATACAAGAAAATTCCCTCTTTTCTTATCAGAGATGTCAATTAGGTGCCAAAAGGAAAGTGTCACAGCATGGCCAAAGCAAGAACTATACTTGTGCTGACAAGAGAGACCTTAAAACTCATGAACCAGACCCCCAAAAAATTCAGTACAGAAAGATACTCACTGTGATCTTGTTTATCAACAGTGACAAATTGGAGGCAACCTAAATGTCCAAAACCATGAAAACAAATTATGATGAATCATCTCAGTGAAGGTTATGCAGAAGTTTACAGTGATGGCCATGAAATTCTTCTAGTATCATGGGAAATGTCTCTTATATAAAACTCTTTGAAAATATTAAAGTTATTTGGAAGTGCACATTTATTCATGCACAAGGGCTAAACGGAAACAGAAAAAACAAAGCAACTACTTTCTCAGTGTAGATCACTCTACTGATAATTTTTAAAAAAGAGATTTGATACAATTCTTTGTATTGCAAAATGTAGAAATGTCAAGTGTTATATTTTGTATTTCTTTCTGTCACAGTAGTCACTTGGAAAAAGGAAGAGATAGGATGTCTCACAGGTTGTGAGGGTGCTGAGAACTGGAAAGAGAAACCAGGGAGGGCTTTCTTAGATCAGGTCAGGAGCTCAAAGTAAACGGAAGACCAAGATTACCTAGAATAAGAAAGAAGTAAACCATGAGGTAGGAATAGGTAAATATTTATGTAAAGAAGCTACAATATTTCAAACAGAAAGCCTTCTACTGTTTGAATATTAAAATAATGTTTAAAATATTAGAACTTATATTTTAAAAAGCAGATGCCTGGCTCAATCAAATGACCAGTTGAATAAAATTTTGGAAATAACATTGAGGTATGAGTACTAATGTCATCATTTTATTATAACATACACTTCAGGTTGAAGGTCAAGGATTTAAAGAAGGAAGGGACCACTTTAGAAAACCTCCAAATGAGCTTTTAATGATGTACTGAAAGAAAATTTGGTCAAATCATGCCATACATTCATTATTTTCTTAGTTCTTTCCAGAATGTACAGAACAGACCTCTGGAGAGTTGCCTCATGCAGGAAGTCATTTCATGGGCTTGAATTTGGAGGGACTAAAGTGGTCAAGAAAATAGGCATGATGTAGTTCTCCAGATCATCATTAAATTCTTATTGTTCATCTGAAGATCCCGAATTCCTCAATTCTCCATAGAATATCATTGGTTATGTATCATACAGGCTAGTTTATGAGGGATCTCCATTTAGGCCTACCTAGATTAAAATTTGGAAAATCCTTACCTTTTTTTACTCAGTTGTTTAAAGTGTGGTTAGTAGACCAAAAGCATGTGCATTATTTGGAAGCAGAAATGCCGAAATCCAAGCTCTCCTATAAATTTACTCAATCATAATCTGCATTTTTAAAACTTTGTTTTTTGGGGAAGCACACTTGGGGGCACTCAGGGGTTATTCCTGGCTCTGCCTCAGAAATCACTCCTGGCTCTGGGAACCATATGGGATGCCGGGGATTGAACCAGGGTCCAGGTTAGCCACGTGCAAGGCAAAAGACCTACTGATTTACTACCATTTGGGACCCAGAATCTGCAATTTAAAATGAGCTCAGGATTTTTATATGCACATTAAATTTGAGGAGACACTATTACTATTGGCCAGTGCTTTCCAATAAAATGTTTTACAATGATGGTAATTCTATGTTGACTATCTAAAATGGCACTCACTTGCCATAGGTGTCTATTGAGCACTTACAATGTGGCAAGTATGACTGAAGAACTGAACTTCTAATTGAATTTTAATCATTAAATGTAAACAGAATCTATGACTACTGACTATTAAATTGGACAACTTTAAACCCAACTAAAATTTTGGCTTCATTTTGACTTCCCCATTGACTATCAGCATTATATTTAATTGATTAAAAAAAATTAGACTATTCAGCTGGGTACTAAGTGCAATGAGCTGTTATGTGGAAAGAATGGTCTCTAATCTAATTTTTTAATAAAATTTTAGGCATGTGGGCCAAAGTTATGAACGTAAAACTCTATTTGTAAAAGCAGAGGAACTGATTTTATAAAAGAAGAAAAAGTAGATGTATACTTAAAAGTACTTAAGATACTATTGAATTGTATCTACGTCCCAGGCCAAATTCCTTATATGAATTATTTTGGTAATCAGAATCAGGGGGCATGAATTTTTATCTTTTTTTTTTGTTTGTTACTGATGACTGATGACTCCCAAGTGTGACACGGGGAAGATACTCAAGTAATGATCTATTAAATGAATAAACATTATCTGGGCTATTTTGTATTCTCTTATCCGTACTCCTCTTCTTCAGAGGATAGACAAATAATTAAACCAGCATAAGGCAGATTGGTAGGAGAAAACTTAAGGCAAAATTTATTAATAATGTATACTTTTTATACTCAGGGGAGGGACTCAGAGAAGCTGAGCAATTAACACAGCATTTAAGCTGTTTTTAGGCATAGCTTAAAAATCCTTAACTTAGATAAAGTTTAAGTGAGAAAGAGAAAGACCAAAGAAGGCAACTATCAAAGAAGGCCATGTAAGAAGATAATGTTTGCAGATCTAAACCTTCACTGTAAAGAGTTAAAAGGTTAGGATTACTGAGGTAGATTTATATATAAATGTGTCTTTCAAAAGTGACCATCATTTATGGCAATTTCTCCCATGAAATTAATTTTTTGCTAAATACATATATTGAAATGGTAGCTTTTTCCTCTTTAAACCCCCACTATATATATATATATATATATATATATATATATATATATATATATATATATATATATATATATATATATATATATATATATATATATATATATATATCACAAAACAGAGACACAAAGGATTGAAGTGTCTTGCTGAAGTTATAGAATGACAGATTCCAGTTGCTCTCCTGCAGGCTTCATATCCCATTTTAGCACTGTGCCTTGATAGTAAACCTGTTCCACTGCATTAATAAATGATAACCCAGTTGCAGCTGCTTCTGAATTCATCTATCCTTCCTGAGGCAGGGGCAAACTTTACATGTAAAGGAAAGTCTTGATTTAAAAATATTTGTTGAATGTCTTCTATTTGCCACACTCTAGGGAAGCAATAATGTATAGCACTCCTAAAGTATCCTTTAATATGCATAGAATCTCCCGAGTATCTTGTTAAAATGCAGATTCTGATTTATTTGATCTGAGGTTCTGCATCTCTCACAGGCTTTCTGTGAATTCCCAGGCTTTCTGTCCAAGAACTGAAACTGAATAGAGACTTCAGAGTAGAGTTCAGGTAGCACACAGTTGGGAAGAGGGGATTCACAATGACATTGCAGAATGACAGCTTCTTAGATTGTGTAGAGTCAGTGCTGTGGAACTCTTGGAAGAATAGCTAGCCTGGGTAAACTTCCATGAAAACTGATACATGGGAAGTAATATAGGTGAAGAATGTAAGAGAAGGGTATTTAGGAAGAAGGAATAATATGCAAAGATTAGGTGGATCAAGCAAGGAGGGGGCGATTGAAGATATAAACTGTCTTGACATGATGCATTTACCTCTTTCGGAAAATTCCTTTAACTAAAGGATGTCATGTAAGGTTTCAAACCCTGTCTTTTCTTGGCTGCAGACTGGATCCCAGGTCACCTGCAGATAGACGACTTCCTCTTAGTCTTATCATCAAAACACTGCTTAGTTCTAGTTGATAATTTTGACTTTCAGTTTGATGTTTGGAATCATTTGCCCACTATTCCTAAGCTCCATGCAATGCACTGGTTGTTCTCTGGAAGACTAATGAGGCAGTTGGCATGGTAACAGGGTGACATCCCTGTAGCTGATGCTAATGCTGCAACTCCCCAAACCCCAGGCCTGTTTTTCTGTGTTTGGTAAATTAATAACATTTAAATGAAACATATTAATTCATTTCATGTCAATTAATTTGTATGTTAAGCTGCACACTGGCTTCAACCTCCCCTCCCCCCAACACCCATTAATTAACTCCAGTCAAATTGGGAGCTCATCAGAGAAGGTTGCAATAGCTTCCAGCAAACCGCAATTACAATACTCTGTCCTATGTAGAAGGTAATCAATGTCAGAATAATTGCTTTTCACAGGCCTATAGTCAGCTGTCTTGTCAGATAGTTAACTTATAATTGTAACCATTTGGATTTTTGAAAATTAAAAATGTAACCCAAAATATTGAAAGGGCAAGCAGTACTGCTAATGCAGCATCTTGTGTCGAATAACTTCCTTTCTCCATTTAATTTATTTCTTCTTCATCACTCAACTATCTCTGGAAGGCTGATGGTAACTCCTTTCCCCAGCAACTTTGCAGCACTGGTTTCAGAAATTGTAGTTCCCAAGGGTTAGTCATGGAGAAGAATTAGACATGCCAATGAGTTCATCTGGCCTTAAATGACCCAGCTTTTGCCTTTCTCTCTTTTCAGTCTTTGTAGAAATATGGGATAACTGGTTCCTCCAAATGAGATTATGTTTCTTGAATCTGCCATTTGCTGGAGGGGAACTGAGTTGCCAGTATTAGTGTGAGCCTTGCTAATCTTATTGAAGCAGCTTCTCTCTCTCTGAACTCTTTGTGTACAGATTTTAACATGTACTGTCCTTTTTTCTTTAAGCATTGGGCCACAATTAGTTATTTTATAGTGAAACTTGTGTCTAGAAAACTGTATATAAGTGGAGGCCACTGATGGTTTTTTGGACTACTCTTTGTATTTGTCAGCAAGTGGAGTTGTTATCAGGTTGATGGGTATGTATAGGTTTTTGAAAATCATTCAGCAATTATGGTTTTCAAATTGGGTGTTCCAGAATCTTATTCACATCATAACCTAAGATATGATACAATACATACTCATAGATCTTAAGAGTAATTTTTTTTCCATGAGCTAATCATGTGTCCAGTGAATCCTACTTCTATGTTAAGTTCTGGGAATTGAGAAAGGTTCAAGAAAAGTCTGCCTAGAAATTCCTTTCTTCCTTCTTTTCTTCCTTCCTCCCTTCCTTCCTTCTTGGATTTTAGTTCACACCTGGCATCACTGATACATGTGATTTGATAATATACAACTCATCTTCTGACAGGCTTTGGGAATGATATGATGAGGTACCAGGGATTGAACCTGGATTGGGCAAATTTATGTAGGAGTATGCATGAGAGGGTGACCTTGAGACAGTGGTGGAGAGAAATAGACACTCTAGTTGGAGGTGATATCAGAATGTTGAACACATAAAACCTCATCATTGACAATATTGTAGAATTATAAATCATGGTGTCTAAAATAAAAACAAAAATTTTATTTTGTTGGGGAGTTGGACCACGCTAGGTGGTGTTCAGGGTTTAATCCTGTTTCTGCACTCTGAATCACTCCTGTGGGACTCAGTGGACCATTTCTATAGCCAACAATAGAATAAGGATTTGATATGTACAAGGTAAGTGTCCTGCCACTGTATTATCTTTCAGTCCCTAAAATTAAATATTTTTTTAAAATGCAAGTATTTATCTCCCAAAAATAAAATATGAAAAATTGCATAATTATACAATTTTCAGATTAGTTTGTCTTGAAAGAGTCAGAAAGGAAAAAGTCAATACATGTTACACTTTCCATAGTTATGTGTGTACATGCTAGTACACACATGCAGAGTCACACATTAAAGTTATAACCACTTCTCTAACTTGAACAGATGGATATTTATTGACAGGGTAAAGAATGAAGCACCATGAGTTACTAAAGATTTAAGGACAGGGTGCTAAAAAGAAATGACTTCACGGATTTTTACAAGTATATGGGGAACTAGCTGTTTTATGTATGTATGAAAATTGAATTTACTATCATCTCTAAAGCAGCAGCTATGCCTCTTGTCCCAGCAACTGAGGGCATTTATTGAATATTTATTTTAAGATCCTGACTTTTTTAAGGTCTTTATACAAATCTCTAGTCTATTTTGTGGCCAAACTTTCTCCTGGCTTAAAAATAGATGTAATACCTTCCTTCCTCAAAACTTTCAGGTATTGACTGAAAAGTCATTGTAGGATTTCCACAAACAATCTGGAAAATTAAATTATAAGACTAATCTTTGGAGACATGACTGCTATTTACTTATAATCTAGCTGACAAGCATTTATTTCATAGAGTTGGGCTTAGAGGTGCATAGAAATATATCAAAATGCTATGTCTAAATTAATATACTGAATTTATTAGGGACTTAAGTTAATACAATCAAATTAAAAAATAAACAAACAGAAATCCTAGAACAATTAATTTCGTTTCCTTCTTCATTAGGATTCTTGATTTCATTCCTTGAGAGTGGCTAGCTTAGTACAGGAGGTAAGGTGCTTGCATTACCTGATCTTGCCTTGTATGTAGCCAACCTGGTTCAATCCCCAGCACTACATATGGTCTCCTAAGTCTATTGAGATTGATCCCTAAGCACAGATCAAGCATGCTTGCACACACACACACACACACACACACAGAGTGCAAGAGAGAGAGAGAGAGAAACACTATGGCCAAATGATAAATACTCTATAGAAATATTGCAGGTGATCAACAGCAGTGCATTTTATTGTACAAAGTAGAAAGAATGATTTTTTTTGTTCTAGAAACACTTAGGGAAGTTTATTAGACAAGCTTAAATTTGTCTAATTTGCAAGGAAAGCAAGAAGATATATTTTTCGGATATACATAGCCCCTTCCTTTAAAAAATGGGCAGTAAGCATTGCATTCTACCCATATTTAGTACTGTTGCTGGTTAGACTTTTGCCATAGGATTTGAAAATAATGGAGCTGAGTTGTCATGGAAACATATTTCATGTTGTAGCTTTGATACTGTGACTGATTCCTTGGCATTACTTTTATCTCAAGAGTTGCTAGAAGTTTCTTGAAACTGCTTCAAGGACAAAAAGCTGACAGCATCAGATGAAGAACCAAGTATGTGGTCTACCTTCCTTCTTCCTGAGCATTGTCTTCAATGTGGAATTTCTGGAATTTTGTACTGGTGAAAACATATGTAAAATATTTGGTTTTTTTTTTGTTCAATTAAACCATATTCATATACTTAACAATAGTCTTTTTGTTTGTTTGTTTGTTTTTGTTTTTTGGGTCACACCCGGCAGCGCTCAGAGGTTACTCCTGGCTCTATACTCAGAAATCGCTCCTGGCAGGCTCAGGGATCATATGGGATGCTGGGATTCGAACCACCATCCTTCTGCATGAAAGGCATTACCTCCATGCTATCTCTCCAGCCCTTAACAACAGTCTTATTGAACACACCAAACCTTTCCTCCCAGACAAAACATTTATTAATACTGGAAATTATATATAATGTCTTGATGACTGATGGGTTTTAAATACTTACTTGAAACCTTCATCCCTCTTGGCAGTCCCTCCCTGCTACTCATCCTGGGACTCCCTTTTCAGAAAGCTACATCATAATCTGTGGAATGGGTCACTGAGCCCTGTCATTTCTTAAATCAGTAATCAACCTTGGGTAAGTGATTACTCAGTGCCAGCATCTAATTTAAGTATATCACATGTGTTCACAGACTAAATATTTATGTCAACCCTGAAGCTGGTTGCATTTTTTCATGTGTTAACTTTTACATTATGTTTTAATTTAAACACCTTGGTTACAAGGTTGTTCATAATACAAATTTTTAAAATAAAGTTGTTCATGACTGAGGTACAATAATACAATGTACAAACCTTAACCAGTGCATATTTCCTGCCACCAATGTCCCCAATTTTCCTCACACTCTTCTCAATGCCGTCCCCTTTCCTGTCTCTGGGAAATACATCTTCTTCTCTTATTTGTCTTTCTCTCTATATAACTTTTTTCCCCCTTTTAAATATTTTGGTGCACAGTTCACACCATCAATGCCCTCAGTTTTCCTCCCACTACCCTCTGTGCCTGCCTCTGGGGCAGGCATTTTACTTCTCTCTCTCTCTCTCTCTCTCTCTCTCTCTCTCTCTCTCTCTTCTTGTTGGATACTATGATTTTCATAATTGATAATTAAGGGTACTATGTATATCACTTTATCCCCTTATATAACACAGTTCTTACCTAGAGTGATCAGTTCCAACAAACACTGTCATGGTGGACCATTCAGTACACTAACAGCATTCACCACTCTTCGTGACAATCTTCTTATCAAGGACTGGTCCTCTTGATACTCATCTCTATCATCTCTCAAAATAATCTCTGATTACCCTCTGAATTTCTGCAGTATCTGTACTGACCTCCCCTTCTCATTTCTGATTCAGTTTATTAAGTTTTCTCCCTCCTTCTCTGTGAGTCTTATTAATAGTTTATCGGTCTTGTTTATTTTTACAGAGAACCAACTTTTGCTTTAATTGATCTTTTGGATTGCTGTTGGGTTTTCAGTTCATTAATTTCTTCTCTAATTTTTTCCCTAAATTTTATTATTTCCTTCTGTCTGCTAGATTTTATTTCTTGTATTGGTCCTTTTAAAATGTTTTAAGCTTTGCAATTAAGTTTATTTATGTAGCCCTTTCCTTTCTGATGAATGCTTGCAAAGCTATACATTTTCCTCTTACTACCACTTTTGCTGTGTTTCACAAATTCTGATAATTTGTGTCTTTATTCTGACTCATTTCTAAGGATCATTTTATTTCTTCTTTGATTTTTTCCTCTGACCCACCAGTTGTTCAGTAGTGAGCTGTTTAATTTACAATATGTTATATTTTAGATTTTAGATTTTTTATATGTTAGATATATTATAGATTTTTCTGTGTCTAATTGTAATTCACTTCTATTTCTAGTGCATCACAGTATCAAACTGCAGTCTCCCTATCTCCAATCCTGCACAAATACTTCTGGGGTTTATTTCTATTTATAGCTGTCTAGTGAACAAAGACATCCTCTTTAGTGTCATTCCTGTTAATAAATTCATAATCATTCCAAACATTAAACCATTTAACTGTACCATGACTTGGATTGCCAGGACCAACTTATCTGCATCCACAATGCTCATCTCTCTGGGTCCAGTACCAGCCCTGGAAAAGCCTTTTTCAGTGAGAACTCTTCACTATTGTATCTTTCACACACTTGGCAATCATCACTAATACAATTTGCCTCAACCCACTCTATCCAGTACCAGTCTTGGGAAAGTATTTTGAGTAAGACTCTTCATTATTGTAAAACTACTCTTTCTTTCTTTTGGCATGTGCATGGGATAGTTTTTAATGAACATGCTATGTTCGGTTCTTCATGGAAAATGTTGTTAAATACCCAAGGGCAGCATAAGTAAATTCAGTAAAGGGATTATATATGCTAACAATTCAGTAGATAGTAAAGGACATTCAGCATAGCAAGAGGGGGCTGATATGATGATACTGGTTTTGTCAATTACCCAATACCTCAGAAAACTTTTTATCCCACTCATTGTTCTAAAGTTTTCAAGCCCCTGTTAGGGCATTATTATGTGTAGGCTGGTTTCCTGGAAGGTGATGGCTACAGTCTGTAGTCTCACAGTATTTGCTGTGTTCATGTTTGTTCCAACATTGGGATTTATGGGTCAGGCAGTAGGAACATCTAACAAGAAACAGAGTCATGGGAGAAAGTTTGTAAAGCCTCGGAGGTTAAGCATCTTCTTAGATAGAGCTGAGCCAGTCAGTATCTAAGCTGAGCAGCTTTCCCTGCCAACTTTTATTAGCCAGAGTTAACAAACAAAGGTAATTTACCTGAGGGGCAGGGTTAATGGAGTTAAGGCTATTTATGCTAATTAACTTAGGGAGCGTTACAACTCCCAAAAGGTGAGATGAGGAAAAGGGTAAACTGGGAGTAATCTAAGAATCAAACATAGGTGTCTATAACATACCGCCACTGCCTTTGGGCCTGGAGAGTTGCTTGTGATAAATCTGCTGTAAATTTTAAGTTTATTTCTTTGTATTTCCCTTTTTTATAAGATTTTAATGAAATCAAAGTTTTATTGTGGAATATATTTATAATTGAATATGGATTTTTGTAGGACTTTTTAAAAGATAAATCTTTACTTAAGCACCATGAATACAAGCATGTTTATAGTTGACTTTCAGTCATAAACAGAATAACCCCCTTCACCAGTGCAACATTCTCAACACCAATACCCCCTCTGCCCCCCAACCCCTGCCTGTATTCGCAACAGGCATTCTACTTCTTTCATTCTTTAACATTGTCATTCTAGTTGTTAGTGTAGTTATTTCCCTAAGAGTAGCTCAGTAGTGAGCTTCAAATAGTGAGCTGGTCTTTCCAGCCCTTCCAGCTTTTAACTCTATTGTTTCTGGGCCCTTATTATAGTAATGTATGTAATTTTTCTTAAAACCCATAGATGATTGAGACTATTCTGTGTTGATCTCTTTCCCTTTAATTTATTTTATTCAGCATAATAGATTCCATGAAATCCATTTATAGAAAAATTTCCCGACTTCATCTCTCCTGACGGCTGCATAATATTCTATTGTGTATATGTACCACAGTTTCTTTAGCCATTCATCTGTTGAGGGGCATCTTGGTTGTTTCTATTTCCTTTTTTGATCTTGCTGCTTTCAGTAATTTATCTCTATCTATGTTTTTCACCATTCTGAGTAGGATATGCCTTGGGGTGCTTTAATTTGGATCTTCAACTGGTACTCTTCAGGAATCCAGGATGTGAGTGCAAGAATTTTTCAGCTCAGGAAATTTCTCAGTGATGATGTCTTTGTTGCTTCTTCATAGGAGTTTTCTTCCTGGCCCTCTGGGATTCCAGTGATTCTTGTTTTGTTCCTTTTATCCCAAATGTCTATTGTCTATAGTGGGGTTCTGTGTTTTGTTCTCATTGTGACCTCTGTTGTGTGGTGATATTTTTTATGTGTTGTGGTGGGGCTCCTTTACTAGAAGAAATGCATGGCCATAGAGTGAAACAAAGTGGCTGCACTCTTGGCTGGGTTCATATACCTCAGTTCAATTCAAAATGGCACTTTAAGTCCAAACTCCGCACACAGCCCAAGTCACTCCTGCTAGACTCACACACCTAAATTCAATTCAAAATGGTGCTGTTTAGTCTAAACTCTGTCCACAATGACTCCCACTAGGCTCATACATCTCAGTTTAATTCAAATTGTGCTGGGTACATTTCTTATTCTTCTCAAACTATACATAGGTATACAGAAAATAAAAGATGTAAGATGTCTAAATTATTGACACATGTTCATATAAAAAGAGATGGTACAGTTAAGATTCAACTCCTGTCTGCCTATTGCCTTCCGTCTTCTGTATATGCACCAAACTCTATCCCTATTATACACGCTTCATGCTAAAACCACACTGTAACCTTTTTAAATCTGTTTCCAATCTTTTTTGCATAGAGATAACATCTGGGTTGTTGAGTTTCCATTCTAATTATACCTCATATACCCTGATTCAACTCTGTTCATGGATCTTCATTGCCTTTTGAATGTAACCTATTTCCTTAACAAGTTAAAGATTTATGTGCTTTCTGACCTTGTCTAAAATGATAGCAAAAAATGGTCCTGCTGTAAATAATGATGACAGTTGATATTTACTAAGTTCCAGTTTCATGACAGAGAACAGCTCTTTGTGGGTAGCTTGTGGGTAAACAGACTTCAGATAAATGCAATACAACTTCAGACCCTGGATTCTTTTGTTCTTACTATTGCTCTTTTTTCTTTCTTTTTTTTTTTTAAAGACAGTGTAAAAGTGGATTTATCCATGAGCTCATGAAGTCTTGAAAATTGTTTGAAAGCTTTGTTTACAAAACTCATATTCTTTTTTTATGGGAGCGGGGGTCACAGCTGGCAGTGCTCAGGGTTACTCCTGCCTCTACGTTCAGAAATTGCTCCTGGCAGGCTCAGGAGACCATATGAGATGCCGGAATTCAAATCACCGTCCTTCTGCATGCAAGGCAAATGCCTTACCTCCATGCTATTCTCCAGCCCCAAAACTCATATTCTTAAGAAGAAAAATTTATTGGGCAATTCAAGTAGAAGAATGCAGGTTCCTCCTCAATGTCCAGGCCTCTCCTTTTACCATGTACAAATGTTCGTTCATTCTTGGTTCAAATTACATTTTAAGTCATTTCCCTTGATTTCTCTTCACCCCCACTGTATAGTGGCCTAGTCTTATCCCTACACTGTTCTTTATTCCACTGAATAGAATGCCTAGTCTGGAAACCTTTAATTCCTTTTTCCTTGCTTAGACTGTAACATGTTGCTGGGCTTCCTTTTTGTTTGCTTGTTTGTTATTTTTTGGGAGGCACACCTTGTGATGCTCAGGGGTATTCCTGCCTATGAGCTCAGAAATCGCCCCTGGCTTGAGGGACCATATGGGACATGGGAGTACCAAACCGTGGTCCATCCTGGGTCAGCCGCATGCAAGGCAAACACCTTACCGCTGCACCATCACTCTGGCTCTTGTTGCTGGGCTTCTTTAGAACTACTAAAACAATATCCTTGCCCTTCAGTTTTCCTTAGACTCTGCCCACAGCCAGGTGCATATGAGTGAGATCCTTGCTGACCAGTTCTCTATCTGGGTATAGGTGAGAGAGCAAAGAGAGTGTTGCTTGTCTGAGGGCTTCATTTTATCTCCTGCTATCTTCCACCCCCACCAACACCCATTATTTATTTTGACTGATACCTTTCCTGTGGGTGATATTTCAAGTGGCCAATTAAATGAACTATTTATTTCACCTGTCCACCTAATACTTCCATTTCCAGTTCCATTAGATTATTATTTCTCACACTATTAGTTCTTTGTTTTACTTACTCAGTATGATTTATTTGCAAACAGGTTGATAATGGAGTTTTAATAATTTAATGGTCCAGTCTCAAACCTACCACCAGTGTCAATATTCCCCCATCAGTGATCCAAGATTCCCTACTTCTTTCCACCCTGACTTCTTAGTAAACTCAATTATAATTTTTTAACTTTCCTTCCTTCCTTCCATCCTTCCTTCATTCCCTCCTTCCATCCATCCATCCTTCCTTCCTTCCTTTTTCTTTTTCTTTTCTTTCCTTTTTCTTTCCTTCCTTCCTTCCTTTTTCTTTCTTTCTTTTCTTTCCTTTTTCTTTCCTTCCTTCCTTCCTTCTTCCTTCCTTCCTTCCTTCCTTCCTTCCTTCCTTCTTTCTTTCTTTCTTTCTTTCTTTCTTTCTTTCTTTCTTTCTTTCTTTCTTTCTTTCTTTCTTTCTTTCTTTCTTTCTTTCTTTCTTTCTTTCTTTCTTTCTTTCTTTCTTTCTTTCTTTCTTTCTTTCTTTCTTTCTTCCTTTCTTCCTTCCTTCCTTCCTTCCTTCCTTCCTTCCTTCCTTCCTTCCTTCCTTCCTTCCTTCCTTCCTTCCTTCCTTCTTTCTTTCTTTCTTTCTTTCTTTCTTTCTTTCTTTCTTTCTTTCTTTCTTTCTTTCTTTCTTTCTCTTTCCTCTCTTTCTCTTTCTTTTGTTTTATTTTCCTTCTGTTTTATTATAGCTTGTTCACATGCTTAAACCAGTGCTTTTATGGATTTTAAACACATTGCTCTTCTAATGATTTTTGAATCCTGGATGTATTCATCATTTTGCAGTCTCCCTGTGGATTGTGCATGTTATTTCTGGGTCTCCTCCCTATCTAGCACTATACATGGCACATAGTGGCTTCTGTTGAATTGATAGAAGTATTTATAGTGGGTGTCATGATGTTCAAGTCCACTGATATTGTCTGTCTCTAATGTACTAATGAACCCATTAAAACAAGATAATGCTCAATGAGAAGACAGCAATGGGATGGGGCTCCTTGACACCATAAATTATTTCAACATGGACAAGAATAGCACTTGAATACAAGCTAAAATGGGCTACTTTTTTGTCTTCAAATTTGAGTCTAAATTTGAAATTAGACAGTAAGATAAAGAGTAGTATTAGGTGTCAAAGCAGAATCTTGAATACCATCCCCTGTGAAGATCCTGAAAACAGCAAAGACTGTGGTCTAGCTTCCTTCACTTCTACTGAGTTCTGAGACTCACTTTTGGGCAATGTTAGAGCCCAAGTTTACAAGAAACAATGTTTTAAGATCTTTTGTTTGTTTGTTTGTTTTGGGGTCACACCCGGCATCAATCAGAGGTTACTCCTGGCTCTATGCTCAGAAATCGCTCCTGGCAGGCACTGGGGATCACATGGGATGCCAGGATTCGAACTACATCCTTCGGCATGCAAGACAAATGCCCTACCACCATGCTATCTCGCTGGCTCCAGGCTTTAAGATCTTGCAGATACTAGCCAAAGGACTAGTGGTTTAATTTTGTTAGCTATGGAGTGTTCCTGGAAGATGATAAACACACACACACACACACACACACACACACATCTCTTCTTTTCCTCCAAAAACCACCACCACTGGCTTATTAATGAAGTTAACAGCCACCTTTGAAAAATTTAGAACTCCATTTATGTCAAGCAAACTAGAATAAATTGAAAAATTGAAATTGAAATTTTCTTCTTTCTAAAACAGGCTCTCTCTTCTTCCCTCTTTACATACATGTAATAGAAAGAATTTGTATAGTAAAGTAAACCTGGTACGCAGTAGCTATTTCTCTATTAACTCAGTTTGCACTGCTCCAGTGCTGGGGACAGCAGATTTGCCTTTTTACCCAGACAATGCAGGACAGTGGGAAGTTATATCTTCCTACATCTCTTGGCTGGGAAGATGTGGGGGCCAGCTTGGTTGTGTTTTGGTTGTGTGCTTTGATTTCTAAACTAAGTTATTAGCTATACTAAGAATGTCATCTAAATGTAAATCTTTTTTGTAAGTAATAGATAAATGTTCCATTTACCTTGCTTTGTCAAATAGTCTGTATTAAATGGCTGTACATAATGGCAAAGCTAGACTTGGGCCCACATCACAAAAGGAAAAAGCAATGTATGTGATCAGAAGTCAATTTAAATGCAGGAGGAGATTAGTTGGTATTTCCCTATAGCTAATCTTTTTTCTTTCTTTCCCCCCTGTGCTTTCACAAAAACTTTCTGAGGGTTCTCAGGAGACATCATCTAATGTGGCTGTTCCTAACAAGAGAATGTGGGTTAAGGACTGAATTGGTTACTTCTAATATTGCATCATTAAGGGAAGTGATTTCTTTTTCACAGAGCCAAATTGGATTAATTATATGCATGCAGAGTATACTTAACAATTGGCATAATTCAAAGGTGTCGCTCTGGGTCAGGCACAATTTGGTTCTTTGTTTTTCAACTGAACAAAGCGTTTGCCATTTCACACTCTGAATTAAATGTTCTGTGCTTGAAATTCTAGTGGCCATTAATGTTGGTTGGTGAAATTTGGTATTTTTTTTCTCCTAGATTATATACATACTGCCCCAGATCAGCACTGGTGGAGTTAAACACAGACAGGAGAGAGTTCATGGTTCACTGGGGACATTAAAATGCCTGAATAGAATGCACAATGTCACCAATCCAATTATTCCTTCATCATCAGGCTCTCTATATAATTATGGTATGAGGCCTGGCCTGCTGCCCTATCTTTACCCATAAAGACTGTGAAAGCAATTCACTCCAAAGACAGAGTTGGTCTTGTGATGACATCTTCATAATATTCATTGGACAAATGACAATGATGGAAGATTCTGTTCTCAGCACTGCTTGGGAGGCCCTCAAGTTTCTACCCTAAATGAGAGATGACAGAATCAGAAGATATTTTTTGTGGGTTGCAATAAATGCTGGTGCTCAGGAGTTACTCCTATCTCTGCACTCAGGAATTATTCAGGGGACAATATGGGATACTGGGTATTGAACTTGGGTCAGCCTTGTGCAATTTAAATGCCCTACCCACTCCAGCCTTAAGAATCAGAAACTTTAAGTTTCCTCTTTTTATACCCAATGTAGAGCCTTGATAAAGTGAACTGGTTTCTCTTGTCCCTAATCCATACCTTTTTTCTCATCCTACAGTGTTACCAAGACATATAACCATAATATTTTCTAGGCTACGTGTTCCTAGTTTCATGGGTAGAGAAGATAGGCAGGCAGTAAGTTCCATAATGGTGTAATGTGCTGCTATTGGAGGAGTCAGAGGTGGAGGTAACTGATAAAAGTTAGCCATTAGATACTATTGGTGGTATATACAGTTTCCTTGATTCTAAAGTTATGGATTCAGAAGGTAATGAACCTTAGAGTACTTCCAACTAAAGGCTGTTTCTTAGGTCCTCCAAATATCCTCAGGAAATATAAACCAGAAGTTGACTCACCTGTTCCAAAGCAAAGACTAGAACAGATGTAATTTCTCCCTATCTCCTTAACTAGTATGCCTGGATATGAGATGCAGAAATAGCAAAACAAAAGCAAAAAATAACACCAAATACCCCTTCAGTAGGGTCCATAAGGTTAGTTCAAGTGGTTTAGTGCATGCCTAATAATTTACCTCAGGAGGTAAATTCCTAGTACTGTAAGCTGAGCTCATGACACCAACAGCAGGCTCAGAGACCCCCATTGGCACTTCCAACACTGAGTACCATCTCTCATATACTACTGGGAGTGTACCTCTCTCAGCACCTCTGAGGGTGACCCCATTAAAAATGTCCAGGCCTTTCCTCTCATGTAAATGAAAATATTCTCTTAGAGGCATCTCTCAGCAGTGAAGTACTTCAGGTCTATCTGAGATTCATTTTGACAAGAGGTAAATACAAAAGTTTTAGGGAGCAATTCTCTGAGAATGCCTGGAAAGTTTCATAGATGTTCATCTCACATAAATTGTTTTGATTCAAAAGATAAGCTTTCTAGATAGATTTTTGGAAGAAAGGAACTTCTCTGACACAGGAATTAGCACATGCAGAAAGAAGGTACAAAGAATACTTTTCAGAGAAAAGTTGGAGTCTGGCAGAGAGAAAGAAAGGACTCTGGTCAGAAGCATTTGTCTCAGTTCAGGTGACTTCAGGTGCAATGCATGTAGGAACATCAGCCATTTGGGTGGGGGACAAAGCTGGTATGAGAAAGAGCCATCTTAAGAAAAACAAATTCAGATCCAGGAGTCAAATCCTATATTTACTCCTCGTGGTGAAATTCAAGAAGTGTTGCAGCAAGCAAAACCCCTGCATATTCTTAACAGAATCCACTTGTTTTGGCAGCCCAGGTGGTAAAGGAGGGGGCTATGGGATGTATGCTGGGAACAGGGGTGGAGGGAAGACAACATTGGTGTTGGAAAGGCCCCTGATTCCATGTCACTATGTACCTAAAGAATTACTGTGAAAGATTTGTAATCCACTTTTGTAAAAAAAAAAAAAAAAAAAAAAAAAAACAGACTGTGACAGGGTGCTGGTTTATGTAAGAACAGGTTTCTTCTCATATTTTATACTTAAATCTTAAAGGTAGACTATGATAAAACTGTGTGTTCAGAAAATATATAAGTGCAATGCAATAGATATCTGAATTACTATAATCCCATCATTCATAACTGCATCATCTGTATCTATTTGTGATCTTTGGGAATTTAGTGTTAAATCACATATATATTCTGAACAAATGCAGGATCACAGAGTATGGATTATTTTATAAAATGCCTTTACGACTGAACATATTAAAAATTCTTGAAGCCAGCACAGAAAGTTCTAGAATACCATAAGCACTTCATAGCGATTGCTTAGTAGGATGTACTATTAGTCATTTAGCTGGTGGGCAATTCTTGGGCACTCAGTTTGCACATCAGGTTGTCACATCTCTCCATGCACATTCAGTGTGTATGTATCTTCTTATTTTCTAAGTCTACCAAAAGTTATTACCACATGGATATATAAATGCTATATTTCCAATGCTTTCACATAAAGCAAATCGTGGATTTTTTTTTTCTGAGGCTTCTTTTCCTTGCTGTTTGTTCTGCCTTAACTCCCTGGGTCAGTATATGGGAAAAAGGGACTGAATTTAGACTTGAATTCTTGTGATGACTAGTTCTGGCAGCAGTAGGATAGTTTGGCTTGAAGCAAGACAGAATCTTTGATTTAGAAGTGTCCATTCTACTCCTCCAGCTGTTTTTTAAGAACCAAAGCCAGAGGCAGCTGATAGCTTGTCACAGTAAATTTGGCCTGGTGGCAGCCTGGCCGGAAACAAGCCACCCACATTGTGGAGAAATGAAATTCATTCAAGCCTCTTATGTTTCCCAGACTGCTGCCTGTGTTGATTTTTTATTTTTTCACTTTTGGCTATGCTGCATGACCTTGGCTGAGTGAAATAAACTGTATCAGTAAATTTAGGCTCCTCTTTAAAGGTACTGTGCTCAACTGAAAATTAGGATCCACTGTGTTTAGTGTATTTGGTGTATGTGTTTGTATGTATTAGAGAGAATGCAAGTATATTCATAAAATGCATATATACCTTGATGTGTATGCATCTAGACACACACACATATATTGTGCCCACGTGACACATTTTACATGTGTAATGAAGCATTTATGTTCAAATACAACCAGGTTTGTTTTCAGTGTGAAAGATTGCCTGCTTAGAAAACAAACCTTATGATGAGCTTAAAATTTTTGTGTCTGGGGCTGGCGAGGTGGCGCTAGACGGTAAGGTGTCTGCCTTGCAAGCGCTAGCCAAGGAAAGATCGCGACCGTGGTTTGATCCCCCAGCGTCCCATATGGTGCCCCCAAGCCAGGGGCAATTTATGAGCACTTAGCCAGGAGTAACCCCTGAGCATCAAACAGGTGTGGCCTGAAAAACCAAAAAAATAAAATTTTGTGTCTGTGTGAATTGTAGAGAAAATTCTGCAAAGGACTCCTCTGTGAATTTATCTATCTGTCAATCCATCCATCCATTTGTTTATTCAACCACTGAGCAATAAATTTTGGGCATCTACTATATCCTATAATATATAGGATATAATATAGTATATATTATATATATAATATAGTATATATTAAATATAATATATAATGTAGATATATTTTATATCTATATTAGTATACTCAGTGAAAAAATGTCTACCTAACTAAGGTAACAGACACACTTTTGTTGATTTTTTTTTTGGGAGGGGGGAAGTTTGGTTCACACCTGGCCGTGCTCAGGGTTACTCCTGGCTCTGCACTCAGAAACAGCTACTGCAGGCTTGGGGGACCATATGGGATGCCAGGAATTGAACCAGGGTCTGTCCAGGGTTGGCCACATGCAAGACAAATGCCCAACTACTATGCTATTGCTCTGGCCCCAATAACAGATACACTTGGAACATAACCAATAAAAGCTATATTGTGTCCAAGATTAACTAAGAACTTTGGAAAGGTCAGAGTTTGGAGGAAGAAGTTAGTGTTGTCAGTCAGGATGCAGTAGGTACAGTTGTGATTTTAAATAGGAATATGAATCTGGTGTCAAAGATTTTCTCCTAAGTCAAACTCTAATCAAGTTCTTCTAAGTCCTTTTTCAATTGGAACTCAATTTTTAGACTTCCTGATCACCCCTGCACCATCCAATTTTAGCAAGATTCCTGATATCTTAGGTTAGCTAGACTCCCTATATCCTAATATCTGATGATTCCTTTATTATTTCTAGGGGTGTCCCATCATACAAGTTTCATTTTATCAAGAATCTTGGTAGGTTGGTATAGCCAAAATCCTACTAAATATCTGAGATTTTTATCTTGATAAATTTCCAAGCATGACCACACACTCTATTCTGCCTCTTGATGCTAATATACCCCCCTCTTCTTGTTAGAAGAAATTGGGGGCGGGATTTGAAGCTGAGCCTAATCCCTTTCCCTTATAGTCAAATTCCATTGCAGTTATCCCTCCTTACTGCAATAGTCTCCTTTAAATAAATTTTTCATTACCATTAATGTTTTTGTTGTCATTTTGCTTTGGGGAGGAATTGTGGGCTATTCCTAATATTGGTCAGCTAGATCAGTGTTTAAAGTCTAGGCCCTGATGATGTGGTGATATTCAGGCCCTGTCATGCCAAAGGCCACCAGGTCCACTTCAGCAAGCACAGAGGCCTTCAGGGCTATCTATGGTCAAGCTTGGGTGCCTTCAACTTCTTATGCAGCAATGCTCAGGGATCTTCAGCCCTACAATCTGAAATACTCAGTAGGCCATAAACTACCTAGAGTTTAATTCAGGTTGGGTGTATTTTAGACAAGTGCCTAATCACTATGCTATCTCTTATCCCCCCCTTATTGTATTTTAAGTGACATTAAAAGTTTTGGTAGTTTGCTATTTTAAAATTTTATTATAGCTAAGACGATGTGTTTACAATAGTATTGATATTTATGGTCATGGTATATATACAGTAACTCAACTTTAGCACCACCAAAATGCCCAGTTCCCTTTCCCCCATTGATGTTCTATTGATAAGAATTTAACCTTTAAGATAAAAATTAAAAAAATAAAGGAAATGATCATATGAATAGTATAAGCAAAAAACTTCAAAAAACAAAAAAACAAACAAAAACAAAACAAACAACAACAAAAACCCAAGTAAGGCATAGAAAAATCAAGTAGACAAGCCCAAAATATTTAAAAAGGAACCGAATCTATGACTGTAAGATTGAGTTAAGGAGTCTGGCAGGTCTCATTAGACTTAGGACAAAACTGTGATCAGAGTGTCTAAAAGGGGAAAAAAAGAGTAGAGAGAAAGAGAGAGGGGAGATAGAGAGGAAGAGAGAGGAGAGAGAGAAAGAGAAAGAAAAAAGAAAGAGAAGAAGAAGAAGAAGAAGAAGAAGAAGAAGAAGAAGAAGAAGAAGAAGAAGAAGAAGAAGAAGAAGAAGAAGAAGGAGGAGGAGGAGGAGGAGGAGGAGGAGGAGGAGGAGGAGGAGGAGGAGGAGGAGAAGGAGGAGGAGGAGGAGGAGGAGGCCACAGGGCAGGGGGGAATGTGAGAGGAAAACTGGAGACATTGGTAGTAGGAAATGTACATTGATGAAGGGATAGGTGTTGAGCATTGTATGACTGAAACTCGATCATGAACAACTTTGAAACTGTGTATCTAGTGGTGATTCAATTAAAAATTTATTTAATAAAAATAAAATATTAAAAAAGAACTGTGATAAATTTGCATGTGAAACCAGCAACGCATGGAAGGAAAACTGTATATATAAGATACAGCATAGGATTAAGACTCAAATGATTTTAGGTTCAAATATAAAATTTTCATTTGTATTTACAAAGGATAGTCCTTTTAGCTCTATATTTTTACCATCTGCAAAAATGGGTATGACAATCATAGTTGAATTCTGAGTACCATATACCCATTTGAGGAAAATTATCATGTTCAATTAATACAATATCTTGAGTAGAGAGAGTCAGGAGTTGAAGCCCTTTGGTGCACATCGTATTATCCTCTGTGTTGTGGTGGTAGATGGATGGTGAGGCCTTTCTCAGCTAGGCAAGGCTCCTGCAAGCCCCTACGGTGGGTCTGTAGGTATCAGGGTAATGGCGAAGAAATGACCCACAGGCAGTCAGTAGAAGTATGGAGACATACAGTTTTATTTATGTCCTAACCTTCATGTGCATATCTGACATAGCTTCTAAGCTAAGCAGCCTCTTTCCTGCTTCTGCATCTATACTGTCTCTCATCTGCTGCGTCTTCCTTCTACTCATTCTCTTCTGCTCTCTCCCTGAAGCAACCCCTTTGTTACCAACCATAGGTCCTCCCAGATGTGTGTGGGCTGGTCTGACCATCAGGTAAGATTAGTATTTTTCCCTGGGGTAACACCTATGCCTTCCTGCCTTTTATATGTTCCCAGATATACTGGGAAAACCAAATCAGCTAATAAGGCATTTGAAAGGAACTGACAGATTGTCAAGTCCTTTATAAATGTACATTGTCATTGTTATTATAGATGGGACTCAGGGGTAAGTTCTGAGATGACCTAAGCATCTAGCAATGCAAGATTGTCCACGTCAGTTGACCAGCTGTCTTTGAGTGATAGTTGAACATTCTGCTGTTAAATACTACAAAGGAATTCAACCAGGCAGAACATAGTTCATAGATTTTACTATCATGTTTTGCATTTAAAAATATTTACACAGTAGAATTTGGCAATGGCTTCTCCATATACATTTGACTAATTGTTTTATGTTAACATTCATGCATACTCTTGATCAATATAAACAACCTTGTATTTTTGTGTCTTTGGGGATTTGGAACTGCATCCCATTGGTGCACTAAGCATGCTGGATGACCTCTGCACAGGGAAAAGGATCAAAGATAACTGTGGATTAGCTAGATTGTGCTACATTTTCATGTCTGCCTGTTTCCAATCAATCTAGGTAGACAAGGTAATACTGCAAATCTATTTCAACACCAAGTTGCTAGCAATGGTACTGACATTAATATCAACTATAGACTGAGGACTTTATGTAAACTTTAGGCAAATCTTACTTGGGCAATGAATTCAGTTGCTGAACTTGTGGAAAGGTGTGTGTGTGTGTGTGTGTGTGTGTGTGTGTGTGTGTGTGTGTGTGTGTGTGTGTGTGTAGAAGAGAAGATGGGGAGAGTTAGGAGAGAATTAGAGGGAATGGAAGGGAAAAAGGTCAGAAGAGAATAGAAGACAGAAAGAGAAAGAGGGAGAGAGGAGGAGAGAGAAAAAGAAAGAGAGAAAGAGGAGGGGAGAGGACAGAGAGATCCTGTCAATTCTGTCTGTGATATTTAAACTGGAGAGATTTCATGTTTACCTGACTCAGGCAATAAACCTAAACCAGCCTGAATCATTTTCATCAAATGTGAGTGCCCAGAAATAGCACTCATACCTGACCTTTTCAGTTTGAAAAGAGCTGGCTCTGGAGCAGGAAATTGAAGCTTCTGGAAAAATATGTGCAGGCAGAAGGAGGTGGAAGGAGAACTGTCTTCCAGTGATAGAACCATAGAGTCACAGTGTGGCTGTGCTAAAGGGTGTCTATGGGTGATTTGAACAGACATGAAGAACTAGGTGTAGTTCTGAGGGTCTTTAAGAAAAGCCTGTTGCTATTGCTCACTCAAGCTACTGTAATATTGAGAGTCAACACAAATTAAGTTAAGTTTTGAAAGGATAGAGGATTTTCATTGCTAAACTAATTTTATTGCAAAATAATATATGTCTAGAGTTTAAGTATCAAAACTCATGAAGGATTTTTCACAGAGTTGCTATTCCCAATTTTCCACTGAACTTTTCCTCCATACTGACCCCCCAAAGCAATTGTTCTTGAATTTTTTTTCTTTTGTTTTTACTCTCATAATTCTAAATAAAATGTCAATGTCTGAGCTCTTAACATTCTGGAATTTTATTACTCTCATATTATGCATAGGTAAAGATTTTTCTTTTTTTATTATTATTCCCTTTTCTTATGCCCCAGTAGTATAATTCTGCACTTTTTATTATTGTTTCATTATTATGCAATTATTTTGTACTGCTGAGTCAGAAATTATATTCTGATTATATTGCTATGGTTACATTTCTCTTTTCTCAAGTTACTAATAAAATCTTGACTATTTTATTTCCTGAATTCATGTTGTCTCTTTGTCTCGGTATCCCTACAATTGTCCAAAGCCTTTATAAAATGCTACTTAATACAGTTTTCACTCAGTCAAAGTTGTAAGATAATCAGTTTCTTTCTTTCTCTCTCCTGAACCCATTTCTCTAGTATCACCTGGAATTCATTCTAGATTTCTTCCTGGGTCTCTATAAATCCTGGAATTCTCTCTGACATTTTTCTTTACTGGTGTCTGTTTCCTTGATCCAAAGTCTTTTTTTTCCCACTGTTAAATTTCCCATTTTCGTGAGAAATAACTTTCTGTGTGAAATTTTATGCCAAAAATATCTTATTTTACTTATGCACTGATTATTAATGTCTAAGTATGAAATCAATAGTTCCTTTACTTTTACATTTTGATGACATTGTTTAATTGTTAGCCTAGTCTCTGGCATGTGGAGTAATTAAATGTCATCCTGATCCCTGAACTTTTGTGACTTTTTCTTCTTCTCTGGATGTTTTTTTTAGAATTTCTGTCTTGTAATTTCATGATTATCAGTCCTAATATTGGTGTTTGACTGGGATTTATGACTAATAAAAATGAATTTACTTTTGTTCTTGTTGATTTGCTTATTATTTTTTTTTCATCTAAATTCTCTTAGTTACCTGCATTGACTTTCTAACTTCCTTTTTTCCTTCTATTTTTTTCCAGCTCCTTTCCTTCTTTCTACAATTTCTGGAAATTTTCTTCTGCATAACTATTCTTTAAAGAAGTCATGATGTTCTTGATTCACCAAATGAACACTTCTAGTTCCTTTTCTTTAGAAAATATATCCACATTTCCTGCAGGCATAGAGCAGATATGAATATAAGCTGCTTTCTCCTACTGAGTTGGTGATGGGCAGGAAGCTATGAGTAGAACAGCTCCTTATTTGCACTTTCCCAGTCTCCTATTTCAGTCCCATTTTATCCCAGCTTCCTCTGTGCCTGGCTTTTTTTTTTTTTTTTTTTTTTTTACAATTTCCAGGGTTTCCAGAGAAGATAAACTCACTTTTCAGTAAATTCTACCTCCGCCAGAATTTAAGTCAACTTTTTCTTCAACTTACTTATTTTCTATATTATGGTTCATTCAGGTAAATAAGAACTTCATTTCAACCAAACTTCATTTGGGTCACTCTGTTTTGTCCTCATTTGGGTTTGTTATTAAGTTATAAAAAAAAAAAAAAGAGAAGAGCACACTCTATTCTTCACTCTTGAAATGAGAAGCTTATTTATTTATAAGTGACATATTTATAGAGTTCTTTGTCACTTATTTATAAGTAACATATTTATAGAGTTCTTAATGCAACCCATTTAGATAATAGAATAAAAGGTATAATTTTATAGATAGTTATTCATACCTATTTTTGTCTTTTATTTACTGAAGGTATAAATTTTATTAAATATCAAAAATGTTCCCAGTGTATTATCTCTAACAAAGCTATGCTGAACATTATATTTTTTATGAATCATTGGCTATCAGTCTTCTTTGAGAAATTTTTTTTTCATCTCTCTGTTCCATTTTATAATAGAATTACTTGGACAATGGCTTTGAATCATTGAGTTACCTCTAGATTTGATACCATGAAGTAATTACCTATGTTTTATTCTCAATATAATTTAGGGATTTAGGACTAATACTGAGGTATTTTGATTTTTTTTGTGCATGGCATTAAAAAGAGATCTGACTGAAACAGAGGCTTAAAGAAAATAGAATCTGAAAACTGGTTTCCAGTAGGGGAGAACAAGGGGACACTGGGACAACAATGCAGGGAGATGGACATTCTGGTGGAGGATTACTGCTAAATTTTTTATGTATAAAACCATGATAATAACAATTTTGTAAACCATATTGCTTAATATAAAAGCAACAATAGGATGCTAGAGTGATAGCACAGTGGTAGGCATTTGCTTTGCATGCAGTTTACCTGGAACAGATCCAAGTTTGATTCCTGGCATCCCATATGGTCCCCCAAGCCTGCCAGGGGCGATTTCTTAGTGCAGAGCCAGGAGTAACCCCTGAGCACCACCGGATGTCCCCCCCCCCCAAAAAAAAAAACCAAAAAAAGCAAAAGTATTATAATTCTCTTGTTACATAAACATATGAAGTAATTCAGAGAACATAGTAAATGCACAGGCTATGGACATGTACTGCTCTTAAGAGTTCAAACAAGTTAACTGTCATGTGCCTCAGTTTTTTTCTTTATAAAAAATTAAATAAAGTAATAATACTTGTTATAGGATTATGATGAGGATAAATATATGTAAGTAGTTAATAATAGTCAAAGGTATATAAAGGCACAATGGATAATACTATTGTTTTACTTTTATTGTGTTCAGATTGATGAGTATCTTAGAATAAAACAGAAGATGCATTGAATTTGGAATTGGTGAATAACATGCCTCTTTCTCTATTACTGGATCATTTAGATCATTTTGTGGATTAAGAACAGCTGAATGGACTAGAGAGATATAGTACAGTGGTTAGGGTAGATGTCTTTTATACACTGAACTGAGTTTAATTTAGGGCATCCCATTTAGTCTTTCACGCCCATCAGAAGTGATACGTGAGAGCAAAGCCAGGAGTGACCCTTGAGAATCATTGGATGTGATCCCCAAACAACAGCATCAGCATCAGCAGCAACAACTACAACAACAGTAAGTAAACAAATAGGTAAAAAAAAACCCATAAGCATCTGCAAATTCTTAGCAACTCTTGTTTTGCCCTTTATTTTTTTAATGTGTGTGTATGTGTGGTTTTTGGGTCACACCTGGCAGTGCTCAGGGGAAACTCCTGGTTCCATGCTCAGAAATTGCTCCTGGCAGGCACGGGGGACCATATGGGAAGCCGGATTTGAACTGATGACCTTCTGCATGAAAGGCAAATGCCCTACCTCCATGCTATCTCTCTGGCCCCAAATTCTTAGCAACTCTTACCACTTGAACCTGGGCTAAATTTTAATGACTGTTTTATAATGGTATGTGTCAGAAAGATGCTATAATATTTCTAAGGCTAAAACACACACACATACAATATAGTCTTGTACTTTTGCCCTGGTAAGAAAATCCATATGCCACATAAGAAATGTACATACCCCTTTCCACCACTTGGAGAAGGCAGCAAGCAGTGTCCATCTCATGGCCCAGAAGGGACCCAGTAAGACCTGCACATTGAGAAGAGCATGGCAACTCTACCCTGTGGCCACACACATATCCTCAGTGAACGCCAACACAATATGTAGAAAACATCACACTGCAAAGGATAAAATGGAGAAATAATGCAAAATACCATCATGGTTACAGAATGAAGATGGTAGCTCTGTAGACCCAACAAGTTCTGACTGCCTATATAGCATCTACAATAAAGACTTCAGAGAGGAAATCTAAAGAATGTGCAAAGAACTCAAAGAAGCCATTAAGTAAACTAAACAAACAACAAATAAGAATCAAGAAGATATGAAAGTAGAAATGAGAAAAAAGTCAAACTGAAATGACAGGACTGAAGAATTTGGTAGACAAAATGAAAACCTCACTGGAAAGTCTTACCAGCAGAATAATAGTAGTGGAGGACAGAATTAATGATCTGGAAGATGAGCTGGAAGAGAACAACTCCACACAACAGATGATGTTGGAAAAGATTCTTAAAAAATACAGATGATAGAAAAAATCCTCAAAGAATGTGAACAGAGGAAAATAAAAGTCTGGGTTAAACTAAAAAAGCAACAATAACAACACTATAACAATCATTGGAGTCTCAGAGGCCCAACAAGAAAATTCCCATGAAGAATTAGCAGTTAAGGACATGATTGAAGAGAAACTCCCAAAACTAAAGACTGTAAGTAACCAAATCCTGCATACCCAAAGACTGCCTGTTAAAAGACATCTAAAGAAAAACACTCCAAGGCAACTCTAGTAACAATAATAAATAATACAACTAGGTATAGAATACTGAAGACACAAGATCAAAAAGGGAAATTACATACAAAGGAGCATCATTAAGATTTACAGTAGATTTGTCACAAGCAAACCTCAATGCTCCAAAGCAGTGGTGGGATATAGGGACAAAACTCAAAAAAGAGAAGCGTTTCTGAATACTACACAAAATGAACTGTTCACCAAGAGTACTTCACCCAGCCAGACTTAGATTCAGGTTTAATGATTTACAGGAAAGCAACAACTCAGAAACTTTATAGACTCAAAACTAGCCTTAAAAGAAGAAAAAAAAGTCTACTTTAAGGCAAAACACCCACCAAACACACCAAATTCCTATAACAATATGACACTAAATCAATGGCAACGATCTCTCTACGCCAATGGACTAAATGCACCAGTTAAGAGACATAGGGTGGCAAAATGGATCAAAAAATTGAATCCAATATTTTGCTGCCAACAAGAAACAGATCTGAATAATCAGAGCAAACATAGACTCAAAGTCAAAGGTTGAAGGACAATCATTCAAGCAAACAACTCCCTTTTGAAGTTGTTGAAGAAAAGGCTGGCCAGATTAATATTAGATGACTCAGGCTTTAGATTTAAAAAGTTATAATGGACAGAGATGGGCATTTCTTAATAATCAAGGGATATGTTCATCAGGAAGAAATCACACTCTTAAACCTATAGCCATCCAATGAGAGATCAGAAAAATATTTAAAATGATTGCTAATAGATTTGAAGAAAGACATCAATAGAAACACAATAATTGTGCAAAAAAAAACAACCAAAAAACAAACAAAAACGAATCAGACCTCTATTTAACACCATGTACAAAGATCAAATAAAAATGAATTAAATACCTTGATGTCAGACCTGAAACTATAAGATAGAGAAAAACATAGGCAAAACACTCCATGACATTGAAACTAAAGGCATCTTCAAGGAGAAAACACCACTGTCCAAACAATTAGAAGCAGAGATAAACAAACTGGACTACATTAAACTGAGAAGCTTCTGCACTTCAAAGGAAACAGTGACTAGGAGACAAAGGCCACACAGAATGGGAGAAACTATTCACTCAATACCTATCAGATAAGGTGCTAATATATAAAATATACAAGATAACGACAGAACTTAACACACACACACACACACAAATCTAACCCCATCAAAAATGTGGAGAAGAAATGAATAGACATTTTCTCGAAGAAGAAATACAGTTGGCCAAAAGGCACATGAAAAAAAGCTCCACATCTCTAATTGGCAGGGAGATGCAAATTAAAGCAACAATGAGGTATCATCTCATGCCACAGATACTGGCACACATAACAAAGAACAAGAAAAAACACTGTTATCATAAATGCGGGGAGAAAGGAGCTCTCATTCACGCTGGTGGGAATGTTGTCTAGTCCAGCCTTTCTGGAAAACAATACAGATGCCCCAAAAATATCTCCCATATGATCTAGCAATACCACTCTTAATAACATACCATAGGAACACAAAAACACCATACAAAAATGCCCCCACATTACAGTGCTATTTTACGATAGCCAGAATATGTAATTAAGTAAACTGTTGTTCCTGAGAACAGATGAGTGGCTAAAGAAACTGTGGAACATCCACACAATGGAGTATTTCACAGCTGTTAGGAAAAATGTAAATGAAATTTGCTTATACATGGATGGACATGGAGACTTTTATGCAGAATAAAATGAGTCAGAGGTAGTGATATAGAACAGGATAGTTTCACTCTTCTGTGGATTTAAGAAAAAATAAAAATAATATATTAATAATACCCAGAGACAATAGAGATGAGGTTTGAAAGGACCAGCCATTGAAATGAAGCTTACCATAAAGAGCGATGAGTGCAGAAATACATGCACTAACAGCTACAATAGTAATGATGGAGAGAAATAGAATACCTGTCCTGAAGATCAGAAAGGGTCCCTTAAACAATATACAGGTGGCAAACAAACCTCTGAAAAAAGTCATTTTACCACAAGATCCTCTAGCTCCAGCCTTTTCAGCTGACAATATATGGATCAAAGACAAATCACCCAACAAAAATCTCCAGGACTTCCTGACTCATGAAATCACGAGACAAATAAAACAGTTATTACAAGTCACTAAGTCTTGGGGTAATTTGTAACAGTGACATGGAAAACTCCCATAGGAAATATTTTCAGGCGGTAGCAGATTTGATTTATGTTCCTTGAGTCCAATCTAATGCATTCCCATGGATATCAATTTATAGTGGGATATGTATGTGTGTGGGATATAAATAAAGCTCTAAATCAGGCTTAGTTTTTAAAAATAGATTCCACTTCCAGGGTAGCTCAAGTTCCCAGGATCTTATCAGTAATAATATGCCCAATAATCAGATGATTGGTGGGGAAGCATGAGGTTTCAGTAATAAACTCAAGCATACTCAGTTTGTGCTCTATGATTTGAGCTATCTAGCTACCTTCTGTTCTAGGCTTGGTAACTTTCTAATTTGCATATCCATAGGTATTAAGGTACCTTAATTTTCTTACCTATGAAATAGACTAATGAGGTTGGAGAGAGAGAACAGTTACTAAGGTGCTTGCTTTGCATATTCTGTCCAAGGTTCAATTTCCAACCTCACTAACGGTCCTCTGAGCCCTGTCAAGCTTGATACTTGTGCACTGAGCCAATAGTAAGCTCTGTACACAGTTGTATACGGGACTCCCTAGAAAAGACTAATGATACTAAAACTATTTGGACAGAATTACAGCTTCTGCTCTTTTCCTTCTTTCATATATGTAAATTAGAAAACTCTGGGAAAATACAGGAGAATATTCCATTAAAGGAAAACTTGGAAGTTCTCCTTTTGCAGAGAATATATTAGATTCATTTCCACAATTTTCTTTTTATTTCTAGAAAGTTATTTTGAATATGAAGTCTCTAAAATATTAATTTAAATTATCTAGCTGGAAATCATCAGTAGTTCGATAAAAAAATTAATAGGACTTATGGACAGTAGATTTATTTAATGATGACTGTGCAGTAACAGCATCTGTTACAGGTTTGTTGAGCCATTTTCAATATGACACATTCTTTTTCACCAAATGAAAAATTAATTTAAAAAGTCTCATCTGGGGAGCCAGGAGGTTCTGCCAGCATGGCGTTTGGAAGCCCTCCGCCATGCCAAAGTCCTCTTTAACCAGGCCTAGGAAGGGGTGCAAGACCTAGCACCCCAGCACCCCTCCACCTCCTTCCTCCGGAACTCCAGGGCTTTTCCTGGCCACGTGGCTGGGCAAGCCAGCAAGGTGGGTCCCTTGGAGGAGCTTGTTGGTTTCCCTAGGCTTTCCCCATTTCCCGCCTGGCTCCAAAGGGAGGGGCTGGTGTGGGGGTTCTGGCCGTCTAGCTCGGGAAGGATCTTCCTTCCTGGGAGCCGGGAGGTTCTGCCAGCGTGGTGTTTCGCAGTCCTCCGTCATGCCAAAGGCCTCTTTAACCAGGCCTGGGAAGGGGTGTGGGACATGGGTTACCCCAGCACCCCCCCCCCCACCTCCATCCTCCAGAACTCTAGGGCTTTTCCTGGCCACATGGCTGGGCAAGTCAGTGAGGTGGGAATAGCAGCACAATAGGTTCTGGCTTTAGGACTTACCAGGGAAGTTTCCTTATTAAACCTGTCCATTGTGAAACTGCCCCCCCCCCCCCCGTGCAGAACACAATGACAAATATTTGGATATCATTGTGTTTCATCTGCTTGTCATAATCTGAAAGCCGTCCAGGAGCTCATTTTATTCCTTTATTCCCTTGCTCCCATCTCTTGTTACCCCACATTTCACCATTTTTCTGTACTAATTATTTTTGTTTTGGCCAAGGTGGATTGCATATCTTTCACAGTAATTTTTTGGGTGGAGTCTGAAGCTTCAGCAGGCAACACGTCATGGCAAGGTTCCATGCTGTAGGCTTTTTGGCCAAGATAAGGTGAAGATGCAGCCTCAGCTGTCCTCCACAGCCTTCTCTCTCCTTCCACCCCATCCCCAGGGTTATTCCTGGACACCTGCTCAGGGTCTCAGGAAGTGGGTTCCAGCGAGATGCAATTTAAAAGAGACCTCAGGCTTCCTTGTTCCTGCAATGTGCTGGGAGGGGAATTAGGAAGCAAACGCCTCTTGGGAAGTCGGAAGCTTCAGCAGGCAACAAGGGGAGTACATGGCTCCATGTGCTCTTCGCTTGTCCAAATCACAAACCAAAGTGGTGTCTCGGAAACACCCCCCTCCCTCTTGACTATTTCTAAAACATAAAAGGGACACGTGTATCTCCTTTGTATATCTCAGATGTATTCCCTTAACATCTATAACTCTTTCGAACATCCTCATTAGTGACAATTTTGTCCACTGGATTTGTTATTTGATTGTTTGATTTCCCCCTTTGAGATCTGTTTTATAAGCAATACTGGTAGAAGAGTATCTCTGTATAGATTTCATGTTTGAACCAAGTTACAGGGAATGTTGGACTTTATTCGTCAGCCCCCAGATGAACCAACAATATCTTGTGGCATTGCTTCTCTTTTGCATAGGCACATTAAAATGGGAAAATAATACATATGCAAAAAAGTTCTTATCTAATAGATATGGGAGCACAAATTTGGTAATGTAATTAGGCATTTTACCCTGAACATTGACATAATGATTTAGGCCTCAGAAGAATAGACATCGCCCACACACACCTGAACAATGGATACCATCTATGGAAACAACCACAATTGTCTATAACATTACCAGGATCCAAGCCTCTACCAGGGAAGACCTACCACTGCTTTTGGCATTGACTTACTCCAAAGAGTGATCCCAACACCCAGACGACTCAGCAACAGTCTGTATGCAGGGTAGATTGCTCGCATTTAATGGTATGCTGAAACTAGAGGATGCTCCACATCAGCCTGACATCGATGAAAGAAATGCACAGAATCCAGAGTCTTTAAATATAAGAATCTGATACCACCAATAGCTAAAGTTTGAAAAAGTTTAACCGGGATCACGGAGAATGTCTCGGGTTGGACGGACTGGTATGCCTAGAACCCAGAGTCGGTCTTATGCCAATAAACTTCTGGGGTGAGGACTTTTTGTAATCAGGTCAAGAATTTTTTTCCATTTTCCCCATTTTTCTGAACCTATGCAAACAACGGCGATTGCCACTATCACAACTTTACTATATTTTTTACTCTTATTCTTTAAGGAAAAAAATACAACTTACTGGACTTAAAAACAAATAACTGTAGTAGAATGCCTGTCTCAAATACTGGCAGGGAATGTGAAGGGGGAGGGGATAATGTTGCACTGGTGAAGGGGGATGTTCTTATTATGACTGTAACCCAACCATGATCATGTTACTTAAATAAAAAATATATTTCAAAAAAAAAGTCTCATCCCAGATGCAACAAACATTCCTGGAGCTAAAAAAGGGGGTAGTACTATCAAATTATGCATAATGAATGTGCTCTTGTGTTTTTTTACCACCAGGTCTTCTATTAAAAACTTATGCAGTAAAAGATATGTGTATATTACTGAGTAAAAATAAATAGATAAATAAATATAAGAAATGAGTAAAAAATTCAGTGGGTATATTTATGTGCTACAAAAACACTCCGTTATCATGTCTTATTTACTGGTTTTTGACATAGAACAGACACTACTTTTCCTTATGCTTAGAATTTTGCTTGGAGATAGTTTTTGTTAATTACTTTATTTAAAGGCCATGTATTACACAGTTGACAAAATTGATCACAGTATATTTGTATCCAGGTAAGTACAAGAGAAATTATTTAAAAAGAAATGAGAAAAGGGCTGGTGAGATAGCATGGATTTAGGGCCTTTGCCTTGCATGCAGAAGGACGGTGGTTCAAATCCTGGCATCCCAGATAGTCTCCCGAGCCTGCCAGGAGCGATTTCTGAGCTTAGAGCCAGGAGTAACTAACCCCTGAGTGCTGCTGGGTGTGACCCGAGAGAGAGAGAGAGAGAGAGAGAGAGAGAGAGAGAGAGAGAGAGAGAGAGAGAGAGAGAGAGAGAGAGAGAGAGAGAGAGAGGAGAGAGGAGAGAGAGAGGGAGAGGGAGAGGGAGAGGAGAGAGAGAGAGGAGAGAGAGAGGAGAGAGAGAGATAAAGAAAAAGAAAAATGCAGAGTACAACAATAAAATCGTGAAAACTATTGTATCTTGCAATGAGGTCATTAAGTTATATTGTAGAAGGTTTGTAAGCTCTTGTTGCTAGTTAATCATTCTTTTACTTCTTTTGTTTCTGAACGTTAGGTGGCTTCAGATATACATTGGCATCTAAATTGGTGTATTCCTATAACGATGACAATATTCAAACATTGGACTGTCATATGGCATGAATGTGGTCCAGGAATTTCAAGCACTATTGCTGATACTGCAGCTTTTTTGGAGTGTGGTTTCAGCTGGCAGGGCTTCTGGAAGTATAAAAAAGCAAGGGAGGGGAAGCGAGGAGAGAGTGCTCATACTCATTCCAAAAATGTCTTGGTAATGCCAGCCCACATAATAGCATACTTAGAGTTTTGATCAGATTGGTGTCAGTCATCAATGGAAGAGAGCCATTGATGAGTGGTGAAGCAGGGTCATTGGCAAAGCAACAACTGTGGATGATGAGTGTTCAATAGGTGTGGCTTTGGCAGGGTGGGTATTTGGCTCTCCCAGTCCTCCCAAGATTTTTAACTTTTAGCTGTGTGATGATTGTAGCCATAATTTTTCATGATTTGGTATACATTTTGTTTGAGAAAAGAGTGAGTCTATGGCACTGGCCAAATGCAGGCAGGACAACTGCATTTGTCACTTACTGAAATTATTGAAGATAGCTGCATGGTTCAGACCTATTATTGTACCTACAGACTTTTTTTCTGCATTGTTTTTAGAGTAGAGGTGGGTGTTTATTTAGTAAGATGCATGTGGTTAGTGTCCAGGACTAGCTAAACTCGTCTTTTTTTATTGACTTTTCCAAGATAAGGATGAGTTCAGAGGTCAAATTTTGACTCTTGCTTCCTTTAAGAGCACTAGACCACACCTTCTATGGTAGTTTTTTCTGCAGTTTCTAAATTTCTCTATTAATTCCTGAGTAAATATTAAGTGAGGAAGCTATTTTGCCAGGACCCAGTCCTTACATATGCCTGCTTATTCATCCAATAGGCATCTATCTATCCATCCATTCACTAATCAATCCATTTATCTACTCATACTGATCCCAGAAGCAGTACTTATGGGCTCATACACTAAATCCTGGTTCTTTTTATTATTTGAAATGGGTTGGGGCACCATGATTGATCCTTTTTTTTTACTTTATTTTCTGGTTCCTGAAGTATTTTTTTGTGGAACAGTGAGCTCTAAGAAATACATCTTTGAGAATCACTGGTTGGGGGCATTTGCTCAACTCTCAACTTTGATTTCTAACTTTATCCCTAAATTTTATTAATATCTATATTTCTATTGAAATAATCAAATATCCAGAAACTTCCTAAATATGACCCTTGATGTACCCAAAACTGCTCAGATACAACTTACCTTTTAAATAGAATTGGTCATCTTTAAATCTTCCTCTAAGTAAGCAACCCTTATCCTAATTTTAATTATCTAGATATTTTTCCAATCCTGATATTTAGTCTAGTTTCTTATAGTATTTCTATTTCTTATTTTTAAATATTTAAAGACAATAGTTAACATGACTTATCTATGACTCATTACCAGCATTATTATATCTCATGGGTGTTTCTCTGTAAGCATTTGAATCTAGAGGCTGTTACCAATTTATAGCTGTGTTATTTCTCTCATTCACTCTCTCGTCCCCCTCCTCTCCTCAACCACAGAGATCAGAGAATTTCTATTTTTTAGGAGCATAAATATTAAATGGTACAATGTTTACAGTCTTCAGCATAATACCAAACATGGAAAAAGTACTTTATGGATACAAATCATTCCTTCTCATGAGTTTCCAGTCAAAAATTCTGGTTAGATGTAGCTTATAATTTCTCATATACACCTCCTCCTCTCCATGTTTATCACCACTCTTCTAGTTCAGGTCTCCATATTTTTTCTGTTTGTACTATTTTAGCAGTATCCTGTTCTGCTTATTCTAAACCCATTTCTCTAAAATATACATTGAACCACTTTTTTGGCATGTTATTAAAAATGCTTCAAAGATGTTTCATTTACAATGAAGCAAGAACATACCTTCAGCAAGGAATGTTTTGGTTGTACATATATATCTTTAGCACCTATATTTTTCTCTCTTCTTCCATCCTGACTGCATTTTTCCCTTTATTTAGATTCTTTCCATCTATCTCCAGTTCAGGTAGGTTTACTGAAGACTTTAATGTACAAAAAGTCCTGCCTGGCTTTGGTGTATGAAGGTGAGGAAAAACAGGCAGTTTCCTTACCCTCAGGGAGCTCACATAATAGATGTTTATGTAGAGGAGGCAAAGTATCATAGAATGAGCATTGGACACAATTGTGAAGGCTATTTGAAAGGAATATGAAATTTGACCTGGTCTCTTGACCTCATCAAGAAGGTTAGGGACAGCTTCTAGGAAGGGAGATTTTGTCAAACAGCAGAAGCAAAGGAAGTGTGTGTGTGTGTGTGTGTGTGTGTGTGTGTGTGTGTACACATGCACACATGCATGTGGTCTATCAACCACTTCTCTAAGACTAGCCCAGCTACTAAATTATGCCCTAAAATCTTTTTTTTTTTTTTGGTTTTTGGGCCACACCCGGCAGTGCTCAGGGGTTACTCCTGGCTGCCTGCTCAGAAATAGCTCCTGGCAGGCACGGGGGACCATATGGGACACCAGGATTTAAACCAACCACCTTTGGTCCTGGATCGGCTGCTTGCAAGGCAAACGCCACTGTGCTATCTCTCTGGGCCCAGGCCCTAAAATCTTAACTCAGCCTCCTTATTCTTTTCTCTCAGTGATTTTTATTGCCCTGTTAGCAAATCTTTCTATGTGGTATGCTGAGGGGAAAATCCTCCTCTGAGAATTCCTCTTCAACTTCACATTTCAGCCCTAACTCCATGTCTGTTTTGTCAAAACAAAACAGAAAACTGAAAGCATTACTTATAAAAACTATGATATGATATTAATAAACAGTCATAATTTAATTCAGAGTTCCCAAAACACCATTCATTATTCATAGAAAAAAAATCAGTCACTATCATTCTGAAAATCAACCTGCTTTAACTGAACAAACAAATCAACCTCTAATTGAACCTGACTTTTTTGTGCCAGAGGAGTTTTGTCCATACCTGGCAGCACTCAGGGTTACTCCTGGCTCTGAGCTCAGAAAGTAATCCTCTGAGGAACATATGGGATGCTAGGGGTTGAGACCAGGTTGGGTGCACTAAAGGCAAAAGCCCTACATGCTGTGCTATTGCTCAGGCCTCTGAACCAACTTTTACCACCTTGGATCATTCTCTTGGTTTTCCAACCTCTCAGTGTAGGTGCACTCACTTTAAGAAATGATGTAATTGAGAAATATTTACAAGTTATATTTCATTTTGTTTTCGGAAAAGTAGTATAATCTGATACCAGCTAAAGCTGGCAAACTCAGATTCTCTCTGTTCCTTTGTAATAGTAGAGAGAGGGATTTCAATACAATTGTGTTCCACTCTGAATTTATATTCAAATGCATAATAAGGGGTCAATGGATAGAAAATTGTGAAAGGAGACACCAGGGGTAGTGACTTTCTATTTGAACTGGCCTGTAAAGAATCCTAACAGGATTCTTGCTAAAGATAGGCCAAGACTCAGTCAAAGGTCTCTGACCTTTATCAAATATTAAAAAGATTGGATGTCAATCAAGGTATAGGAACCTGGCTAAAACACTTAAGAAGTATCTTGCTAAAATTGGTTGGGGAGATGCAAAGTAGAAACGTATAAGGCCATGTTGAAAAGAGAGTTTAAGAAGTTTTCAGTTTTGTCAAAAAGAATCTGTATCACGTGCTTGTTGGTTTTGTCTTATGCATATACTTCTATGCTGCCCTTAAGGGCAACTGGAAATATGAGCAAGTTTATAGGAAAGTAGTATTGTGGCACTGAGTTCTGTAACTTGTTAAAATATATGTTTCTTTTTACCAAAGATAAGAAGTTTAAGTGGTTAATATATTCCCAGTGCATACTAGATGCAGGAATTCAGCATTATCCTTATCTATGTAGACATGTCACCCCACATATCAGAAGCTCACCACAGACTACATTCAGCCATTTTCTTCCAAATATCACCATTTTAATGGCAGGTCATTATATTCATATATATATATATACAGCAACTTCTTTATCTACTCATCTGTTAGTCTGTTGAGTTAAGTCTATGTTTTTGGCTATTGTGAATAATGATATTATGAGGTACCTTCTCAAATTTTGTATCCACCCAATAAATATCCAAGAGTGGTAGTGCTGAGCCATATGAAATTTCCATATTGGTTAATTTGTTACTTTTGTTGTTGTGTTGTAGGAATTCACATATTTGTTGTTTAACCAGGTTGGTTGTGGTGCTATGTGACATCTACATACCCAGAAAACCCCATTTAATTTTTAAAAAGGATGTCTATAAAGGCTATACCAATTTGCATTTCTACCAACTCTGTGCCAGATTCCCTTTCCTTTCAACAATTGCTTCTAATATAATTGATAGAGACTATTCATATGTGTGAGACAATAGCATCATTTTGGGTTATATTTACATTTCCTTAATTATGAGTCATTTGCTGCATTATTATTCATGTCTGTGACCCATCTTCATGTATAAAGAAACTATGGTACATCTATACAATGAAATAGTATGTAGCTGTTAAGAAAAGGTCATAATTTTTTTATACATGGCTGGATTAGGAGACTGTTATGCTTGAGTAAAATGAGTTAAAGGGAGAAGAATAGATAATGATCATATTCATTTATGTGATATAAAAATAGTATGGTAATAATACCAAGGACAATAGAAATGAGGACTGGGATGACTGGTCCATGGCAGAATGCTTGCCACAATGGGTTGCAGGGGTGGTGGTGGTGGTGGTGGGAGTTGAGGTAGGGCAGAGAAGGAACCACTATGCCAATGATAGTTGGGAATGATCCCTCTGGACAAGAACTAGATGCTAAAAGGATGTAAAGTAATATGCATGATACCCTTTCAGTAACAATATTGCTACCCACATTGCTTAAAGGCAGAGAGAGAGTGAGCAAGAGTGAACAAGAGTGAGCGAGTGAGTGAGAGAAAATGACAGTGGCATGCAGAGAGGAATGGTGGGAGGGCAACTAGGAACATTGGTAGAGGGAAATGAGAAAGCACTGGTGAAAGAATAGGTGTTGAACATTGTGTGACTAAAACTCAAACATGAATAACTTTTTAATTACTGGTGATTCAATTAAAATTTTATTCATTGAAAATTAAGAAGGAAAATGTTGTTATTGAGTGTGAACACATTGTGGGTTGCTCAGACCTGTGGTTTGAATATCATGTAGCTGTTCTTTGCTCCCAGGGATGTATAAGCATCTGAATACAGATACAGAATTATTAGTTGCTTCTGACTCTCTGGGAACAGTAAGAAAGCTGAGTCCCCACACTCAGCCAGGGCCTTACTCTGAATGTCAGAGGGAAAATTTTACAAGAAGTGTCAGCGATAATTATCTGCATGTTTACACATTCTGTGTTATGCAAAGACATTAACCTTTTTGAACCCTTTCTGCCAGCTAACCTCATCAATATTTCAGAACTGGATCCAAAAAAGTTTTAAAAGGAGCTGATGCTCATTTTATGATAATCATCCAAAAGTATTTGTTCAAGGCCAGAGTGATATGATAGTAGAGAAGATAGGGTATTTGCCTTTCACTCAGCTGACCTAGGTTCAATCCCTGGCATCAACATATGGTCACCCAGCACTGCCAGGAGTTATCCCTGAGTACAAAGCCAGGAGTAACCCTTGAGTATCACCATGCGTGACCTCAAACAAAAAGTATTTTTTCACTACATATTTCTCACATTATATTTGGCCTGAAGGTATCTATTATATCAACCAGGTAGGATTCTCTGTAGGAGACTATAATTGAGATCATATCCACTTTTGCTAGCAAGATCTTTTATTTAAAGAAGTAAAGGGTGCTGAGGTGTGAAACATAAAAGAAAATTCTTAGGATAGGATATATTTGCATTGTGCAATGTGTGAGATCAGACATTCTCACCTTTCTTCAACTACCCAGGCAGCTGGCAAGGAAAGCAAAGGACTATTCTGTTAATTCAAAGCATCTAATCCAGAGCAACAAAAAGAGGTTGAGGAGTTTGGGGAACCAAGGAAAGAGGAACTTATCAAGTATACCTTCTCCTCTTTTAGAAAATTATGTTTAAACAGACACATAGATGAAGCAAGGAAGTATTTTTTTTGTGTGTGCAACTTAGGTATCCAGGCAGTGGAAGCATCCAGTGAAATGTTTCTAAACCCTGCATCTTGAGAGAGATCTCATTTTCCTACTACTGTTAGAGTGTTCATATGATAAGAATTGTTGACTGAGCCCAAATGATGGTGACCTCCATGCTACTTACATTCTGCTATGCATGTGCTTGTATATTCTTATCCCTAGAGTGTAGGCAGATCTCTGACATATTTCCAATAGAATAAAATCAAAGCAAAGGTTGTCATTTCTGTGATTACATCATTTTGGAATTATAGGGCATATGGAAGCTCTCTTTTTGCTTTCTTAAGGTCATTATATTTTTAAGGAGACACATTAGGCAACATTTCTACCAACTGTGAAAATTATCTTTTTTTGTCTGTTTGTTTGGTTTTTGTTTTTGGGTCACACTTGGTGGTGCTAATGGGTTACTCCTGGCTTTTGTATTGAGAAATCACTCCTAGCATACTGGGAAGACCATCTGGGATGCTGGGGACTGAACCTGGGTCAGCTGCATGCCAGACAAGTGCCCAACCTCTGTGCTATCATTCAGGCCCTAGTCTTTTTGATATATGTAATACTTATTAGTGTGAGATGACACCTACCTCAAAACACATACACACAAAATAATTTGAAGAACATATGCACATCTATGTTCATTGTAATATTGAGTTTCACAATAGACTGGATATGGGTCTGAACGATAGCACAGCAGTAGGACATTTGCCTTGCCTGTGGCTAATCCAGGACGAACCCCGGTTCAATTCCAGGCATTCAATATGGTCCTCCTAGCCTGTCAGGAGCTATTTTCGAGCACAGAGCCAGGAGTAACCCTTGAGTGCTGCCAAATGTGACACAACCCTTAAGAGAACACACCCCCCAAACCCAATCATCTGAATATGAAAACAAGTCAATCTTCTATTATAGATAAATGAGTAAAGAAGTCGTGGCAAATATACACAATGGAATATTATACAGTTATAAGAAAGGATAAAATCCTGAAGTCTACTACAATGTGGATGAAACTAGGGGTCTGGTGTAAAGTTTAATAAATCAGAGGGGGCAAAAGACAAAAAGAGATGATTTTAAGCATTAGTAAAATATAGAGGGAAATAAACAATGGAATTGACAGTATTCAACAATGACAAACATTTGGCTTTGGATTATAAAACTAAGAGTCAAGCAATAGAATAAAAGGAAAAAATGGGTATACGATCAGATAATACAGAGGAATAGTTATCTATGGGAACTCTGGTGGTGATGAGATAACAGCATTGATACAGCATAAATTGACTCTATTATAACCATATTATCTGAACTAAAATTAAACATTTTAAGATTTTATATACCTAGAGTTACCCCTAAATAGTAGGCGCCTTGAAGAAGTAACCTATCCTCATTGGCCTTAAAGAAGCAATCAGTCGTGTGGCATGGAATGCAGTCCTATAAACTACAGCAACTGAATGTTGCTAACAACAGAATGAGTTGGAGTATGGACCCCCAACCTAGCCTGTTTTAGATGAGAATGCAACCCAGACAGCATCTTGCTTGCAGCACAAAGTGATCCTGAAGCAGATAATCTGACTAAATAAGTTATGTTTGGACTTTTGAGCCACAAATTGTATAACAGCTGTGTGTTCTTTTAAATAGCTATAGTTGAAGTATTTTGTTATGTAGTTGTATGTTGTTGCTATGCTTTGCCTTTATCTCAGCTGATACTATATGACTGATGACATGAGTGGAGGATGGAGCAGCAGGCAATGAGGATGACCTACTACATATAGCTTTTGTGAATACCAGGCACATTTGCCATCATAGGATTTATCCTCCATAAAAGAACAGTAAAAATATGTTTTATGTCTGCCTTGACAAGAAAGAGAAATATTATTAAGATTATTATTATTATTGTTATACATAATTTTCTCCCATTTAAAATTTTTCATGGTTCCTTAAAGGTATAATGGGTCTTCAGCAGGTAACTCTCATGTCTAGCAGATAAATTGTTTTGGCTGTCTTCTCACCAAAATCTGGGTAACTCTAGAAATTTTGGTCAATTCATTGAAAAGTGAAAATAAAATTAGAAGGGATAGAGAAAGTAGGAAATAAGAAGAATTTTCTATCAATACCTATTTGGTAATGCTTTTCTGTGAGTTAAATGTTAGTGCTATTGAGGCCAAAAAGATTATGGAAACTCACTCTATTGCCTTCTGAAATATTGTACTTAACAACAGAAGTGAGAAAAGTGCTGGGGCAATGATAAATTAAAGTAGAATATGATAAAAGACAAAAGAGAGAAAGAGAAAAAGAATAAACTATACACAGAAGGAGACAATTCTGTTCCAGGAATTATTCATTAATTTGTGTATTGGCTGGTTCATTTATTTTACAAATATTTATTGATTTATAGGTCATGCATGAGAGATGAATATTTATGAGAAGAGTTCCTGACTTCAAGAAAATCATCATTTAATATAGTAGACAAAATCTTTCCACAATTATGGTAAAGGATATCACAAATGCATATTTAAGAAAGCTGCCTGAGTGAGAACTTGATCAAGGGATAGTGTCTCAGTGTCATCAATACTGACATTTTGGATCAATTGATAACTCTGTTGTGTGAGATTGTTTTGTGCATTGTAGGATGTTTTGTGACATACCTTACTCCTACTCTCTAGATTTCAGTAGATTCCTTTTACACCTTCAGTTGGGGCACACAAAAATGCCATTGGGCATTGCCAAATATACCATGGTGGCACAACTTATCTTCCTAATTAAGAACCATTATTTGGGGCTGGAGAGATAGCATGGAGGTAAGGTATTTGCCTTTCATGTAGAAGGTCATTGGTTCGAATCCCGACATCCCATATCGTCCTCGAGCCTGCCAGGAGCGATTTCTGAGCATAGAGCCAGGAGTAACCCCTGAGCGCTGCCAGATGTGACCCAAAAACCAAAAAAAAAGAACCATTATTTTAGTAATTTCTGTGTGATCTAAGGTGAATTATTTATAGATATTTTAGTGGGTTTTTTTTGGGGGGGCACACCGTTTGACGCTCAGGGGTTACTCCTGGCTATGCGCTTAGAAATCGCCCCTGGCTTTGGGGGACCATATGGGACACCTGGGAATCAAACCGCGGTCCGTCCTAGCGCTTGCAAGGCAGACACCTTATCTGTAGTGCTACCTTCCTGGTCCCAAGTTTCTTTATTTATAAAATATCATAAGTTAGATGAAAGATGACATGAAATGATACATGTGAAATTATTTGAGTATCAAATGACATATAGTTAACTCTCATGAAATGGAAATGCTAATTTTTATTATTGTTTTAAAGATAGGCTTTGGGGGCCAGAGAGATAGCACAGCGGTAAGGCATTTGCCTTCCATGCGGAAGGTCGCTGGTTTAAATCCCGGCATTCCATATGGTCCCCCGAGCCTGCCGGGGGTGATTTCTGAGTGTAGAGCCTGGAATAACCCCTGAGCATTGCCGGGTGTGACCCGAAAACCAAAAATAAAAAAAGAAAAAAAAAGAAAGGCTTTGACACATAGGTAAAAATGAATCAATCTGTAATTCATAAAATATGGATATAAAATATACATGTTATGGCTTCAGGATAGAGGGCACAAAGATTATACATGTTATATATAATGTTATGTGTGAGTGAAGTTTCTCAAGAGTCTTGATTGCAATAGTTATAAATCTACATTCTGAGTTGGAAGTTTGGGGAATATTGAAGAATATGAGAAATGTTGCATGGGGAGTAGATTTCTCAGGTATCACACAGGGAGACAAGTCATTGGAGTTAGACTAATAATCCTCTACAAGTGTAGACCACTCAAAGTCACCTAAAACACATATTTTGGCACCCCAGAAGGTAGAGTTGGAGTTCCTTTGCTCTTAAAGAAATAGCTCAAGTCTGAAAAGAAAATATCTACTCACTCTCTGGGAAGATCCTTGATTGTCTGGGTGAGCCCAATATAAATACTAAAGTTATTACAAAATTAAACAGAAGGGTTGGAGCCGGTGAGGTGGCGCTAGAGTTAAGGTGTCTGCCTTGCAAGCGCTAGCCAAGGAAGGACTGTGGTTCGAATCCCCAGCGTCCCATATGGTCCCCCCCAAGCCAGGGGCAATTTCTGAGCGCTTAGCCAGGAGTAATCCCTGAGCATTAAATGGGTGTCCCCCCCCCAAAAAAAAAAAAAAAAAAACAGAAGGGTTAAATACAGAGGAGATATGAAGTAGAAGCAGAAATAATAATGATTTAATTGTTTGCCGGGACCCATGAATCAAGGAAAGTGAGCAGCCTGAGGAAGTTGAGAAAGCCTAGAAATGATTTCTCCCTAAGATTTCCAGAATTCCCTTAGACACATTGAACTAAAACCCAAGAGACTCAGTTTTTATTTTTAACTTCCACAAATGCAATATAATAATTGTATTCTTAAGCCTTAAATGTGAAATAATTTTGTTATAATAATATTAGAAAACTTATAGACTGTTTACATTACTGAGGAGGAAAACAAGGTCATAGAGGTTCAGATGGTTTACTCATGATCACAGAGCTACTGATGAAAGAGTTGAGATACAAACATCTAACTCTGCAGCACATCTTCCTTGAGAACCCAGATATGAACAATCTTTCACAGATATGGTAAGTGGGAGACCCAACTGGGAGACCCAAATAGAGAAGGATACTATATAGTGTCACCATGTAAAATAACATATGAACAATCAAAATGTTCAGATCTGAACATAAGCTCTCAACTCTAAAACTAGTAAGAAGGAGGTTTATGATTCATCATTCTCAATATTTTGTAGCCTATGACTTGCCCTCATTTTGGTATGTTTTTAGTATGGTTATGGCCTAAATTCTTATATGGCCCAATGATACTTGCTCTAGTTGTATTTGAGGACAGTGACTGTGATCCTGACTCCAAGTCATCTTGAATATAAGGATGCATGCTAAGAGCACAGTTCATAATTGCAAGGAAACAATTGCATAATCTTTCTCCATCAACAGATCTGTGTTTCCCAAGGAACCTATGGTAGAATTGATGGGTAGGTCAAATTTATACACATCATTGTAAAGGCAATTCAGATGACTTGCTAATATTAGACTAGGGTCCACATTTTTTCTAGAATATATTTTTCATTTTTATTTCTCTGTGGTATTCCTTAGTACCTTGGATATAATAGGTCCTCAGTATACATATATATTTAAATACAAATATGACTAGAGCACTAAAATGAGTGCCATAGGCATGGGATCCAAATTCATTTATTCCACATGCTTGCCTTTGAGTAAGTCTCTTAGCTTTCCTAAACTTTAGTTTCTTCAGTTATAATGGGAAAATGTTTCTTGAACATTCTTGAACTTTCTTGAACATTCACAGTGAAGAGAGGTAGATACCTATCTTAAATATTTTGTAATCATGATTTATGAAACATTGCTGTATGTTAAGTTTACAACACATATATAATGTATAAATTTGTTCGTTAGAGCTCCCAAAGCCACAGAATTAATTTTGTCTATGAGAAGTGGAAGTTAAGAGTCAGGGAGGTGAAATAACTTTATTAAAACTTAACTTTTCTTATCACATACAATGACAGAAGTGTCTAATTCAACAGTCTTTCCCTTTTCTATTTTCCCAGACAACAAGAAATTAAAGGTCTTTATCTTGTGATTATGGTCTTTAGGTATATTCATACATTTAATAGCTCTTCATGCTGTCTCAAAAGGATATAACCCTAAGTTTCATGTTAGATGCATCCAAACACTGATTGTTTCTTTACTGTAGAATGTCTGACACTTCAGGAACAAACTCAATCTCTTCATTTTCTGGATGCAAACTTTGTTTCATACTAATTTAGATCTTGTGAGGTTTGTCATGGCTTCTAGGTCACATTCTAATTCTGATCAGTATTAACTTATCTTGGTTGATATGTTTCTCATCTGTTACCATAGTATGCCTGCAACCTCTGTTCTAAGCACCTCTTCTGACCCCACAGCTTTTTGCTACCTCTACTCCAGATTTGCAATCCATTCCTTTGCATATAATCTAGTTGGTCCTTATTCCCTCTATTATTTAAGCTTTCTTGCCTTAAGCAAAAAGGGTTTAAAAAAAGGTGGATATCCTTGTTTCTAGGGATCCATATACAGGTTCTTTCATTCCCTTTTCTTTCATTCTAAGGAATTCTCTGTCTGGGCAAAATATTTTCCCTTCTAAATTTCTTTAGAGAATTTATGATTTATTTCTGAATTCACTAAAAACTTGGGTGTTGCATAAACAAAACCAGTAAAATATAGAGAATCTATCTTGTTCTCTTCTGTGTGATGTGCCTAAGGAAGAGAGATTGAAAAAGGAATATATATGGAAATTTTACCTTAATATATCAATTAAGAAATTTTTTGAAAAAAAAAAAAAAAGAATAGGGATATACTTAAGCTGTTTAAAGAACAGCCTGTAATATTGCATAAACAAACTGTTTTGAGACCCATGCAGACTGCTTGTGTACAATATTGAATGACAGATGCATTCATTGATATAATAGAAGACTTGTTTGAGGGCCGGGTAGGTGGCGCTGGAGGTAAGGTGTCTGCCTTGCAAGCGCTAGCCAAGGAAGGACCTCGGTTCGATCCCCCGGTGTCCCATATGGTCCCCCCAAGCCAGGGGCGATTTCTGAGCGCATAGCCAGGAGTAACCCCTGAGCGTCAAACGGGTGTGGCCCCCCCCAAAAAAAAAAAAAGAAGACTTGTTTGAATCAAAGAAACATGATGAGGCCAGAGCGGTGGCGCAAGGGGTAAGGCATCTGCTTTACCCATGCTAGCCTAGGACGGACCACGATTCGATACCCTGACATCCCATATGGTCCCCCAAGCCAGGAGCAATTCCTGAGCACATAGCCAGGAGTAACCCCTGAGCATCACCGGGTGTGGCCCCAAAACCAAAAAATAAAATAAAATAAAATAAAACATGATGCAGTCTTTTTGCCACTCAGTACTGTTTATGGCCCATAGAAGCACATCATATAAAATAAGTAGATAATGGTTTGCTATGAAGAGATGACTAAGATGTTAAAATAAATACAAGAAGTAGTAGAGGAATCTAGTTTAGATTAAAAAAAAAGTAGAAAAGAATCTCTCTTAGAAGACGATATTTAAGTTAATGTGCAGGGAGTGAGAAGAAGCCAACTATGAGAAGGGAGAGATGAACAGGACTTTTAAGCAGAGGGACCAATCTGTGCAAATGTCCAATATCCTGGGCAGTAAAACTTTTTGAAATGTTATAGAACTGCAAAAGCACTAGGATTGGCAACAGAATTCCTGCTATATTACTTTTCGAGGAATCATCTTGAAATCCACTTGAATATCCTTCAAGGGGTCTTGAAAACTAGAATTATTACTTCTATTCTCTTCTGCTTGGTTAAGAGGAACCGAAAAAATTTCTGGTAGTAATAACCATTAGTCAATGCATTAATTACTTCATATATATTTGAAGAATATTTGGAGATGTTTTTAAATCTACCAATTTAAAACTTTCTAATTTTCATCAAGGTGTAGGGGAAATAAAGGGCTTAGATTTCCAATATTCTGTAGAATTTTAAATCTATAGTCTTTAAATCCTTAAAAGTATTTATTATAGTTTAGTTAATATGGTTGCAATAATATTTAAGTTTATAGTATTGAAGTACAGTTACTCTATAGCTCCAACACCAAAGTGCCTATGACTGTCCACTATCCTATATCACACCTTCATTTCCCCAAACCCTCTCCACACCATTTGTTCATAAGTTTTATAATTTAAGGCAAAGGGTAGTTATTCAATACTATCTAATTTTTAGTATTGGTTCTATATATTACATAGATTAGTTAGATCATCTAGTATTTCTTCTCTCTATGATTAATTTCACTTAGCATGTAGTTTTTTTTACTTTCTTTTTTTTCTTTTTTTTCATGAAAGAGATAGATTGACAGAGAGGGAGTGGAAAAAAAAGAGGGAAAGGAGAATGAGAAAGGGGGGAATGGGAGGGCATGAGGAGGGGAGGGGAGAAAGGGAAGAGAGGAAAAGGGGAAGAGAAAAGAAAAGAGGATAAGGGGAAGAATATGGAGGGGAGAGAGAAGGGAAAGGGAACACAGAAAATGAGAGAGTGGGGGATGGGACCAGAGGGAATAAAGGGGAGAGAAGGGAGATGGAAAGAAGGAAAGGGAAGGAGGAAGAGGGATGACAGCATGTAGTTTTTTTTTTTTGCACCGACAACGACATTTATTTATTTATTACAATACTGAATTCAAGTCCCTTTGCTTCATCTTTTTTTTTAAATATAATTTTTATTTTGATCATAGTGTCTTACATATTGTTGACAATAACATTTTAGGTACATATTTACATAAAATCAGGGGGGATTCCCATCACCAAATTGTCCTCCCTACCCCTCCGTTTTTGTCCTACCTCCCATTTCCTCTTCCTTCACCCCCAGGGTGGCTAGAATATGTGGTCCCCTCTGTATCCAACCCCCTACTTAGTAGTCTTGCACCTGTTTGGTCTCGATGCCTCCCTTATCTCCCCCTCTAACTGTAGGGAGGACTAGCTAGTTCAAGTTGCGTGGTTTTGCCTGAAAAAGAGAAGATAAATAAACTGGGGTAAGAGTCTAATACTCCCAAAATGGGCGGAATCCTTCTAGAGGCTCTCATCATCGATTTGGGAGATGATGGAAAGAAGGTGAAACACTCCACTAGTACCAAAAGAAGTGTCAATTATCCGGTGAGGACTCCAGCTATATAGATAAGCACCACAAAAAACAGATGAAAAACAAAGCTAAAAAACAAACAAACAAACAAATAAACCAAAAACACGCCCATAGGTCTTGAAATAAGAAACATGGCATAGCAACATAACGAAAGAAAAGAAAAGAAGAGAAAAAATAAGTATAATTGGGGACAACAATTTCAATAATCACACCCAAACAGAGAAATCGACCAAAATTGATAGGTAAATAAAAATAATAATAACAATAATAAATGAAGGTAAAAAATATATATGTATATATATAAAATAACCAAGGTTTTGTGCTTTTTGTATTTTTGTTTTTTCCCCTCCTGCCCTGGCACAGTAAATATTGGGGTCATTCGAAAAGGAATTCACTTGGCCTAAGAAATATGGGGTTTCTCCGTCCTTGGAGCATGTAGTTTTTAAAAATGTTGCAGTCTCCTTAAAAAATAAAAGAGGTGTAGTGTCCAAGTTCTCTTTACAATAAAAGCTACAAGATTAAATTTTCAGCTCATTATAGAATACTTTTCATAATCTTGATGATTTTATTTCAGATCCATGTCACCAGAATGAAATTGTCCATCTGAGTTTTCAAATTAAGATTGTGTGGAGAGGCAATAGTTCTCTGAGTTTGCTTGAGGAAAGAGGTAATATGTCTACTTCATGTCTTTTCTCTGCTATCATTGGGCAGCAGAGGCAGTTTAATGACCAACTAATGTAACTATTTGAAGGAGAGACTTTATCTATGAGAAATTGGGATAGTGCTAATAGGAGGATCATTAGCAGAGTTTCTCCTCACCCTGTCTTCCATTGCATCTATCTGATCTTTCTCCCATGGGAAAAAGGCAATCTGTTGTTCTTTGGGCATCATGGAAAGTCTTTTCTTTTTATGATTAGAGAGAACTATTTTTTGCTTGTTTTATTTTCTCTTGGCTTTGCTTAAGCAGTGAAAATCTCCAACCTTCTGTACCATCTGTAGGGTTTCTCAATGTTATTTAAAGAATCAAACTCCTATTCTACCACAGTCTTACTCACTTCCAAAATCTGGATATCTCTCCACTTGGCTTCCTGGAAATCATTCTAGAAGTTTTATGGAGTACCTTATAAAATTTCAAGCAAGAAAGACCTAATTACCTCACTCCAAAAAAGGTTTTGTTACATAAGACTTAAAGGATGGATATATATATGTATATATATATATATATATATATCCTTTAAGTGTATATAAAAAGATTATGTTACATAGGACTTAAAGGATATATATATATGTATATATATACATATTGATGGTTCTTACTGGTTGAATTTTTTTCTGAGGCGGAGTGATTCTCTCTCTCTCTCTCTCTCTCTCTCTCTCTCTCTCTCTCTCTCTCCTCACTGCCTATATAAATAGGAGTAATCCCTGTGGTCCTCAGGTCTTACTCTGGGCAGTTTTGGGGAAAACCTATGGGGTGCCGGTATTTGAATCTGAGTCAGATACATACCCACTGTATCATCTCTTAGTTCCATGTCTAGATTTTTTTTGTACATTCTCTGATGCGTCTGTATATTGACTTATGAGATCTTTCATTGAATGCTTTCAGAAAAATTTCCCAGTAAGACTCAGACCTCATTCTGATGTCATTAAGATAAATTACCATAAGTTCGTGTCTAACCTAGAACATTTTGTAAGTGAAAGAAAGTATTGATGATTATACAGAAATTATGGGTATAAATCATGGAAGTATCAGGCAAACTGGAATATTTAATCGCCATAATCTTAGTTATACAAATTGTCAACTTTTTAAAATATGATGTCCTCTTATGGGTTAGTACATATTATGCTAAATGGGATTTAAAGTTCATTTATACTTCACAATAGTTTATGGCTTTTGGCAAGTCAGTGAATCCTCAAACTTGGTGTAAATTTTCCTCATGGAAAAAAGATCAGAAATATGGGAGCCAAAATTAACAGTGCTAGTTGCCAGTAAGTAAATAGGTGAGTATAAACAAATGAAAGACTATTACAAATTAATTATTATGTTGGTAAATTCAGTGATATTTAGGATGCTATGGATGGTTATTATTTTGAATTCTATTTATTTTGGATGCCTACATTCTGGTACAGAATTTTAGTGAGATATTTTGATTCCAGCTGTTTTATATTCAGGTCACACATGTGAACTTGTGAAAAAACAGATGCAGGGAACTAGATTGGGAGGATTAGAAAAGAAAAATTATACTCACTTGGGGAAGGGGAATAGGAAAGGGACAACCAAAAGGGAGATGCTAAAGAAGATTTTTACTGAAGAAACCTAAGAAACCTATAAGTGCTAAGAATGAATAAGAAATTTCCTGAAGGAAAGGTTAAAGACTGAATAAAAAACATAAGGGCACATAGAAAGGGCAGAGTTGAACAAAAGCCAGGCTGCAAAAGAGAATGGCATATTTGAGGAACTCTAAGTCATTCAGATGCCTATGGCACTGAATGTGTCATTGAAGAAGGTTCCAGAACATATGTAAAAGTGCGAAAAAAATAAAAGACAAGTTGGCACATGTCCTGAAGAAATTTATTTCTTAAATAAATTTTGGAATTCATCCTAAGAGCAATAGGGAACTTTGATATTCATTCATATTCATCTTTCTCAACAGGAAAAAGAAACCTCACAGTAACAGAAACTTATCATCATCTTTGCTAGAGTATTCTCAGCAGCTCTGTTTCCAATTTAGGATAAAAAAATAAGTAAGTGATTGTCATAGAATAGTAGATCAATGTATACTAAATAGCTGAACAGTTTGCCTTTTAGAAATACAACATAGAGATGGAGGGGAAATGGATATGAGTAATGCATATCCACGAAGTAAGAAATCAAGGGAATGCCACTACCACTGAGGACAGACACTGGGTGTAGGGAATGATTACACTTGATCATAGGGACTTAAGTGTGTTTTTTGGGGGGTGGGAGAGAGGAATGTATCTTGTTTTGGGGAGAGAAATGTACTTTGTTATCCTTGTTATTTACTGGTATACAAGTGCAATGGGTAAATAGTGGAGTTCTTTAAAAAAACAAAAAAAGTAACCAAAAAAGTAACTTACACCCCAGAGTCTGTACAAACATGTTATCCAACACACTCCACTAAAGCTGAACATCTCACTCTTGAAAAGGTGATATATTACTAATATGTTTTTATATTGTTTTGTTTTGTTTTGTTTTGTTGTTTTTCATTTTGACAGCCCTTAATGATAGTACTAAGGGGATGAATAATATTGTATGACCTAAAAAATGTGGAAAAAAATAAGAACAGAACAGATTATGCACTGCGACAATTATTACTGAAGATTAGTGAGATGTGGCTCACTATGAGAGACCATACACCAGGCATGGAAACTGGAGCAATTCAGTTTGAAACTGCATGTTTCTGAATATTACACAAAGGACCAAACAGAGAGGAGAGTGAAATGATACCATCCTTCTCCATGTTTCCAAAGTGTCTTTCCATCGATTTTAACTTTGACGTAAAGTACATCTCTTCCACTGAAGGCTGTAATACATCCTATGTGAGACTCTTTTCTGCAAAAAATGGTACCTTAATTGTATCTCTGAGATCTTGAACTTAGTATTTCTTGGTGGCTAGTACTTAGTACTTTTGATAGATGTTTGCCAAACTTTATGTATTAGTTCAGGAAAACTTGAAATAAAGCTGTTCTAAACTACTGGCAAAGGTTGAATTGCTCAGATATGTAAAATAAATTATATTTGTAAGACATTTGTCATTTAACTTTCAGAGATTTCTTTAGCATCTCCTAAAAGATAGAATAGTGTTGGGATCTGGGAAACATGAGCAAACAAAGTAGATGTAGCCTCTCTGCTTAGTAATAAAATGATAGTTCAAATAAATACATAGTTAAAAATTGTGGTCATTGAGGGAACATTTCAGAGGTAAAGGCATCATGTGATAGCAAAACCAGTAGAATTTGTGGATGTATTCAGAGAAGGGAATTTTGATGATATTGCATTTGAGATGTTATATACTATTCATTTTTCGTGAATTCAGTTATTCTGTGGTCACAGATGAGCAACTCACAGTCTGGCCAAGTCTGTTTCCATGAGTACATGAGATGTTGATGAGGACAAGGATTAGTAAGAAAGTGAATTATAAAATGCTTAAAAATTATTATCTTGGGGCCTAGAGAGATAGCACAGCGGCATTTGCCTTGCAAGCAGCTGATCCAGGACCAAAGGTGGTTGGTTCGAATCCCGGTGTCCCATATGGTCCCCCATGCCTGCCAGGAGCTATTTCTGAGCAGACAGCCAGGAGTAACCCCTGAGCACCGTTGGGTATGACCCCCCCCAAAAGAAAACAAAAAAAATTATTATCTTTGGAAAATTTATTAAGCCTATCTATACATTGCTATTGTTATGCTTATGATTTTCTTTGACTCAAGTTGCATTATACATTCTAAATGACTGAAATTAAATTTATGACTTAATATTTATTATTTTAGCCATTTTATATTACCCATTATTTATCAGTAGTAGGATTAGCATCTGAGACTTACAGAATGAATCAAGCTATTTTATAAAGCTAATATTCTAATCAGATTGCTGTAACATCCATCATTTCCTCCAAGTTTTGAATCAGTTGAGCAATTCCTAAATGTCAAGATTCATAATTCAAAAGTAACAGATCAAATAAAAATACACAGTTCTCTTCTTTTCCTTACCAACTATGCGTCTATATGTAGAATACTTAGTTCAAAGTGGAGAGGAAATTATAGAAAAAGTAGAAACATTGAAGATGAGTGAGTTCCAAACTGGTGCTGTCTTTCTGTTGCAAGGTCTGGATAGTGATTTTTCTTTTCTTTTCTTTTTTTCTTAATATCTTTTTTTGTTTGTTTGTTTTTTGGGTCACACCCAGCAGCACTCCTGTCTCTACATTCAGAAATTGCCCCTGGCAGGCACAGGGGATCATATGGAACTCCAGGATTCGAACCACTGTCCTTCTACATGCAAGGCAAACACTTTATCTCCATGCTATCTCTCCAGCCCCCCCTTTTATTTTTTATTTTTAATTATGAGAATAAAGATGCAAAGAAAGAGGACAAGGTAAAGTTACAGTGGAAGGACAATCACCCATAAACAGAATTTTCAGAAGTCCCCTTGCTGATACCTTAATTTTGAACTTTCAGCCAAAGAACATTAAGAAAAATAAAACAACCCATGTACAATTACTTTGTCCCTCAAGTACCCAGATTGTAATACATTATAATATTTCTTAGCAGTACACAAAGCAATCTAGCCCCTTTTTAAAAATATCTTTAAGAACCTAATTACAAACATGTTTGTAGTTGGGTTTTAGTTATAAAAAAAAAAAAAAAAAAGAACACCGAATAGTGATTTTTCTGATAGGGTGAACAACATCCTCTGACATAGTTGCCTTTAGTGTTGAAACTTTGACCATTCTCTCCATAAGGCCTTAAAATTAATATAGATATATTAGCAAGTAAATTTCTATGACATGCAACATGGAAGTTTTTAAGTTGTGTTTTCCCTGACTTTGACATAGACTCTGTATAAAAACTAGGATCTCTAACTACAGAAACCTGGCTATGACAACTGTGATTGTGAAGGGCTTTTACTGGGCCCACAGAGAAAGACTTTGGGGTTAGAAAATTTAGTATGCTCGAGCCTATAATTTGTCTTATGCCAGAAAGCTTCATGGGTAAGGTCTCCCTGTCCTTAGTCCAAAGGTTTTTCATTTCTATTTCTCCCACTTTTTTCCTTTTGCTGTGCCTATGCAAAAACAAAACAAATCAACAGCCACACACACATACCTTTATTTTCATTATCATCATCATCATTATTATTATTATTTTATTTATTTATTTATTTTGGATTTTGGGTCACATCCGGCAGCGCTCAGGGATTACTCCTGCTCTATGCTCAGAAATCGCCCCTGGCAGGCACAGGAGACCATATGGGATGCTGGGATTTGAACCACCATCCTTCTGCATAACGTCTTACCTCCATGCTATCTCTCCAGCCCCCACACATACCTTTTTATTGTATTTTTTATCTCTTACCTTTTAAATTGTGCTCGTGCCTTTTTCATAGAATCTTGGGACATGGGTTACTTTATTTTACCACATATTCTTACATTTTTCTATAAAACTAAGAGGAAAGAAATAAAGAAAGGCTAGGGGTCAGGGCCAAGTGCATTGGATGTATTGGTGGTGAAATAAATAAGGACAGTATCCAAGCCAAAATCAACGATAATAAAATCGGGGACTTAAACTTAAAAAAATCTAAACTTAGGCCTGAGCTATAGTGCAGCAGTAGGGCGTTTGCCTTGCATGTGGCTGATTCAGGATGAAACTCTGTCCGATCCCCTGCATTCCATATGGTCCCCCAAGCCAGGAGCAATTTTTGAGTTCATAGTCAGGAGTAACCCCTGAGTGTCACCGGGTGTGGCCCCAAAACAAACAAACAAACAAATATCTAAACTTAGGGGGTTGGAACGATAGCATAGTGGTAAGGCGTTTGCCTTGCAAGCAGCTAACACAGGATGGACCCTGGTTCGAATTCCAGCATCCCATATGGTCCCTAGAGCCTGCCAGGAGCGACTTCTGAGAGCAGAGCCAGGAGTAACCCCTGAGGGCAGCCGGGTGTGACCCAAAAACCAATAATAATAATAATAGTAATAATTTTGAAAAAAATCTAAACTTGAATGTGCCTATTATATTGATAGGCCAGGGGGAAAAGGGATGCACTCTGGGTCCATTAGTGGAGGGAGGTTGACACTGGTGGTGGGAAGGGCCCTGACTCATTGTATATCTGAAATTCAACTATGAAGGACTTTGTAGGTCACAATTGTTTCAAATTAAATTAAATATAAAATATTTATTTATAGGGGCCAGTGAGGTGGCACTAGAGGTAAGGTGTGTGCCTTGCAAGCACTAGCCAAGGAAGGACCATGGTTCAATCCCCCTGCGTCCCATATGGTCCCCCCAAGCCAGGGGCAATTTCTGAATGCTTAGCCAGGAGTAACTCCTGAGCATCAAACGGGTGTGACCAAAAAAAAACAAAAACAAAAACAAAAAATATTTATTAAATATAAAATAATAATGATAGTAATAAATATTTATTAAACATAAAATATAAAATTTTTTGAGAGAAAAAAGGAAGTGAAATAAGGATAGTCAGGTTAAGGTGTATTCAAATGTGATTCGAATGTTCATGTGATACATGAACCTTGAGATAGCATGGTCATCACTGTGGAAAGACTAAAGTAGAATAGAGAGGAGAAACCCTTTGCTAGTGTTATTTAGCAGGCAATAGACATAATCCAAAGCAAAATAATATTCTTTACAATTTGGTTTTGTTTTGGAATAAATGAAATAGCTCTCCCCTTTACACTAGAAAAGCAGTATGATTAATGTATCTGTTAGGGTTTTGGGAGGCAAACAATAGAAACCAATTCTGTATAACCTTATGGAATGAAATTTATTGTTGCTCTATTCAAGTAGCTCAGAGAATGGCAGGCAAAGGAGATGGTCTTTGAAAGGGCAGAAACCAATGGAAGCTTCATGGATTCAGGAGTAGGAACTAGTGGACATGTACTGTATTTTTCGCTCAACAAGATGCACCTGATCATAAGATGTACATAGTTTTTAGATGAGGTAAACAAGAAAAAAATTATTTTAAAGCAAATGGTATACTAAAATATTTAATAAAAATCAACACGAGATGACATCAGGAGATAGCAGCTGGGAACAACTCTCCTGCAAGGCTGAAGTTTATTTACAATATGCAGGTCCACAGCTGGTTAAACACATTTACCTAACTTTTTTTTTTACACTAGAAAATAAAAAAAATTAAAGATACTTTTTAGTTAATATAAAAACATGAAAGTCATAGCAGTGATCAAATAGTCTTAAACGAAAGTTCTATAAGGTGATGGCAAATGTTTGTTTAACAAGATCATTCATACTATGTGGTATGGGGTGTAAAACTGCAGATGTCAAGTGGTTAGTATATGCTCTTCTTCCTGCACTTAGGTTTCAGCTCCAGGTGGCATTTACTTCATAAGATGTACAGACATTTCCTCCTATCTTTTGGGGGAAAATGTGCATCCATGGTACAAAAATTACGGTAGATTGTCTTCCTCTGCAGGGGAGTTTCTCTAACTCTCTTTGTTCTGTGTGCAAATAGCTAGAAAAGAAATCTGAATGTTCCACCTTCAGGCCAGGGAAAGCCAGGGGATTTTGATTGTAAGTGACATCAGGATTCCCACCTAGGTGTTAAACTATCTTCATTATAAATAAAAGTATTGTTACCAAATTATCTCACCAACTGGTATCCTTCTCACCTGATCAATAAACTTTAACCTGTCAAAGCTAATCCCAGTCACTCATCTCTGGACTCCCATCCTAGGCATAAGGAACACAGCCTGATCCTATGCTCTAGAGCAGGGGTCGCAAACTCATGGCCCACGGGCCATTTGCGGCCCTCCGTACAACATTTTGTGGCCCACGGCCGACCTTCAAATATTGCAGTATTCGCGATTATTTGCTTATGGAATAATCGCAATAAAAATCGCATTAGTAAGAAAAAAAATCGCATTTAACATTCGCATACCTGGAGCAGTTCCGTTCGGGGTATGCAAATGTTTAATGCGATTTTTTGCAAATTTTTTTCTTACTAATGCGGTTTTTTATTGAGAATATTCGGTAAGAGAATAATCGCAAATATTTTGCACCTAGAGCAGACGTCATTTCTGCTGCTCCTGCCCACTGTCCCTTGCATTATCGGAGGTCTAAGGGAGAGAAGGGAGAGAAGTTTATTACAGACTTAGATTTGGTCATACCTTCATCATGACTTCATCAAAGCCTGCAGTGAAGAGAAAGATTGATGATGAGCACAGACAATTTCAGGAAAAGTGGGAGATGCAGTATTTTTTTGTTGAGCACAGGGGCATCCCCACATGTATTATTTGCTCAGAGAGAGTTGCAGTGAACAAGGAATACAACTAGAAATGCCATTATTCAACTAAACATGCTGAGGAATGTGCAAAATATCAAGGAAATGAGAGAGCCAAGCAGGTTGCCAGTCTTCAAGCATGTCTAATGAGGCAACAAAAGTTCTTCAAGAAAGCAACCAAAGAAAATGTTGCATCAGTCCAAGCTAGTTACATGGTTAGTGAGATGATTGCTAAGGCAGGGAAACCATTCACAGAAGGAGAGTTTGTTAAAAAATGCATGTTACAAGCTGCAAGTATTATCTGTCCAGAAAAGAAAGGTCAGTTTAGCAAAATCAGCCTTTCTGCCAGCACTGTGGCAGAGAGCATTTCTGACATGTCAAGTGACATCATCAACTGTGTGAGAAAGCCAAATGTTTTGATGCATACTCAGATGCATACTCTTGATGAGGGCACAGATATAACAGACACTGCTCAGCTCACAATTTATGTCCATGGTGTTGATTGCAATTTTGAATTGACAGAGGAGTTGCTCACAATAATTCCAATGAATTGCCAGACCACTGCTAATGAGATATTTTGGCATCTGTGTGATGCCATTGAGAATGCAGGTTTGCCATGGAAGAGGTTTGTTGGAATAATAACCGATGGAGCACCATCAATGACAGGGAGGAAAAATGAACTGGTGGCACTTGTTCAAAAAAAAACTTGAAGAGGAGGGTGTAGAGAAGGCCGTTGCTCTTCACTGCATTATCCATCAGCAGGCCCTTTGCAGTAAATGCCTGCCATGTGACAATGTGATGTCTGTTGTTGTGAAATGCATCAATCAAATCAGATTCAGGGGCTTAAAGCACAGGAGGTTCCATGCTTTTTTAGAGGAAATGAAGTCAGAATATGGAGATGTGCTCCATTTCACCGAGGTACATTGGCTCAGCAGGGGAAATGTCCTGAAAAGATTTTTTGAGTTGAAAGAAGTGAAAACCTTCATGGAGAAGGATGGGAATGCTGTTTCTGTGTTGAGTGATCACAAATGGCTCATGGACTTAGCTTTTCTTGTTGACATCACACATGAGCTGAATGTGCTGCGTATGACAACGTGAGAGCATTCTTCACAAAACTTGTGTTATGGAAATCTCAGCTCTCTCAGACAAACCTTTGCCATTTCCCAGCATGCAAGGAACTTGTGAATGCAGGCATACCATTCAGTGGTGACAAATATATTAATGCGATTTTTAAGCTAGAGAAGGAATTTGATCACAGATTTGCAGACTTCAAAAAGCACAGAGCCACTTTCCAAATTTTTGTGGACTCTTTTTCCTTTGATTTGATAGATGCCCCTCCTGTGCTTCAAATGGAGCTCATTGACCTGCAATGCAACTCTGATCTCAAAGCCAAGCTCAGGGAGATTAGTGGAAAAGCAGACATGCATGGGCAATTTTTGAGAGAATTGCCCGCCCCCAGCTTCCCTGAGCTTTCCCAAATGTTCAAGCACACCATGTGCCTTTTTGAGAGCACATATTTTTGTGAAAAGTTATTCTCCACATTGAACTACAATAAGTCAAAGTACAGGTCTAGACTTAATGATGATCATCTTCAAGCCATACTGAGGGTCTCAACTGCTTCCTCTCTAAAACCAAATGTGGTTCAGATTTGTGAGAAGAAGCACTGTCAAGTCTCTGGCAGCAAGGAATAGGCAAAAGATGCTATGTTCAGAAGAACTAGTCATGATCTTCACTCAATGTTCTCTATTCATGTTCAGAAGAAATAATTAAAACTGTTAATAATGATGTTTGAGGACTTTTTGTGAAATCCCTTATGCGACCCTGCCTCACCCTGACTTTGCCTCCTGTGCCCCCAGGTAAATTGAGTTTGAGACCCCTGCTCTAGAGGATGTTTTGTGACAATACCCATTTAAACCCTTTATGTATTTGTTGTATTAATTATTAATTATATAGTCCTAGTGGTGTGGATGGTGGTGAGGCCTTTCTTGGGTTGGCCTGGCACCTGCAGCCCCTTCAGCTGGTGCAGAATGATGGTGAAGAAATGATCCACAGGGGGTCAGTTGAAGCTTCAGAAGACATTCAGCTTTATTACAAGGCCTTAACCGCCATGTGTGGCTTCTAAGCTAAGCAGCCTCTTTCTTGCTGCTCTGCATCTATCCTTCCTGTGTCCCATCTATCTCTCCCCTCCACCCAGCCAACACCTTAATTAGCAACCAAAGACCCCTCCCAGCTGTGGGAGGGTGTCACCATCCAGGTGAGATAGGCAGGTTTTCCTGATAAGAGTGTGATAAGAGCTCAGGCATTTGTGCAAGGTGGTGTGAGGGGTTGTCACTGACAGCACTGTGTGTGTGTGCTGATGTGTGTGCACGTCTATACACACATGTGTGTTAAACTGCGAGTACATGTTTGTGGATAGGGAGACTGAGAACACATGTGTATGTGTGTGTGTGTGTGAATGGGATTGAGAGCACAGGTGTGTGTGTAAGTGTATGTGTGTGTATTGTGTGTGCTGGAAAAGAGGTGCTTAGCCTTGAAAATCAGGAAAAAAAAAACCATCAGAAATTTTATGGAAAATTGCCAGCCACAGACTGCTCATAATGGATCCCCAGATAGCCAGGTTGGTCTCTATACTTGATGGTTTCTTTGCTGGTCATCTGCAGATGATTGTTGTTCAAGAATGTGTGTACTGGAAATGCTCAGGCAGCAGAGAGTGAAACTGTAGAGGATGGCTCTCAAAAATGACAGGGAGGACCTTGTTTAGATTAATCCCTATTCCAGGTTTGGGTGCAATTTATCATCTCTATATGTGTTTGTCCCTTGTCCAGATTCTACCCTGCCCTGTCCTGACTGATCTTCCCACCAGGCTCACCAGTGGGCAGTGAGAAAACAGCAGGACTACATTAGCATGTGATGGAGAAGCTGGGGTCTTGAGGGAACAGACTGAAGTGCCTGAGGGGCAAGGAATTTTAACTATGACTTTTAAAAGTTTAGATTAGTTGTGTGTGGAGCTTCATTTATCTTCCCATCCTTCTCTTTGCAATTGCTAGGATGAGATCCCCTCTGACTCTATCACCTTGGGCAGAAACTCCTGCAACATTATAGTGTGTTGCAAAAAATCCCATGAGGGGCCATCATTCAGCATTATCCTATTTTTTTATAGCATAATTAAGCTCATGAAGACAAATTGATGGCAGAGGCATAAGAGTTTAGAGGCAATGTGTTGGGATAAAGGCTTATTGGCATGGTTTTAGCAGGTCTGAAGCCCCTGAAAGAAGGCATAAGATTTTCATATTAGCAAATACATACACATGTCATATATGCATACATGTCTTGAGTGCACCAATGAATGAGAACAGGCAGAGAAAAATGGCATTTTGTTTGTTTGTTTGCTTGAGCCACACCTGGTGACACTCAGGGGTTTACTCCTGGCTATGCACTCAGAAATCGCTCCTGGCTTGAGGGACCATATGGCATGCCTGGGGATCTGTCCGTCCTCGGCTAGCACCAGCAAGGCAGATGCCTTACAGCTCTGTACCACCGCTCCAGCCCTGAGAAAATGGCATTTTTAGGTAAAAGAGGCTAAAACATTTTGAAACAGGCATTGCCAGAAAGATTGCTCAGCTTTGAAAGCTAAAAGCATGCTTTGAATCTTTTGTTTTCTTTCCCATCTTCCTAAGCTCACACAAGTTACCATTATTCTAAAATCCTGAGTGAAATTAGAAACACATTAAAAAAAAGAACCCCCCCCCAAGGAAAACTGCTTCAAATAGCGCACACAAGCAAATGTCTGCTCTTCCCATTATTTCAGCAGCTTCCAGCCATGTACCTAACAAGTACTGCACCACACTGCTTTGAGAATCAATACAGAGAAGTGGGCTGGTATTTTTCTGCCTTAGTCCTGCTGCAAATATGCTAACAATTCTCTTAAAGCGAGAGTGATCTGTAAGCCTTGCATACCTGTTCCTGGAGAGCATTGGAGTCTTTTGCCCAATGATGATAGAATTTACTTTGGTTTGCTAAGTACTTGAAAAAACTGTTTAACTCATACTTAGTATAAGTTTTGGGTCCTTTAACCTTGAGAAAAAAACTCTTGGCTATACAAGGGCTCTGAACAGTGCTCCAAGTTACTGCTTTCTGATTGCTAGAATCCAGCAGAGCTGCTAGGCTCCTCAGTCAGAGTGCAGGCATCTTGAGGGGCAGGTGGGAGAGCTTTGGCCTTTTCCTACCTTCTTTAAGTCAATAGGTTACAGGATCCCCCATTTTTTGGCTTTTGTATCAAATTCTACCACATGTTTAAAAATATTTCAACAGTCAGACTCCAAATCAGACAAAACCTAATATAAGGTCAGTGAAGGCCTTACCTTCTGTCCTAAACTATCCCTAAGAGAATGTGATAAGAGTTTCCCTTTCTAAGAGAAAGAAACACTAATTTTGACTCAGCTTAAATATCAGTGAATCTAAAATACCTTGCTTGACTATTCTCTCTCTAATAATGCCTTTAGTAATTTCTCACAATAATCCCCAACTCCAATCCCCGCCCCCACTCCATTAAACTAATTTAAGACTCATAAGCACTAGGGCCTTGTCTATCATATTTCTGTTATTTCCCAAGAGCCAAACATAGTGCCTGGGTCTTGGCAGGCACAGAGTTCATGATTGTTAAATGAATAAAACTACACATACTCTTTCTTTGTGTAAGAAGGGTTTTACTCAAAATCCTTGACTGGGTGTACTGTCTAGGTATGATGTAGTGGGTGGTACTTTCGTGAAATTGATGGACAAAGATTCAAATCAAGCTGACTAACACACACACACACACACACACACACACACACATATATGATGAAGATATGCATTGGAGCAACACTGCAAAACTTCTAGAACTATCAAGATGGAACTGGGGCTTCAATGGTGACATCAGGATTTTGTTTTGCATCATTTCAGTCTCTGACAGACAGAGGTAAAGCCTAGGCAAAACCTCCCCTGCCACACACACCCCTCATTCTCATACTCTACGATATGAGCAGAAAAAAAGAACTCTCATTGATGAATAGTCAAGAACCTTTGGAATTTCCCTACCTCATTAGACACTTATTTCTCAGTCTAGGCTCCTCAGTCTAGAATATTCTAACTGGTCAAACCAGGTTTGTATGCTAAACTTCTGTTATTTTGTTTGTTTGTTTGTTTGGTTGTTTGGTTGGTTGGTTTAGGGCACACCTGGTGGTTCTCAGAGCTTCTTCCCAGTTCTGTGTTCAGGGATTACTTCTGGCAGTCCTCTGGGGACCATTTGGGGTGTTGGGGACCAAATCAGTTAATCTCAATCAAGGCAAGTGCCCTGACTGCTATTAACTTCCAGTTCCTGCCGTCTATTTCTGGAGCTAAGGATGAGTAGTATAAGTGACCCCCCCTTTTTTAAACCAATAACAGGAGAGTGAGAAGAGAATGATTGTGTTTCAGACAAGTATTGAGAAGCAATATTTTTTGAAAGTGGGAACAAAACCCCTCAGAAACATTCTAGTCATGTCTACAGCCCTGCAGGTCTAGCTAACTCTTAAATAACTCCCTAGATTCTTCCTTAGTCCCTAGTCTCTATGATAAACTTTTGAAGGAAAGAGTTCTTTCATTTGCAGGTGAGTTTTTATTTTATTATTGATTTCTAGAGAGAGCAAGCTCACCTGTATTTCTAATCTGTGGCTCCAATGTACCAGTAAGTGCCCTAGGTGAGTTTCCTCAGAATCAGTTGAATTACTTTATAAAATATGAATTCTTAAGGGCTGAGGTAGATCTCAGGGATCAGGAACATGTGCCTTGAATGTACAAGGTCCTGAGTTTTAATGCCTAACATTGTTCCTCAAGCCCCCATGCTGCTCGTTATAACCCTGGTAGCTCCTAGAACCAACTGATCCCATTGGCTAAGTATTGCTATAAAAAGCCCTTGGACTTTCTTCAAAAAATTAAAAGAAAAATTCTCATACTGAACTCCAGAGTGTTTAATTCGTCTGGCTTTTGGTGCGGGGGTGGGGGGAGGGCACACCCAGTGGCACTCAGGAGTTACTCCTGACTCTGTGCTCAGAAATAGCTTTTGGCAGGCTTGGGGGATTATATAAATGACGGGAATTGAACCCAGGTCAATCCTGGGTCAGCTTCGTGCAAGGCAAACACCCTACCACTGTGTTACCATTCTGGCCTCAAGTTTAAGAAGTATGTATTACTACAAGGGAAGTGTACTAAAAGAAAGTCCCACATAGCCCAATTAGAGAACTACTGATCTAATCAACTGAAGACTTTGAAAGCGACTTCCTGGGTAAGGTGTGGTGGTGTCATGTATGCCTGGTAAGAAAATTCAAAGACTTCTACTGCCCATCCAAATCCTATTATCAATCCAGCTGTCTTTCCTCACAACAGAGAACAAAACTTGCTTGCTCTGACCTTAATCTTTAATGTTTTATGTCTGACTAGAAATGGGAAGTTGAGAAATTGTTGAATCTCAGCCATCATATACTAAAGTTTATGTCATAGACCCAGGGGCTGCTTTAGGTCAATGAGGCAGAAGTAGATATAATAGTGGACCAACATTCATAACATGTTCTTGGCAATTCACTAGGGGAGGGTCACTTCTTTCTCAAGCATGTGAGGCGGGAGAACTTTGTGATACTGCTCCAGGGTCACATGATGAAAAGTGTTCATTTCAGGTTGATGTCTTTTAAAACAAGCACAATTACCACTTCGAAGAGCATGGACAAAGAGAGGGCTTTGATAGAGTCCCTGCCATTTGGTAAGCTTTTAGCCCAACTATAAAAGTGAGACCTGTTTACTTCCAAAGTTATGTAATTACACATATCAAGTCATCTCCCCTGGACCAATAAAGCCAAGTGATAGTGATCTATTCTTTGGAGCCCTGTGTGCTTTACCTAGAAGATTTAACTCACACTCTGAGAGGTTGTATACCTAAATGCAGCCAGGGAAAGTATTGAAAGCCCCATATTTTCAGATTAGCAGTACTCATCATTTTTAAACTATCATTTTGTTTTAAAAATATGTGGTTTTTTTTTAATTTTGGGACAAGCTGGAACTGTTAGGATCTTTTCAGAACTTGCTACTAATGGCTAATTTTCCTTGCTAACTATAAGCCAGGCCCCACAGTCTAAGAGAAATCTGGGAAGTCCCATATTTGTCTCATGTTGGCCTTTGTGTATTAAGAAAAACGGTGGAAAATGTCTAGGGACATAATTGAATTACTATTTTGTTGATGTAACTACAGTTGGATTTAGACACACTCCTTGGACAACACCACTCGACTTGGACACACCCCTTGGATACCACTACTGTAAGGACAAGCCCTGGATCACCCCTTGGACACGCCCCCTATCATGCCGGACTTGGACCATTATGGGGGCCCAGAATAGTGACCAGAGCAGCACTTGCTGATCCTGTGTGTGGGCAAGAGATAAAGCATCAGAGATGCTATCTGCTTTGTATTTATTCTTCTCTCTCTCTCTCTCTCTCTCTCTCTCTCTCTCTCTCTCTCTCTCTCTCTCTCAAATGGCTTTTTGTTTTTATTTTAATGGAGCATACCAGGAGACACTCAAGGGTTACTCCTGGTTCAGGGAACCATATGGGATGCTGGGGATCGAACCTGTGTCCATCCTGGGTCAACTACATGCAAGGCAAATGTCTTACCACTATGCTACCACTTGAGCCCTCTCTTTCTTGAATTCGGGCCTCTAGCCAGTGAATTCTCTCTCTTTCCCTCTTTCTCAAAACACCCCCAGCCCCAGACAATGGCAGTAGGCCTCAGACTCCAGGAGGAATAAAAGAGATACTTGGTTCTCTTTCTCGCTTTTCTTTCCTCTCTCAGTCTAGGCTATAATGGTCGCTACAAATTGGCATCCCTGGGTGGGCACGAGGCCCCACCTGGCAGCCAGGCGACACAGGCCCCTGGAAGCCTTGCAGCACTGGGCTCTGGCAGCCTTGGGCCTCTGCAGTTTGTAGCCCTACAACCCTACACCCCTGGCAGCCTTGGGCCTGCAGCCCTGGCAGCCATGGGCCTTTGCACTGTTTGTTTTGAAACCTGACCAGAAAACTGTAGTTTCTTATTAATTCCAGGAACAGTATCTTCACAAGGTATACCACTATTAGAAAAGTAAATAAATTTCAGTATCAGTGTAATAAACAGTCTTTCATTTGTGAGGATAATAAAGAAAGTGAACAAGGGACCAAACTCAAAGGACCAGGATACATGCTTTGCATGCTGTAATCTTCAGTTCAATCCCTGGGACTGCATGGTCCCCTGAAAACCATCAGAAATGACTCTCAAGCACAGAACTGAGAGTAGCCCCAAGAACAACAAAGTGTGTCCCCTTGAACAAAATAAAAAATTAAAAAGAAAACAAATGGAAAAGGCAGACAAAAACTACAAAGTGAGCAAAACATGGCATCAGGATATAATCATAATAAAATTAGGCCCCTTCTACAGCTTTTAATAACTGAAGTAATGTTTGGCAGCAAGCATCTTTTTAAAAATTATAGTAGTTTTAAGTAATAGGGTAAAATCACCCCATGTGCCGTATCTCCAAGTCCAGGGTGAACGAGTCTGAATCAGGTTCGAACAAGAAATAGTCCAGACCAAGCTAAGGGTGAAATATTTGTAGTCTGGCAGTCTTCTACCTAGTATGGAGCTCGCTACCTGCCAGAACTACTGTTTTTATTTAGTACAGAGATCACCCCTGAGTGGGGCAGTAAACCCACCTAGGCTTACAAGTAAGACAATCTTTGTTTTGAGTGAAACCAAGTTGTAAACAAACAGATACAAAGAAACCAGGGATGAACTTTGTTTTAGGTAAAATAAGGTGTAACCCAACATAATAGGATTACAATGGTTTTAAAGTGTTAGTTTTGATGTATAAATGTACTCCATCCCACTATACAAAATGCCCATGACCCTTCATCCCTCTTCCTATAGCATCTTTGTTTTGAATCTTATGACCACTTCCTTTATTTTTGTTAATAAGTTTCATAATACAAGGTATTTTTACTGTTCCATGTTGTCTATTCCTTCTTTTGTCACTCTTTAGTCCATAGATGAATGAAATCATCCAGTATTTGTCTCCCTGACTTATTTCATTTAACATGATGTCCTCCAGTTCCATGCACATTGAAGCAAAGAGTGTGGCTTCATCTTTACTTATAGCTGCATTATATTTCATTGAGTACGCCACAACTTCTCTATTGGTATTAAGTATATTAAGAACATAGGGAATTCACCATATGTGTGTGCTTGCTCAGAAGCTTACATTGTGTATGCAGTTTACCTACACATAAGGTTGTGAACTATCTGAAAGGGCTATATTTAAGACATTTAGCTAAGAGCACCTTTGTATTTCTGAGATGTGTTACAGTTACTTAAACTGTGAACAGCACAAACCCATACATTGCCTGCATGGTACACTTTTAATCTGCCCAGGTCATATAGTCAGAAGTTGCATTAGGATTTGAACCTAGGATGAGTGCCATTAGTCAATGGGAAATTTCTGTTTTCTTATGTCAACTCACACAGAAATGAAGTCACCAAGGAGAGACTCTGTATTTCCTATTCTCACAAGGTTAAACTGAGACTATATTGCCACCCTCTAACAGAGAAAGTTCCCTGACAAAAGACAGGTGTTTAAAAAGGACACAGCACTCAGTTTTCATTACTTAACCTACATATAGAGGGTGTTAAATGAAGCATAGCTCATATTCATAGTCTGTTTTTGGTTCTCAGAGGACAGATCACTATGATGACTTTTTTTTGTTTTGGTTGTTATGCTTTCATATATTGGAGTTTGGAGGATTGTTAACTTGTAGAACCAGAGGAAAAGCCAGGCACTAGATTCAATGCCAGAGATGCTGAACTTGTGATTCAGGAAACCTAGGCACATAATATGGTTCTTCCAATTGCCCTCCATCGCTTACTCCCTCTTTTTCTTCCTTCCCTCTCTCTCTCCCTTCTCCCTTCCCTTAGTCACTTCCTTCCTTCCTTCCTTCCTTCCTTCCTTCCTTCCTTCCTTCCTTCTTTCCTTCCTTCCTTCCTTCCTTCCTCTCTTCCTCCCTCCCTCCCTTCTTCCCTTCCTCTCTCCCTCCCTTTCTTTTTTCATTCCTCCTTCCTTCCTTCCTTCCTTCCTTCCTTCCTTCCTTCCTTCCTTCCTTCCTTCCTTCCTTCCTTCCTTCCTTCCTTCCTTCCTCCATGCTGTTGTACATTCCAAAAAAACTCAAGGACACAGGCCCTCAGGCACTCTGAGACCCCATTTACTCACCTCTAAAGGGGTAAATTGAAATTTACCTAAATTATCCTGTAGAGTAAGTATGGGAAATGTGAGGAGAATTTGACAAAATTTGATGATGCTGGATGCTTGCTATCCTCCAATTTTTGAGAGATAGTCCAGGGAAATACTAATAGGAACGTTCCTTTCTCAGCATCTGATTATTTAATAATTACTCTTTTCATTGACAGGGCTTGGGGGCTAGAGGGTAGCCATGATGCTGAGGAAATTCAATGAGGACAAAAGACACTCAGCCACAAAGGCTCCAGTATTGAACTCTGTAAAAGAAACATCTACAAGAACAGAGAGGAAGAGCAAGAATAAAGATATTGATATTTTCATCCATTCTAAAGTCTAAAACCTCAAGAAAGCAAGCTTGCTTTCTTTTATAAAAAGACAGGAATGATTAACCTATCCCCAAGGGCCGTGTTCACAAACTAGCAAGTACACCAGCAATGATCATGTTCAATGAACCCAATTGAGAATTATAGGCATTCACATTCCTTTTTATTGTGTTTGGTTTTATTTTATTCCCCATTCATTGTATAGGATAGTTTCATTTTGTCTCTCTAGATATGCTATTATTCTGAAAATAGAACTAAACTCATATGCTAGTCAAGTCCATTCCAACAAAGATTCATTTATTAAATGTCTAAATATTTCAAAGCTGCAATTAAGCAATCAAATTATTGTGTGTGGTGTTTCATCCTCCCTATAGATGAACCTATATTCATCTATATTCATCTATAGATGAACCTACCTATTGATGTGTAGAGGTAAGTTCCAGAATAAAATTTTAGACTCCTCTATTGAAGTTTTGTGCTGGCTGGTGACTTCATGTGAAAGTCTGCTGCAAGGGGTTTATTTGAGACATTTAGCTAAGAGCATCTTTATGTTTCTGAGATGTGTTACAGTTACCTATACTCTGTAACAGCCCAAATATATTCATTGCCTGTCTTCTACAAGGGAAATCATGGAAGAACAATGTACCTAACTAATCTTCCCTCTTTCCTGCCCTGCTCCAGTGCCCTCTTTCCTGCTCTATGTTCTAACCCCTGAGGAGTCCCCGGCACTGCATCTGGGCATCCTATCTTGCTGGCCCAAAGCATAGATACCTTGCTCACCTTCTTCATCGTCCTGTAGGCTGGTGTCCCTCAAACTCTCACAGGAAGTAGTCACATACCTGGGAAAAAACTGCCACGGAAGACTGACTCACTTCCACCCCCGCCTGGGGAAAAGGCTCAGGCACATTTGGCAGAAATTCTGATGTCTCTGGTATGTGACAATCTGCACAGCTGGATGACCTTCTGGGATCCCTTGCCTTGTGGAGAGAGGTGAACACAATGGAGGGCCAAAGCAGAACCTGCAATAGTGTAAATTTCCAACATCTAAAGGCAAAAATGACCTCAAATATCTTAAGGCCCATAGGCACAGTGAGATATAAAAACCCTTGCCTGCCAGAAAACAAAAACAAAAACAAAAACTTAACATTTTGACTATATACACATTCATAGCACTGGACTAAATGTGGGCATTCTTGCTCTAGGCCAGCAGTTGCCCTAAACTGGTTCATCTTTAGAAAAATTGCTTTTGTGCTGAGATGTTTCAAAGGTTCCATTTGCACAATGGAGTCTGAGATTCAACACCTGGCACTACTTCATCCATGAGCACCCCTTGGAGGAAGCCATCATCAGCATTACTGGGTCTGGCAAAAAAAAAAGGCAAAAAGAAAGAAAGAAAAGAAAGGGAGAAGAAAGGAAAAGAAAAAAGGAAGGAAGGAAGGAAAAAGGAAGGAAGATAGAAAGAGAAAGAAGAAATAAAGAAAGAAGAAACGATAAAAGAAAGAAAAAGAAAAAAAGAAAGAAGAAAAAAGAAGAAAGAAAAAGAAAAAGAAGAAAGAAAGAAAGAAAGAAAGAAAAGAAAGAAAGAAAGAAGAAAGAAAGAAAGAAAGAAAGAAAGAAAGAAAGAAAGAAAGAAAGAAAGAAAGAAAGAAAGAAAGAAAGAAAGAAAGAAAGAAAGAGAGTGAGAAAAAAAAGAAGAAAGATTTTTTTCCCCAGGCTATTGTAATTTCATCATCAGAAAATTGAAGATATCAAACTAACTTTCCTGGAATATTTTCTACCCAACTGAAAAGAAACATTTGCTTGAATTGGCATCAATTCATGATAAACTTTGGATTTTATGTGAAAGTTAGGAGAGGAAGTAACTTTAAATTTTGTGATGTTCTTTATTATATGTGCAATTTCCTTGTGGGTTTTTTTTTTTTTTGGTCACTAGGGGGAAAAATTGTGATGACAGGGTGCCAGGAATAAAATATTTGAGTTATATTGCTAATCACTTGACTGAGTGGATGTATAATGGGGAATTTGAATATAAATTCTTGCTCTTTTTAGTCTAACAGGTAACCATGTGAATAACAAAAATCCTCCAATGCAATCAGAGTTCATTTAAATGTTAATTTTAATTTTTATTTACCACTTGGTCTCCCTGCTGAAATATACATAAGTTAGAGCAGACTCAGCCTGGATTCCTGCTGCTGCTGCGTGCAGAACTCGCTCTTGTACTAATGGTGATTTCCTGTGATTTATTTCTGCTGTGTATCCCCTTTGTTGTGAGAGAGGAGAAAATGAATTTCTTTGGAAGTAGTATTAATCTGCCTCTGCACACATCAAGGTATAGAAAATAAACCACCAGCAGACTTTCTTGAGAATTTCAGAGCTATACAGATAAGGACTGGGAACTGAATGGAAGATGATAGGAGGAATTTTCACTAAAAAGCCTGGTTTGGGTACACCTTTAAGAGGGAAAAAAAGTAAATCATCAAAACTTTTGGTCTTGGGCAAGCTTGTGGCAAAAAACAGGACCATTTCTTTGCCTGGTGCTCTTTTTCAGTCTAGTAATCCTGTTGGCAAGTGACAGGTGTACGCTAGGGAGTCTTAGCCCCACCATTATTGACATTTGTGCTGGCTAGTTCCTAAATGAGGGGCTGCCCTGTGAATCTCAGGATATTTAGCCACTCCCTGGCCTCTATCCATTACACATCAGTAATTCCTTGTTATGAGTAGAATTGTGTCTGCCTAGATTCATAGGTAAGAATCCTAACTCACAGGAACTGAGAATATAATCGAAATTAAAAATAAACTCAAATGTTGGCAGGGAAGTGGTTAAAAAAATTGGTACATTTCTTTCACTATTGGTGGGAATGCTGTCTGTTTCAGTTTCTAAAAAAAAACATTATAGAGATTTCTCAAAACAAACAAAGCAAAGCAAAAAAAAAACCAACAAAAACAAAAAAACAACAACCCTAAGAATAGAACTTCCCTATGACCCAGTGATTTCACTTCATTACATCTGCCCCAGAACACAGAAAAACATCTATTTAAAAAGATATATTCGTACCTATGTCTTTACAATAGTTAGTATTGTAATGAGATTATACCCAAGTGTAATGGACACCCAAGTGTCAAGAAGTTGTAGCATATATAAGTAATGGAATACTATGCAAACAAAAGGAAAGATGCATTCATATAGTTCACTGCAACCTGAACAAAACTGGAGGGCATTATGTTATGCAAAGTAAGTCAGAGGGTAAAGGAAAAATACTGGATATTCTCACTTACCTGTGTTATATAAAGATTCAAGACAAAAAAATCTAGAAGGTATAAACCCTTAACCTTCATTACAGAAACAAGGTTTTCCAGGAAGGTAGAAGGTGGGGGAAATGAGGGTTGGCCTGGTGATTACTTGGGGGTACTACTCAAGGGTCTTGAACATTCTGATGCTTTTGTAGAGGTGAGGTAACTACATATACTAAAATCACAAAAGTCAAGACTTATCTAAGCATGCGATCCAAATTACAATAAACCAAAAACAAATTTCCAAACTTGGGTGGGTGAGTGGGGGTTCCCCAGGAGGGAACCTGAGATCTTGGTGGAAAGATGATGACTTTGGAATTGAAACTTTGAAGGTCTGAACCTCTGTTATTGACAGCATCACAGTGAATACATAAAATAAATGAAAATAAATTATTATGGGGCTGGAGACATAGATCAAAGGGCTGAGCACATACTATCACACAGGAGACCCAGGTTCAGTCCCTGGCACTGTTCCCTGAGCATCATGTAAAGTATCACACCCCCTGAGTACTAACAGAAACTACACCCCCTCCTCCTAAATGTTCCTTGAAGATCTGATGAATTCAAATTAATTCAAATGTAGTCTCTAATTCTTAATATAACTTACTTGTATCCTTAAAAAGGAAATATTTGGACACAGGTTCACAGTCTCACAGGGTGAAATCCATGTGAACATCAAAGCAAAAAAATCAGTGTGGTGAGTCTAAAATATCAAAGATTGCCTAAGACTGCCAGCAAACTGCTTGTGCTGGAAACTGCCTTTCCTTTAGTAGGAGATACTAATAAAAACCAGTTGCAAACTGTGACAGAGCTTTATAGATACACTGGTTTGGGGCTAGGCAAAGATTCTACCTTTGAGATAGATGCTCAAGGGTCCTTGAAAATATCTTTCTGCAGCCTTATTTCTCTTGCTTTCTGACCTGCGGGCCTCTCCAACTTACAACACAGAAATTTAAAAATGCCCATTAATCCTGCAGAGTTGGCCTAAAGGATTTTGAAGGTCAACTGCATTTTTCTCAGAATCAATACTGAAAACTTTAGGAAAAGGATAAAACCAGAGGAGAGGACATAGAAAATTCGGGGAGTTGAATTTTATTCTTCCCCTCAGTTTCCCCAAATGAGAAAAACAGGAAAGTTATGGTTACGTCCTAAACCTATCTGTGATTATGTTTTTAAATGTACTCAAGACTGAGGTAAAGCCATTACACTGTGCCCTACAGCACTATAGCTAGTATTAAGAGTTGAAGAAAATGATATGAGTTATGGCTAAGAAGTTAAAGAGATTAAAACCTAAAAGCACCATGAAGTACTCAGGGCTTATTCCTGGCTCTGTGCTCAATGATTACTCCTACTAGGACACAGGGGTCATAGTGATAGCAGGTGACTAAACTTTGGTTTGACCACAAGCAAGGCAAACACCTTAACTACATACATTCTCTGGCTCCAATCTTTTAATTTTTTCTTGTGTTTTTACAAGAAGGCAAATATTCACTGAGCCGACGGTGGTAATTATTTTGCAATATTTTAAAATCAAACCACTTTATATGCCTAGAATGTATGCAGTGATATGAGTAAATTATACCTCTAAAACTGGGGGAAAAAAACAGAAGGAAATATACAATAATATACACATCCATATGCAGAATGCCATGTGAAGATGGAAACAGAGATTGGAACGGTCATTTTCTAAGTCCAGAAACATGGTGATTGCTGGGTGTATCTAATAGCCAGGAAAGAAGCTCAGAGCGAGTTCTCTCTGTGTTCTCAAGAAAAAAACAATTCTGCTGACCTTTAAGTTTTGAACTTTGGGCTTACAGAATTGTGAAGTAATTATTATTTTATTCTATTTTATTTGCTGTAAGTCACTCAGTTGGGATTGTTTATTATGTCTGCCCTAAAGAGCTAATAGAACTATCACTATAAACTTTGTGTATTTGTGAATCTTTATATTGTTCACTATGACATAGGATTTAATTAGATTTGGGGTCAGTGTGTATAGTGGATATTTACTAGCTCTTATATAATCTTGCAGCTCCCATATCCTTTACTTCTGAGCAACAGCCTATAATTATATGTACTCATATATAATTATATTCACCCATATAATTAACATATAGGTATATATACTTCTGTTTTGCCTCTTTCATTGATAAGAACTCCATGACAAACATGTACCGTATTTTCCAGCGTATAAGACGACTTTTGAAACAAAAAAAGTCAACGAATAGAATATCGGGGGTCGTCTTATACGCCGAATATATTCTGAAAAATGTTTCAATATGCCGCTAAATGAAAATTGTCCGAATATTGCTACAAAACGAATTTTCCAATTTTCCAACTCGATCCTGCACCAATCACACTGCAAGACTGCTCGGACCGCCTCTCTAACTCAGCCAATCCATGCAGGCTTTTTATGCATGCAAATTAGACAATGTTTTGGACCGGAATCTACACTGTCAAAAGCCTGCTCAGATTGGCCAGAGGCAGAAAGTCTATTCCAGTATAACCTTTGATCTTTTGCTTGTTGTGATTGGCTCACTGTGGTACATATAGTTGCAGCACAGGAACGTTCTGTCTGATACAGCGAATATAGGCCTAAACCTATGTTTTAACTGCAAAATTAGGGGGTCGTCTTATACACCGGCAAATACGGTATTCAATATGCACGTACTTAAAACACCTATGGAAAATCATTTTTAATTTCTGAATCAGGCTTCCCTGTCCTCAAAAGAGAAATATTGATGGTGCCTACTTTGTCAATCTTGCGACATGATGCTGGCGCAGACATTTTCTGCTTGGTGCTTTCCTTGTAACCTTCTGTAAAAGCCTCCGTGTCACAAAGAGATATGAGTATTTGTAACCAGCTCTGAATCTTTGCTCTGTTCGGAACAGAGCCAGCTTCTGTAACTTGTTTTGACAACCTCAGGTAACGATTTGTCATTAAGAGCTACAGTTGAAGTTTGACCTCCAAGGCAAGTTTCCATGGTTTCTAAGACCTCATCTGTAAACAGCCCTAAAGATATAGAAAGAACCTTCCTTAAAATTACCATTAGGCCCATACTTGTCACCATGGGGAAAAGCTAATGGACAGAAACATATTGATGTGTTAACAGTTTGAGACCTTTCCCCTAAGAAAACCTTTTAGCTAGGCAGGGTTCATTCACCTTAATTAAAAATTATCCAATGAACACATCTCTTTCTATCATGCTGTGGATACACAAAGAGTTCTTCTTTTTAAGGAAATTAAATTAAAGAACTCATCCTTCTTCAAATAAATCCTTTGTTTGCTTTATTAAGCAGAAAAGCCTGCTGGCTATTCCTTGTCAATTAAAGGTGGATGTTAATTAAAATGGTGATGTCAAAGCACTCCTAAGGACCCTTATGCCTCCTGGGGCTCTATTGTCAAAAAATGATCCTAAATTGCAACACATTATCTACAACAGGACCATTTGGTACCTACATTTGCTATGTAAATATTGCACAGCCCCCTTTTTTCTTTCTCAAATGAGGGGATACCTTCTTAGAGGGATTTAAACCAGGCTTACAGCCCTAAGTTATATTCTATTCCTGTTTTTTGTTTGCTTGCTTGCTTTGTTTTATTTATTTATAATTTATTTATTTTTGTCAGATGTGTGAACTAAAAAGGTTTTACTTTGAAATTTTATTTTACTTGTGTATGGGGTGGGTGGAGTTTGTCACACCTGGCTGTTCTCAGAAAAAGGGACTTATTCTGGCTTTGTGTTTAGGGATCACTCCTGGTGGGGTTCAGAGGACAAATGAACCCTTGTAAGACCCTTACCTGCTGTGTTATCTCTCTTATTTTTATTTAAAAATTATTTTATTAAGGCATTATTTATGAAGCTATTCATAGTTGAGTATCTGGCAGGCAATAATCCAACATCAGTCCCACCACTGATGTTCTATCTCCATCATTGACTCCAGCCTGCTTCCTTGAGAGAACCTTTTTAAGTTTGGTTGTTGTGACATTTTTAATGGTTGAAAGTAATCAAAAGACAGTATTTCTGTATACTTAAAATTTTTATGAAATTGAAAGTTACATGTACGTGAGTCAAGTTTTATTAGTTCACAGCCAAAGCCTTTGATGTCCTTGTCTTCAACTCTGATTTAAGAGTCCTGTAGTTCTAGAGCTCATCTTGAGGTCATATTGCAGAAGTGCAATGCATACATGCATGCACATACATGTGTACACATATATGTGTATATACAGGCACATATGTGTACTTTTAATAAATGTATGAACTCCCAAAATCTCTTATTATAAATCTTTCTAAGCAGGAATGTTTGGGGATGTTTGGCCTATGAGCTATATAAGGCCCATGAAATATTATGGTCTGACTTTGTTACAGATAAGACAGACTTATGTGCATCTCATCAATTCCCTGTGGCCAATCTGCCCATATTGTATAATCTGCAATGTTCTAAGCATCAAAATTATTTTTGTCATATTTAAAGTTCCCCCATTTGGGTCTGGAGCAATAACAAAGAAAGTAGAACACTTGCCTTGCATGCAGCCAATCTGGGTTGGATTTCCAGCACCATATACGGTCTCTTGAGCCTTCAAGGAATGAACCATGAGCACAGAGCCAGAAAAAAAGCCTTAAGCACTGCTGGATGTGGCTAAAATTAAGGAATGAAGGAAGGAAGGAGAAAGGAAGGAAGTGGAAGAATGGAAGGAAGGAGGAAAGGTAGGGAGGAAGAATGGAAGGAAGGAAGGAAGGAAGGAAGAAGAGAAGAAAGGAAGGAAAGAGGGAAGGAAGGAAGGAATGCAGGAAGGAAAAAAGGAAGAAAGGGAGAGAATAAGGAAGGAGAAAAAAATTAAAAATTGTTCCCCCATTCTTATTAAGAAGGAGATATTTAGCTTTGCCCCCTGTTCCACTTCCCATGCAGTCCAGGGAAGGAGGAAGAAGAAGCAGGATGGCAAGAGGTGCTGGCTGAGGGAAAATGAGAGGTAAGAGTTCCCTTCTCTGCATAAGATTTCCTTAAACTGCCTTTCTACACAACTGTCCCGAGATACCCTGACCACAATTGTGGAGAGAATTATCAGTGTGTGCCAAGGTTGCCCTATCCAGGGTGGAAAACAAATTATCATAGCTGCCAAAGGATCTGAATGCTAGGATTGATTCCAAGCAAACGGATGAAGAAGATAATATGTGATTGTGCCAACCTCCTGGCACTGTCATCCTAAGCACCCTGCTTATCCAGCTGACTTGTAGTTTTCTTGCCACCACTGTGGACACTAAAGGTCTGGACTCTTCCCAGAAATCAAATCTCAATGCCCACATCTTTCCATGCATCCTCTGTTTTTATGCTGTCAATATCTCTATCTTAGTTCTAATTCTTCTCTGCAAATAATATAAATGATATAATATCCTCATAGCTTATTAAATGGGCATAACAGTGTGACAATTATTTTGATGGATAGATTATAGGTATAGTTTAGAATAAAAATGTGTAAAGCAATATATTTGAGAAATCAAGTGCATGGGCGCTGGAATCAGCTACCTGGAATCACATCCTAATTTTGCTATTTGCCAACTGTCTGTCTTTGGCAATTCGACTCATCTTTTGCAACTTAGTTGTCTCTTCAAGCTGGGATGATAAACTCAGATAGAATGACTTCGAAGAGTAACTAATCCATAAAATTTCCCATCACAGTACCTGGCTCTGAGTACTCGTTCTATAAGTGAAATATGGTAACAATGCTATTGTACTTGCAGGAACAAAGATTTCTTTTTTCCATCCATGTGTCCTGTAGTATGTAGCCATCTAGATGACTTAGACTTGTAAAACTATAGAAGCCACCTCTGTCCTTTCCTAGAACCTCATGGCAGGTATGTTATTTACCAGTTTCAAATACTTCCACTTTGAAGGGTCCCAAGTAACGGGAATCGCAGCTTTACATCAAATTGCTGGGGCCATGAGATGCTCTTAGCATTGCTCTTTATTGTCTTGTATCTTGATAAAATCAAGCGACTCTTCACATTTCTCCACTTTACTCACATTTAATACTGAACCTTTGCTTCATCATTGTACAAGAATTTGAGAGCACTATAGATAGGATTGTTTCTATAGTCCAGTTGGATTCAGAGAGTAATAAATACACAGGTTTCCTATTTTATAGGGAGTTGACAGTAGCATGGATTAACCTTAGGGACTCGTCAAGGCAAAGCATATACCTTTACACTGACTTATATTCCTAGTACAGTCTTATATTAAAATTTAAAAAATTGTTTTGGGGCCATATTTGGCAGCTTTCAAAGCTTACTCCTAACTTTGTGCTCAGGGATCACTCATGGCAGACTTTGGGAATAAGTTGATGGTAGAGCAGAAGGACTTGTGTGGCTGAAGAGTTGTGTGGCAAAATTGGCAAAAGATCATCAAAAGGTACCTGTAGAAGGTAAGATCATCTGTTGGATGTAGAGATTGATATGGGTGGGAGGGATGAGTTGTTTTCTAGCTAATGGTTGTGAGAGTCAAGGACTTCAGACAAAGTCGGGCTATAGGCAAAATATATGAATTCAGTTTGGGCAACTGGGAAGGATGACTGTCAAAATATAATCTCTGGACTTCAGAGCATTCTATTTGGCATGTTCAATCTTGACCTTGGATAGTGGGAAAAAGCATTCCTATAATTACAGTTATATATATGTATGTGCACACATGTATGCATTATCCTTTAAAATAATGCTGTGTACATCATAAAAAATCAGTCTTCTTTGTGGGAGTACATGATGAGAAGATTGGCTATCAGAGAGAAAAGTAAAAATGCAACACATTTCCTTCTAATACATAGGATTAGAAATATTATTTCAGGATTGGAGAGATGGTACAGTGCTTGCCTTGTACATGGCTGACACTGACTGGTTCAGGTCCATAAAGTTTCCTGAGCCAGCCATGAGTGATACGTGAGTGTATTAGTAGATGTGGCTCAAACCCATAACCCACTCCCAAAAATGCTATTTCAAGCCCTTACTTGCTCCCCCAGGACTATTTTATATAAATAAATTAATCCTTTAAAAAGACTGTTATATATATATATGTGTGTGTGTGTGTGTGTGTGTGTGTGTGTGTGTGTGTGTGTGTGTGTGTGTGCATGGGCATGTGTGTATGTATGTTTTTGGGTGAATTAATTGGGCCCCTATCGGAAACAGAGGTTTTCTGAAAGCTAAAAAAGTATCTTCCAAGTCTCTGACTGAGATGTTTCCTCTATTCTTTTGTTCAGTGATACCCAGTGTCCTGATGGTACTTTTATTCCTTCCAGCAGTCACATTTGAGTTTGCATTATGTTAGAACGAATCCACTCATCTCAGAGAACCACAGTGGTTTTTAATTTTGCTCTTGCTGTGACTAGGTAATCCTTAATTTTTTAAGTTTATTTTTGTCACTTTTATTGAAGTGTAATTTACATACAACAAATTAAGTGGTTTCCAATGCACAATTCAATGAGTCTAGCTAAAGCATAAACAAAGTATAACTACCACTAACAGCAGCTATGCTGTAGAACATTCGATTATCCTGAGTTTTCCCAAGCATTCTACAATCTTGTTCTTATCACTCTTGACCTGATTTCTATCATACATATTCTCTTGAGCTGGAATTTTATGTCATGGAAATTATTCTTTATGCCCAACATTTATTGTTCAGTATAATAATTTTGAGAGTGACCAAATGATTACATGTTAGCAGTAGCCTATTTATTCTTGTGCTAATATTCCACAGTACAATTATATTACAGATCACAAATCCTGGTTAAGTGGGTTCCTTCTAGTTTGAGGCAATTGTGAATAATATTGTTGACATTCACATCAAATCTTCATGTGGGATTGGCTTTTTCTTTATAACCTAGGGGTAGAATTACTGGCTAATAGAATAATGTATATGAACTTCTTATGAGGATTTTAGTTTTTCATATCATCTTCAATACCTTTTAATTATGGTCATTTCAAAGAGTGTGGAATTGTATTTTATAGTAGTTTCATTGGCCTTTTGGTTATAATTATTGGTGTATAGATTTTTATATATATTGTTTTCCACCTTATAAGTGCTTGATGAAGTGTTAGTTAGTTCAAATAGTTTGATCACCTTTTAAATCTCATGTAATAGAATTTTAAGAGAACTTCATATACTCTGAATTGAAGTACATTTTATAACTCTTTGTCTAGTCTGTGGCTTGTCTTTTCATTTTTATACCATTCTAATTTTAGTTCTTTTTTTAAAATTTTTTAATTACTTTGAAGAACATGTAACAAAAATGTCTTTAATTAGGAAGTTCAATTATGTCATGTAGAATCATACCAATATCTTGAAGTTCAAAGTCTTTTGATGTAATATAATTTACATCATATACTATTTTTTCTTGATTGGAAGTTGTCTTAATTTTGGAGATTACTTGAGGCTTTATGTTCTGAGGTTCTCTATATTTTATATTTTTAGGTAACTTATGTCTATTTAAATAGACTTAATGCTATTTCTCTTTCTTTCTTGCAGAGGTTTCATTATTTAGCTCTTAAATTTAGGTCTGTGATCTCTCGAGACAATTGTATCGGGTGATAGAGAATGTGTATTCACTGTTTTGCTTATGGATATCCAAGAATTTCAAAAAGAATACCTTTCCTTTATTAAATTATATTGACATGAGCCTTTCTTAGAGGTTCCCACCATCAAATAAAGCTAGCTTTATTTCTTTGTTTTCAATTTTTAGACATATTTATTCACTTTCTTGTCTTATTATACTATATAAATGTTTTTTTTTATTAAATTTAGGGCATTTTTATTTAACTTTTCTTTTTTTAAAATAATATTTAAACACCTTGATTACAAACATGAACCTGGAATAGAAGTAAAAATAGGAAAATCGAACATTTACTTTTTGCCACTAATGCCATGTGTGTGTTCACTATCAAAAGGTTTTGTTTTGTTTTGTTTTGGGACCACACACGGAGCTGCTCAGGGGTTACTCTTGGCTTTGCTTTCAGGTTCCAAGCAAATGTGTACAAACTGCAAGGTTTCATCTTTTCTTACAGCTGCATTATATTGCATTGTGTATGCTACCCTGAGAAGTGGATATCCTCTTGTAAGCATGCTTCTCTCTCTCTCTGTCTCTGTCTCCCTGTCTCTCTCTCTTTCTCTGTCTCTCTGTCTCTCTCTTTCTTTCTCTCTCTGTCTGTCTCTGTCTCTGTCTCTGTCTCTCTGTCTCTGTCTCTGTCTGTCTCTGTCTCTGTCTCTGTCTCTCTCTGTCTCTGTCTCTCTCTCTCTCTGTCTGTCTCTCTCTCTCCCCTTTATTTCCTAAACAAACTTGCTTTACTTAAAAAGCAAACTCAGGGACTGAAGAGATAGCACAGTAGGCGGGGCACTTACCTTGCACACAGCTGGCCAGCTGGCTCTCCAGATTGTACCCCACGTCCCACCCCATGCATGTGAGCACAGAGCTAGGGCAAGCCCTAAGCACTACTGAGAATGGCCCAAAACCAAAGACAAATCTCAAAAAGGTCTTATCCCTATTTATATTTTCACATAATTGTTTTCCTGTTAATACAATGATTTCAATTGATTCATTTTTCAAATGTTAATTCTCCTTTGCACTTATGACATTATCGTCACTCAAAATATTTTTTGACTATATTGATGGTTTGATTCGGTAAAACTATGAAATATTACTGCATGTGTAATTTTGAGAAATGTTGATTTGTTATTTTCTTTCTTTTAATGTTGATTTTGGTATTAAAGTAATGTTGGCCTTATGAATCAGGGAGAGATTCCTCCCCCTTCTTTCTTTTGATGATCTCTCTCCTTTCTCCCTTTCTCTTTCTCCTCTACTTCTTCCTCCTCCTCTTCCCCTTCCTTCTGATGCCCCTTCTTTCTAGCTTCATTTTGTTCTCAGTTGCTTGATAGAATTCACAAATGACTATCTGGGCCAAGAGATTTCTTTGGGGGAAGATTTTTTTGCTTTTAATTTCATTTTTTGAGTAAAAGAAGGGTTTAAAAGTTTGCTTATTTGAGGTTTTAGCAGTTTCATTCTTAATATCAGTAGTATGTGTCCCAATTGCAAATAGCTGGAGGGGGTTTGAATTTATTGATTTAAACAAGAAAATAACTGTTGGTTTCATTGATTTTCTGAATTATTTTTCTCATTTATATTTTATTATTTCTGATTTTTTTTATCTTATTCTTATTTTGAGTTTGATTCCTAAAAATCCTCTTATAGCTTATTGAAGTAGGAATTAGACTTTTTTATGTTAGACCTTTCTTCTTTTATAGCATTTTCTCTTGGGCAGTTGATCAGAGCCAGAAGTAGAAGCTATACTTATTATTTATATTGCATAAACCTATGTAATTACTGATGAAATATATCAATTATTACATATCTTACTATTGCAGCATTTTTAAAATGTCAAGGCATTTTATAAAGTCAATATTTTGTTAATGTCAAACTCACAATTAAGTTTTTTCTGTTTCAGCAGTTTTAACTTTGGGAAATTGTGGATTTGCTAAGCAAATTCATGGACCTGTTCCTTTGAAAAATAAACTTGATCATACATATACAATAGCATGCAAATTAATAATACAAAAGAATCCCTAAAGAATCATGAATAATTGAAGTGAGAAATCATATGGCATTGTCAAAATACTTTAAAAGGATTATGGAAACATTCTGCATTTTCTGCAGCAATTACTGTTAGTATTATTGTAATTATCATTTATGATAAAAGTTCATAGGTAATTTGTTAAATGTAGTGGCTAATTATAATAATAGTTATTAATAACTTTTAAATTTATACATGCACATATGAATATAGACACATGTATACAAGTACAGACATCACTTTTATAAAAATTATTTATAATGGCATAGCCATCTTTTTATGCTGAAAATATAGTTATTGTATATTTTTTTTCTCCCATCAACTTTGAATCTTTTGTTGTATAGCCATCCAACACATTTATGCAGTTTTTACATCGATTTACAAGTATAATGCTGTGTAATGTACTTTGGAAAATTCATTTCTCTGTGCTATTAAAATCAATAAAGATGCAATTTGTGGAATAATCTTTTTAGGTATCTTTCTGAACTAGATACATTTTCTTACTCAGTATTGGTTCTGCATGCTATTTGACAATGCAAGAACAAGTCTGAGTTTCAATCTGGCAGTGAGTTTGCTTTCTTCCCTTTTACTATCCCTGAGCAGGATTAGATCCCAGGCTGCCCTTGGGTCACATCTGCCCCAGCACATCACTTTTATACCATTATTGCATTTCTTCTTTTGTAATTTTTCCTGTGTTTTCATCCCAACACTGGCATCAGATTTCTGTTCCTCACACTCTTTAAGACACTAAAACTCACCCATCCTTCAGATTCAATTTGGGTGGCATCTCATTAGGAAGACTTTTAGGACACCTGGACCCATTTCAACAGGCAATTCTGCCCCCTCCCCTCCAGATTCTGGACCACGATCTCCAGTGTTGCTTGAAGACAACACTTCTCCCAGTAATGTACATTATAGATGATATTAAGTACTTAGGAATTTTTTATTAATTGATATTTTTAGTTTGGAAATGTGTTACCAGCATTAGACTCAGATCTCTAGAAATACAAGGTAAGTAAATGCACTACCACCAAGTCACGTCCCCAACCCTGAATTCAATATATCTAAACTCCTTCCTTCTTGGCCCTCAATTCTCTTCCTGAGGTCTTTGAAAAACTATGCAAATACAGTCCAGAAATAATTGGAATGTACTCAGTCATAATTGACAAGAATGGAAAGTAATTCAGGTGTTTTTTTGGGCAATTTGGCAGATTCTAATAATATTATAAATACTAGTCATAATAATTCTTCACCTGCATGCCAGTTCTGAGGAAATACAGTTAGATGAGACAAAAATTTAAGAACAGGGGTTGGAGAAATAGCACAGCGGTAGGGCATTTGCCTTGCAAGCAGCTGACCCAGGGCCGAAGTTGGTTCGAATCCCAGCATTCCATATGGTTCCTCTTGCTTGCCAGGAGCTATTTCTGAGCAGAAAGCCAGTAGTAACTCCTGAGCATTGCCGGGTGTGGCCCAAAAACAAACAAGCAAAATTTAAGGACAGTCAAGTCTGGAGAAATAATGTAATCTGTGGGGCTTGCCTAACACACTTCAGATGTGGATTCAATACCCAACACACATTGGACATATATTCAATCTCCAGAGTTCATATGGTAAACTGAACCTTGCCAGGAGTGATTCCCTATGCACAGAGCAGGAGTAAACACTGAGTACAGCCGAGTGTGGCTCCAAAACCAAACCAAATCAAACAAAAACATTTAAGAACATGAATTTTTCTTGATGTAATTTTTTGTGACTGCAGGATGCTAGGTAAACAATCTAAAAATTAAATAACGATTGTCAGGAAAATAGTTCAATTAATTACTTTATAGTACCCATAAAATAGATCACTATTCACTGGTTTTAAAGATGAGTATATCCTTATGAATAAGCATGATAACACAATATTTAATTTTTTGTAGGTTTTAAAAAAATTTAGAATAAATATTACCAGCTTCTCACTCATAACTTAAAAACAAATACCACAAGTCATACAGATTATTATATACTAATATTTATGAACTCTCTATAGTTCCTTTTAATGGAATTTAATGCTACACAGTACAGAAACTCTAGATGAGTTAGTGAGTAATTGGATGCAGCCAAAATTTACTTCTAAGAATCCTTAGGAAAGACCTAGATTGGACTTAGACATTCTCTGGTCTTTAAGTTGAGGCAACTGCATATTGTTTCCTGCTGTGTGGAACAAAGTCATGTTTCCAGATGAAGATGGCAGCTTGCATTTAGGGATCACATAGTATCTAGCACACAGCAAAAAAGAAATACATGTCTCTAACATGCATACAATTATGACTGGTAGCTGAGACTATAAGGTGTTTCCCAAAAGTGTTCTAGGCAGGAAGATAGATACAAGAGTGGCCTCAAGCAAAATGGACATTTAGCATCTCTCCTTCACCACCTTTGGCATTTTCCATCTGCTCTGATTATACAATGAAACATGCTTCACAAATTATCTCAGTACCTTCCAGAGGCATTATTTTCCTTTACTGAGCCACTGCTGTAGGCTCCGCATCTCTTAGCTTTTGCCTTAGGTATGTGCTGGCTGAAGGCAAAGGTTGGACAAACTGCTAGTTTTCTTTATTAATAGCACATATCTATTTGCTATTTTCTGTCTGGTCCTGCATAGCTGAATGCGTGTCAGCTATATACAAAAGGATATTATCTTTTCCCCCGATTTGGTGAAATATAAATGATGTGCATCACTGAATATGTTTATGGTATACAAGATGATGGTCTGATTTACATCTATTCTGAAATGATTTCTTATATATTATTTACATAAATGTGATATGATTACCAAAATATAGTAAATAAACATCCATCTTCTCATCTTGATACAATAAAAAGAAAATAAATGGAAAAAATCTGTCATGTGAGACCTGTTAGGGCTAACTCTAATAACTCTCCTTATTTAGTACATCAATATTAACTATATCTATTATTTGTACCTTACATCCTATCCATATTTACAGAATAACTGGAAGTTTACAGCTTTTGACTCCCTTCCTCCAGATTTTCCTTCCTCTCCCTTTGGTCTCTGATAACAACAAATCTGATGTCTTTTTAAGAATCAGAGTATTGTTTGTTTGTTTTAGATTCTATATTTATGTGAGCTCATGCAGTATTTGTCTGAATTATTTCACTTAGCATTTGACTTGAGGGTCCATTCACATTGGGGAAAATGTTGTTTCCTTGCTTGTTGTGGCTAAACAATATTTCATTTCACAGAACTATCACAGCTTATTTGTTTATTTAGAAACCAATTGATACTTGGATTATTTCTCAACTTTATATTACTTTTTAATAAGTCATATAAAACATAGTACTATAAGAAAAAACATATTATGGTCACAGATTTTTGTGAAACAAGGCTTGCCTCAGCTCTACAATGTGTGAGACCAGTGGAAGACTTAAAATGCATGTGTTGGAGTCTGCCTGTGCTGGAATTTTCTGGGACTTCTTCACCTATCAGTCTCCTGGCTTTGAGGATACTTTTGAGGAACTTTGAGGATAATTCAAATGTTGGGTTTGGATGGAGCTATCATATGAAGTTTACACATGGCCTTGGAAAGAAGGAAACACTTGTTTCCTTGTACTTACTACGACCAGTGGTTATGGGTCCTGTGAATTAAACTGACAAAAATGTACAAAGAAATTTATTAGCATAAATTCTCTGCCAACACATGAAAAACATTCAGTAAGGTATATCTTAAAGGGGCCACTATAATTTGGGACTTATCTAGTATCCTAATGAATAATGTTATCTTTGTAGACAAGTAACAAGAAGAAGTAAAGAGTTTCTTGGACTCTAAAGACTATATAAATTTATAAATAAAAAATAAAATAATTAATAAAAATTAATAAAAACATAAAGGGGGAAATTAATGGAAGATTAAAGGATATTTTATGCCTGCAAGTTGTTAGCTTCTTGGCCACTCATAAGCAGAAAATGTCTGTTTTCTCAGGTGACTAAAATAATTTTTTTTTCAGGTAAGGTATTTTTTTAATTAACTTTTATTGTGGCCAAAGTGAATTACAAATATTTCACAGTAATTTCAAGGTTCATAGTGACAATAAATCAAAGACATTCTTATTTAAAAGTTTTAAACAATTGCTCCCCTCAAATGATTTTCCAAGTGGCATGTTTGGGGATAGAATATTCTGATAGCCTGTAGCTTTTCCACGTAGCCCAGGATTCTGCACTACATAGCTTCCATAGACTTATTTGGCTCAAGCGAGAGGCTTAGAGAACAGTGGATGCTGCAAGTTCTTTCATGGCCTAGCCTTCAGAGTCAGTAATGTTACCTAATGCAAACTCAAATTGATTGCAAAACTTCCCAGGCTATAGAATTTATCCACTTAATGGCAAAATTACATAATAAGTGTAGACCTGCTTTATCAAATCTAGTATGCGTAGAAGAGAATTTTGGAAGAATTTCCAGCACCCTGTTAAGTTTCTTTTATGATTGATATCTTGTTGGCAACAATTGAATACTGGCACCTTCACATGAATCAATCTAATGCTAATAGAAAGTTGTTGCTAATAGAAAGATTGAGATGAGGAGGTAATTATTAAGGATAAATTTAATTTATCTGCATTGCTAAGGTAGTTCATGATAATAAAACATAGAAGAATGGCAATGGCTTTTCATTATAGAAACAATCTTTTAGGCCAGAGCAATAGTGCACTGGGTAGTCACTTGATTTGCACAGAGCCAACCTAGATTTGATCCTTGGCATCATAAATGATTCCCTTGGACATTTTCAAGAGCAATCCCTGAGAGCAGAACCAGGACATATATATAAGTATTGCTACCTTTGTATTTATAAACAATATATATATATACAAAATATATACTTTATATATACATATATACATATGTGTATATATACACATATGTATATATGTATATATAAAGTATATATTTTGTATATATATATATATATATATATATATATATAAAGGCTCCACAAAAGTAGCAAGAGGTAGGGCACTTTGACCTGTGATCATTAGCATTAATATAAAAATTGTTCTGCATTCACAAATGATAGAAAATGCCATCTCCTTACTTTAATGGAACAACTATTGTTCAGAATTTTCTGGGGACTGAGTAGTAAGCTAGATATTCTGATGGATACAGTTAGGAAAACCATTGTGCTTATAATTGCTGGGAGATGACAATAATTAGGTAAGTAATCAGAAGTTTTGACACTTTCTGAGCATTTATTATGTTCTAAGAACTGTTTGCTTTCTTATATTATAACTCGGGGCAATCCTCAGAATCTAGGAGAGAACTCATGTAATCTATCTGACTTAGAATAGCTTCAGGAAGGATGCCAGATTTGAGCTGGAGCTTCTAACCTGTGTTACTCAGAATATGGAGGCCAACTCCATTGCCTTAAGAAGTATGGATGTAGAGCAAGGATGTAACTTGTGTGGTAGAGCACATTCTTTGCAACTACAAAATCTAGATTTTATCTTGGTACCACTGACACACAACTGTTGACCCCCAACACTATAGGGTGTGGCTGTGCTTTCTTTCCCCCATCATTTCTGTCTTGATCTGGCCTTAAACAATAACCACAGCACTACAACTGAGAAGAGACACACAGCCTTACCTCAAATTTCCCAAAATTGAGCATTTGTTTTTGCAATGTAGGTTTTAATGTGCACTAATGTTGAATACCCAAAATATAGGTTTTCCAAAAGAGTTCAGAATAGGGTTTCCCAAGACATACCACATTGTCTTGTGGGTTATTTTGAGCTGAGGTCAATCAGGATCCTGAGAGATAATATTTAATTTTTATCATTCTACTAATAAAGGAATAAAAGTTGGGCATTTTATCTACAACTAGACTTATCACCAGAAACATGATTTAAATTAAAAAAATTATTATTATTATTATTTTTTTGGTGACACACACCTGGTGACACTTAGGAGTTACTCCTGGTTATGCAGTCAGAAATTGATCCTAGCTTGGGGGACTATATATATGCTGGGGGATCAAACCTCGGTCCGTCCTAGATTAGCACGTGCAAGGCAGATGCCCTACTGCTATGCCATCACTCAGGCCCCTAGATAAATTTTTTTAGAGAAATTATTATTATTATTATTATTATTATTTTGGTTTTGAGCCACACCCGGCTTTGCTCAGGGGTTACTCCTGGCTGTCTGCTCCTGGCAGGCACGGGGGACCATATGGGACACCGGGATTCGAACCAACCACCTTTGGTCCTGGATCGGCTGCTTGCAAGGCAAACACCACTGTGCTATCTTTCCGTAGAGAAATTATTTTATGTGACACAACAAGCATCTAACAGCAAAACATCTGGTCATCATGTAAATAACTTTCTCTTCATTTTGTGAGTACTCCAGCTCTCAACTTGAAGCTCCTGCCTCTCCTATTCTTGAGTTCATCACATTTATCCTTGATTCTCTTCACTTTCATTGGAGTAGATACTTCTTTCTATATAGTCTTTATACAAAATTATAGAAATTTTTCTTATATAAATGATTATAAATTGGAGTAACTGACCAGTCCAAGAACTTATATGGGTTGGGGAATTTTTCTACTCCTCTCCTACATACTTTTCCCCTAGCATTCCTCAGAAAGTTACCTGGAAATTTTAGAAATACCAATTACAGGCTCCTGTAGTGGAGACTCTGATATGGCTGTCTAAAGTAAGAATCCATAATGTAGAATTTCTGAAAAATCCTAGTTATGCTTTCAATCCGGTAAAAATATCATTGTAAAGTAACAATTTAGAGACACAGGAAGATGGATGCTGTGAAGAGCCAACTTTGGTAATGGTGAAAATAATAAAACAGGCAAAATTGAATGTACAATAAGTGCTATAGAGTAGATAGGAAAAATACAAAGGAAAATACAAAACTCTAGTTTTGAGACTATTACAGCAGTAAGATAAACACCCTCGAATAGCTAAAGCAATCATTGGGAAAAAGAATATGGGAGGAATTACTTTCCCCAACTTTAAACTGTACTACAAAGCAACAGTTATCAAAACAGCATGGAATTGGAATAAGGATAGGTCCTCAGATCAGTGGAATAGGCTTGAATACTCAGAAAATGTTCCCCAGACATACAATCACCTAATTTTTGATAAAGGAGCAGGAAATTCTAAATGGAGCAGGGAAAGCCTCTTCAACAAGTGGTGTTGGCACAATTGGATAGCCACTTGCAAAAAATTGAACTTAGACCCCCAGCTAACATCATGTACGAAGGTAAAATCCAAATGGATTAAAGACCTCGATATCAGCCCCAAAACCATAAGATATATAGAACAGCACATAGGCAAAACACTCCAGGACATTACAGGCATCTTCAAGGAGGAAACTGCACTCTCCAAGCAAGTAAAAGCAGATATTAACAGATGGGAATATATTAAGCTGAGAAGCTTCTGCACCTCAAAGGAAATAGTGCCCAGGATACAAGAGCCACCCACTGAGTGGGAGAAACTATTCACCCAATGCCCATCAGATAAGGGGCTAATCTCCAAAATATACAAGGCACTGACAGAACTTTACAAGAAAAAAACATCTAACCCCATCAAAAAATGGGGAGAAGAAATGAACAGATACTTTGACAAAGAAGAAATACACATGGCCAAAAGACACATGAAAAAATGTTCCACATCACTAATCATCAGGGAGATGCAAATCAAAACAATGATGAGATACCACCTCACACCCCAGAGAATGGCACACATCACAAAGAATGAGAATTAACAGTGTTGGCGGGGATGTGGAGAGAAAGGAACTCTTATCCACTGCTGGTGGGAATGCCCTCTAGTTCAACCTTTATGGAAAGCGATATGGAGATTCCTCCAAAAACTGGAAATCGAGCTCCCATACGATCCAGCTATACCACTCCTAGGAATATACCCTAGGAACACAAAAATACAATACAAAAACCCCTTCCTTACACCTATATTCATTGCAGCACTATTTACCATAGCAAGACTCTGGAAACAACCAAGATGCCCTTCAACAGACGAATGGCTAAAGAAACTGTGGCACATATACACAATGGAATATTATGCAGCTGTCAGGAGAGATGAAGTCATGAAATTTTCCTATACATGGATGTACATGGAATCTATTATGCTGAGTGCAATAAGTCAGAGAGAGAGAGAAAAACGCAGAATGGTCTCACTCATCTATGGGTTTTAAGAAAAATGAAAGACACCCTTGTAATAATAATTTTCAGACACAAAAGAGAAAAGAGCTGGAACTTCCAGCTCAGGAAGCTCACCACAAAGAGTGATGAGTTTAGTTAGGGAAATAACTACATTTTGAACTGTCGTAATAATGAGAATGTATGAGGAAAATGGAGAGCCTGTCTAGAGTACAGGCGGGGGTCGGGTGGGGCGAAGGGAGACTTGGGACATTGGTGATGGGAATGTTGCACTGGTGATGGGTGGTGTTCTTTACATGACTGAAACCCAAACACAATCATGTATGTAATTAAGGTGTTTAAATAAATTTAAAAAAAAGATAAAAAGATAGGCTTCCTTGAAACTCCCATTAGTCTACAGAATTAATGATATCAAATGAAAAGACCATTGAGTTAAATTAGGACCCACCTTTTTCCATTACTTGCTGTTTACAATATTAACATGATAACAGGAATTCTTGTAGTCATCACAAACCAGAGTAACATTGAAAAACGAGTTGTGTTATAGGGTTTAGGTGTGAGAAAGAGACTAAGAGTTTTTCCTTTCTTGCTTGCTTGCTTGCTTGCTTGCTTCCTTCCTTCCTTCCTTCCTTCCTTCCTTCCTTCCTTCCTTCCTTCCTTCCTTCCTTCCTTCCTTCCTCTCTCTCTCTCTCTCTCTCTCTTTCTTTCTTTCTTTCTTTCTTTCTTTCTTTCTTTCTTTCTTTCTTTCTTTCTTTCTTTCTTTCTTTCTTTCTTTCTTTCTTTTAAAAGCAATAGTTATTCTACAAATAATGATGAAATAAGCAACAATTCCTGTTATAAAAGTATGTGTACATATGTATGTGCAAGCTTGCAATGTTAATAAGAGAGGGAAATTTCTTCAGTAAATATCTGCTTTTCTCTTTACTCTGTGAACTGAACCTGGATCATAAAATATCTTACTGCCTCTCATATTCAGCCAAGCTAAATCTGGTTCTCAGATGCATTTCTCTTGACCAGCAGTTTGTGTTAATATTCAGGAAAGTTTAGTTAAGTTATTTAAAACCATTTAAATTTATGAAGAGGAATTAAATTAATTTTTCAGATGAGCCAGAACTTATCTTCCTGATATATATATATCACATATATATATGTGTGTGTGTGTATATATATATTTGGAAATGAAAGTGATCTCTATAGGGAATGGGGATAATCTGCTAGTATAGTAGCATAAAAGCAGCCCAAATAAAAGTAACATCAACTAATATTGACTGAATGGTACTAAGCCCTTTAGAGTTTTGCTTTTATCATCCCCTTTTAATTCTCACTATAATTTTACAACTTTGATATGCTTGATGTCCATTTTGCTGGGGGTGCACACCTGACAGTCCTCAAAACTTACTCGTGGCTTAGGGATCATATGTTAGTGCTGGGATCAAACTTGGTTGGCCAGTCCAAGGCACCATTTTATCCACTGTAATTTCTCTCTGGTTCTGGATTTGCTTTCTCTGATTTCTATTTTACATAGGGAAAACTTAGGCCAAAGGTGTTAACTTGCCAAGACATCCCCATCAGCTTAGTTCTGGCGCTCCTGGCCCATATTATTTTCCAGTCTTACCTGTTAAACTCTTGTTTTACCATTTAATTGCCCTGTATTCTGGTATTTCTATGTCTGGGTGGCTATGGATGCAGACCAATCTGTTTCTATGAGGGTAGGGAATGTGGCTAGCTGGATGCAATATGCCAATTGAAGCTTCCTTTCAAACAAAAATAGAGCTTTTGACTTCATGTTGAAGTTAAGTAGGTAATTAAATGGGTTTTATTTTGCCAGTGGTTAATGAGGGTTAAATTAACCTATATAGTTATGTATGTTCCTTTGATGCCAGAGTCCCTCTTTGCAATAGCAGACAAACAGCAGTGACAATTGCTACATTATGTAAATGACCACAAAGAAAAAGGGTTGCTGTGGGCAACCAGGGAGTTTGAGGAACTGGCTCTATTCTCCACATGTTTTTGCCTCTGGCTTTCCTTCAGAATGCCCTCCAGCATTGCCTACCCAGTGTCGATCCTTTTCTGGCTTTGCTCTTTCCTTATTGCTCTAGGGTTGGGGTCATTTGACTTTCTTTCTTGAAGCCCCATTTGAGACTGTGCTTTAAGTTCTTACAAATGACTCAAGCATTCTGGACACTGCTGAGCTTCCCTGCGGCTTCCCAGCTGCCTCATTACCCAAGGCCTATCTTTGATTTACTTCCATTTATAATCCCTTGCTTATACCTTCTGTTTTCACCCTCTCTGGGGAAAGGTTGGTGGTGGTATATAATTGGGAGGAGTAGAGCTCCTAAAGTACTATATAATATATCACCACATGTAGAATTCAAATGGCAGTGGGGAAGAATATTATATCTGTATTTGGGGGGGCTGTTTAGCATCTCTCTTAAACTGGGGTTCTGATTTTCAGACTTGATCTTAACTTTGAGAAGGAAAAAAGGCACTTCAACTATGCTTGTAATTTGGTTGGGCCAACTTCTGCACCACAACTTCCCTTAGAAAGTGGTATAAAGTACTCCAGTAAAGTTTGATGAGTAGAGATAGATACAAGAAAAGCTTGCTAGGTCACATATGGATGTATGTCATGTGTTAGACTTCAGAAATTGACAGAAGAGGAGGTAAACCAAATATCGAAAACCCTGGAGTTTATTCTTCCTTTCTTCCTTCTTTCCTTCATTCCTCCCTAACTTTCTTCTCTTTCCCTCTTTTCTTTTTATTATTCCTCCCAGCAATCTACTTCCAGAAAAAATACTACTTGGGAATGGTTATAGAATAATAGAAAAAATAGTCACATGAATCACATGAATGCCATTTATACAACCAACAAAATAATAGTAGTGATTACCGCTTCTGCTTTTGAACCCTACTGTCTCTTCAATAACTAACAACTAGACCCCATGAATTCCAGGATACTACACTATTCTCTATTGCTTTCCTTAAACCTTGCCAACACTTTAATAAATAACCCTTTATTAAAGGCTTAAGGTGGACATCCAAGTCCAGCTAGAATCCTGAAAATATAGGGACAATCAATAGGTGGTAGATGACAGGGATTGAAACTCAGCAGCACAATTTCAGAGCTGTGCTCACATGTAGTAAAGTTTTTTAAGACCACCCCAGGCATTATGGTTCTCCAGGATTCACAGAATTTAGTTAGAGTTGTACTCATGATTTACTTTAAGTAAAAGAACACAAAGCAAAATCAATCTAGGAAAAGGTGCATGAGGAAAAGTCTGTAGGAAGTCAGGTTTAAGTTTTCAAGAGCCCTTCAAGGGCAGTTCTGCCATATATACTTAATACTCCAGCAATAATGTGATTATACATAAACGATGTTGGCAACCGGGCATATTTTTTAGGGTCTCAGTGGCTCAGTATTTTATGGAGGGTTGTTTATAAGGGCATTCCCTGACATGATACATACTTGATACATGATACAGACTTCCAAAAGAAAAGCATTTTTTGCCTACACCATTTTTGTTTACAAAAGTAGTTTAAGGACACAGAATTAGTTTTGTACACATAGGAAATCTTAGAATTATCTATAAAGCTAAATTCTCAGAAGCCAGCCAAGGATCAGTTTTGTAAGCTGGTCTTTTCAAGAACAGAGACACACAGTTTTTTCTGACAGTTAAAAACTATGCCATCATTAATGAAGCATTTCCTATGTCCAAGAATAACATTTGTAGGATATTAGTCATCTCTTTGATGACACATATAGATAAATATTGTTTTTAATCTTAATTTACAGCTAAAATTTTAGATGGGATATCTTGCTTCAAGTGACACCAACACGTATCTTATGAATACTTATGTGATTTGAATGTAGATTTCTGTAGCTCCAAAAATCTATTAGAGACCGGTAGAGGAAGAAAGATGAGAATGTGAATAGAGGTTATTTCTAGGTGTGGATGTTTATGGGTGGTCTCTACTTTCTTCTTTGGGCACACAATTATCTAATTTTCCACCATTCTGTGTGCCTTGTTCAGACATATTATTAAAAACAATTTAATATAAAATGTTGTTGCACTTTCTATACTATATAAAAAGTTCAGTTATTAAGATAAATTGTCAGCAGGGAAACAACTCTACTAAATTACTTGAAGCCAGCTTGTTCTCTTAAGCAGGTTAAATAAATTCCTTACAATGCTGTTTACACATTGAGTTTGCTTAGAGAAATCTTTTTTTCCTAGATAGGGCAAAGGTAAACTTCAGTTCAGCCCCAGCAGAATTTGCCCTGAGGGTAACACTCTTGATTAATAATTATAGTGGGTCAAAGATCCATCTTTCAGTAATCCCCAAGCCTCCCAAACTAGGCAGATACTTTAGATAATTTTTAGAGACTTAAGATAAAAAAGGATGGAGCTTAATTCTTATGAACTTTTGTGAGAGAGGTCCTGGTGTCATAAAAATGGAATACTGTTTCATGGGACTTCAACAAATCAGTCAAGGATATAGAAAAAACAAATAGACCAAAAGCAAATTTCCAATGACATGTAAACCAACATTATAAGAGGCTGCACTCAGAACCCTATGTAGACTTCTGCACTCAGTAGGCCTCTCTGGGATTCTCAGAGAAATCATAATTTGGTGTCAGACATATGTGAGTGAATTTCATTTGCCTCTTTTTTCCCTTCATTCCTGCTCCTGTGCCTTGTGGTTTGCAAATCTGTGCTGTCATCCTGTGACCAGTGGACACTGCATTCACCTGAGTGCCTTGTCTGGTGGGAAACTCTAAGATCCCTTCTTTTCGATTGAGTTATCCTATCTGGGTACTTTTGAGACCTCCTGATATAAATTTTGTGCATCTCTTTGCATTAACTTTCTTGGTCTACTGCATTGGGCTGCTATTACCAAGTGTCTGACATGGAATGACTTACACCACAAAATTTTTTTGCCATACAATTCTGAAGCATAAAGATTCAAGATCCCTTTGCTGACATGCTCACTTTCATCAAAGCCTCTCATTTTTAAATAAGCAATCTGTCCTGTATCTCTTGATGGTCTTTCCTTCATACATGTCTGAGTCTTAATCTCCTCTTCTTCTAAAAACATTGAATTAGGACCCATCTTAATTGTCTGGTTATAGTTCTTTAAACACCCAATCTCCACATGCAGTTCCATTCTATTATTTTAGAGATTAGAATTTCCTAAAATATTTTACAGATCAAAACCTGATCCAGACCTCATAGGACAAAATCCTAAGTATTGGCAACTATTTCTGGTAGCATCTATTTCTCTGCTTTTCCTGGGCTTTCAAGGGCTCCATCCTCATTCTTCAAAGTCTGTCAAGAAAATGAAATCCTACTCACATCACATCATTCCAAAGTTTTCCACAGCCATATTAATACCTCATTACTTTCCTGGCACATTTTCCACTTCGAAGAACTCCCGTTAAATTAAATTACTCTTTCCTAAAGTGAGCAAAACTGCTGAAGGTTATAAGAGTGTGTGTGAGAGAAGGTGGTATTAGAACCAAACATCTTAAAATGGATCATGTTTAAGAAGTGGATCATGACTGCACAAGGGGTCATATAACTGATTTTGGGGGTTATTTTAAAATAAATTCCTATATGATTCATTATCATAAAATAAAAAATAAAAGAACACCCTGCCAACTGATAATCAACTTCCATTCCTCTTGTAACTTTAATCATCCTTTGATCATGTAATTTACAGTGCTCACACTTCTGTGAGGAGTTATTTTTCTTCTAAGCATTTTCCATCATAAATCAAATGGCAACACTCACCTTCTCTCCATGTTGATGCTTTCCAAATATAAGGAAGTGCTCTTCACTTTTCAAACTGACAAACAAAATATCCAACTGATATAGATTTTTACAGGAGTACCTAGGTAGGATTGTAGAGATTTTAGATGAGGCCCTACTTACTATGGCATGATAGATGTCCTTATGCTAGGTAAAGGAACTTTCCCCTTGCCCACATGCCATAAGGGATGTAATTCAATGAAGTAGGTGGAAAGGGAGGAGTCCCTGTACAGACTTGGTGCAGGAAACAGCCCTTCTATTAAGATTATGCATATCTCTGGACCCTTAATACAAGGATTGTCCTCTAGGCACATAATACAAACAAGATTTCTTCTCCCCAAAGACAAATGATTCTCCCTAGCTAAGCTACTATCTCCTTTGTTTCTGACTATATTCCTTAGGGACATTGTTGACACACAGTGGATATATTGATGAGGAGAAGAAATATTTTCTTCCACCTTGCTGAGAAAGGCATGAAGAGAACATTTCCCTGCTTTTCCTGTCTCTCTAGGACAGAGTCATTAAAGCTAGAATGAAACCAGATAGGACACTGGAACCTCAGAATTCACCTGACAGCATATAGATACTCTTGTGGTCAACACAGAACTTGAGTCCTAGGTATTCCACTGAAAATCTAATTCCATTTTTGCCATGTTCCACCTATATATCAGTGTTTTAAAAACTGACCTTCTGACTATTATATAATTGAAGCAATCTAAAGAAATTTGTAGCTTTTGCCATTGGTACCATGGTAAAGGGTGGGAGGACCACGCCCAGCAGTGCTCAGGACTACTTTGGGCTCTGTACTCAGGGAATACTCCTTATATGGCTTGAGGGACCATATGAGTTGTCAAGGATCAAACTCAGGTTGTCCAGGGACAAAGCAAAAGCATTACCCCTGCACTATCTCTCTGGCCCCCAACACTGCCATTTCTAGATCAGATAACAGCCTTCTTTTATTTCCAGGAAGAAATCATTTGTTTTCTGTTTGTTGCATAGTTTCATTTTATCTCTAATGCAATTCTTTTAAAGATTTACATCAGCTTTCTTGTGCCTTCATCCTTAAAGCTATTTTCTCCCCTGTGGAGGGGCAGGCATATGTACTTTTATTAAGCCACCTTTGTTCTTTGTGATCTGATATGGGGTGACATTTGATTTATGAATTAAATATCTCCCGTCACTGTGGACTGCAGTATTGTTTCATTGTTGGTAGCATTGTAATTCTGCAACTATATTATATATTATGATCTATTTTGCTTTTTAGCATTCTTCAATGTGCCAATTTCTACACAAAGCAGAAAACACAGATTTTTGCTCTCTAGGAGAAAGCAGCCTGGCAGTGAGAGATGGAAATCACTCACACAGTCATATGAAATTCAGAATGAATCATAAAGAAAGCAGTCCAAAGGAAGAAATAGGGTTTTCTGAGTGTATATATTAAAAGGAACCAAAGTGACCCAAGAGTGGAGGCTGGTAAAGCGTTGGAAAGATTAGACAAATATAGAGGAGTCCAACACACTTATAGAAACATCCACTTATAAAAAGACATTGGAGATCTATTTGTAGGTTTTACTTGGAAACCTAACTCTTATGGGATGGGTCAAAGTGCTTAAAAAATGGGACCAGGGCATGGTGGGGTGTGGAAGGTTTTCCAACTTCTAGGCACTTCATCAATGGTGGGGATTAACTGTTCTGTAAAGCTTTTGGGGGTTAGATTGTGTATGGAACATTTTAGGATAAACATTATTTTCATGTCTAGCGTACTAAGCAATGAAATAGTGAGCGCTATAAGAGGAGTCTACCTCATGCAGTATTGTCTACCATGTCTTGTGGCTTGAAGTTCCTTTCCTGAAAGGAAACTGACAATGTGAGTAATATGATATAATAGTAACATAGCTTGAATTAAAAAAATGTAATAGTAATTTGCAGAAACATATTCACAGAACGGGGCCTATAACAAAAGTCTATGATATGCAGTTGCCTATTTCAGTGGTCTCTTTGAACATAAACATCAGATCATAGTAGTAAACGTAATAAAAAATGAACAAATTGTAATATTTTGTCAAGACATTGTCATAATGAACACTGTATTTGGAGTCTAATATGATAGAAGACTGACTCTGACAACTGCAACTGAACAGAACTTTTCCTGGGACCATAAAGACCTTGGGGTTTGATAATTAACATACCCGAAGTGTGTAGTCGGTCTTATAACAGTATGCTTCAAGGGTAGAGATACCAAGTATCTCTTAGATCAAGGAAATTTCCTTTCTAATTTCCCCAATGTTTACTGTGCCTATGCAAAAAACAACAAACAAACAAAAAATTTGCCATATCTGCCCTCCCTTTTTTCTTTTTAAAATTTGTTTTATAGCTTTTAGATATGGGCTCCTGCCTTTTCTATAGAACCATAGAACATGAATCATCTTGTTCTGCCTCATATTTCTATGTCTTCCTATAAATTGATAAAAGAAAAAGTATGTGAATGGAACCTAGGGCCAAGCCATCTCAGGAGCATTGAGTGGAAATAAAAAATGGTCAGATCTAAATATCCAAGCCAAAGTCAACTATAGTAGAATCAAGAGATCCAAACTATAACAAGCTATATACAAAATGGACCTGTTACATTAGCAGTTCAGGGGGCTAAGGGTGGAGGTATAGGATACATGCTGTGAACTCTGATGGAGGGAGGTCAATACTGGTGGTGGGAATGGTCCTAATTCACTGTCACTGTGTGTCTGAAATACAACTGTGAAAGACTTGTAATTCACATAAATTTCAATAAAAAAAAAAGAGTTGGAAAGAGTTTTCATTTGACCATGATTTACTATGAGCAATACTAAGCAGAGAAAATACACAAAGAATCTTGTATGCATCAGGCCCAAAAGTTAAAGGAGTCTTGATAAGCTTTTGAAGTTCATTTATCTGCTTCCTGATCCAGGCATTACTGAGTTTTGGGTATCCTGTATTTCTGAATCTTAGCCACATCTACATGCATATCATCACAAAACCATTGTAGTATTTCCCCCCCCAATATGGCTTCACCTGGCATCTCTGTCTATAGTAAACAAGTAGAACAAAAAAGGAAAATAAGCATCTGCTTGGTTTCTCCATCTGGTCCATGTCCTCTTCCACTTATGAATCATGTAGGGTTCCATGGATTGTTACTTTTTTAAAAATAATTTTATTATAGTTTATGTAGCATATTTACAATAGTGTTAATATTTATAGTATTAATGTAGAAAGTTACTGCATCACACCACCACACAAATCATAGTGTCCATTTCTTGTCTTTGTCTCTATACTAGATAAGAATTGGTGCCTTTATAAAGGATTTCTATGAAGAGCCATTCAGAAGATCTGGTGCAATAGGGCCATATCCTGAAAGCATAAACATTCATACTGCTGGAGAGCATTTTACCACAATAATAATAAATGATGATGATATTTGAGCTTCTTTGAATACTCTTGTTGATGTTTGCATCTAGTGCAAGAGTATATTTCTAGAAAGTCAGCTAAGCTCCATATCCTTAAGAAAAAAAGCTTGTGGGGCCAGTGAGGTGGCGCTAGAGGTAAGGTGTCTGCCTTGCAAACACTAGCCAAGGAACAGACTGCGGTTCGATCCCTCGGCGTCCCATATGGTCCCCCCAAGTCAAGGGCGATTTCTGAGCACTTATCCAGGAGTAACCCCTGAGTATCAAACAGGTGTGGCCCAAAAAACCAAAAAAAAAAAAAAAAAGAAAAAAGAAAGAAAGAAAGAAAGAAAAAAAGCTAGTGGCCGGAGAGATAGCATAGAGGTAAGACGTTTGCCTTTCATGCAGAAGGTCATTGGTTCGAATCCCGGCATCCCAAATGGTTCCCCGAGCCTGCCAGGAGTGATTTCTGAGCATGGAGCCAGGAGTAACCCCTGAGCACTGCCGGATGTGACCGAAAAACCATAATAATTATAATAATAAAATTAAAAAAATTAAAAATAAAAAGCTTGTAAATAATTAACTTTAGGGTTGAATTTGAAACAATGATATTTTTAACCTAAGGAATCATCCCTTTCCTGTCATTCATACCTCACCTCTTTGTTTTAATTTGGCATCTAGATTCAGTAAGAAACAAGAACAAGACACAGCCTGATCCAGCAACCAGCATCATAGCTATTCACTATGGCTCACTGCCCCTGGATCTTCCTTGTTTGATTAGTTTTCTTGCATCAAGATTCCTCCTTCTTGGGGCAGGAGCTATATGTAGCACAGGACATAAGGAGTCTGCCTTGCCCGCACTAGCCTAGGATGGACTGCGGTTTGATTTTACCCTACCCCCCACCCCCGACCCTGTCCCATTTGGTCCCCCAAACCAGGGGTGACTTCTGAGCGCATAGCCAGGAGTAACCCCTGAGCATCACCGGGTGTGGCTCAAAAAAAAATAATAATAATAAAAAGACTCCTCCTTCTTGAAGGAAGACCAAATTGGAGTAACTTCTTCTGCTTTCAGGGAAAGCCTCAAGGAAGAACAGATGGCATGAGATTCCTTGGGCCAATGTTGTAAATTTCTAATGAGCTTTCATTTAAGGACACTCTGATTTCTCAAAATATTAGATGTGTGAAATGTAAGGGTGCATTTCTTTAGTATGAGTGGGATAAAGATCCTGTGAGATATTGTGGGTGGAAACCCTTTTTAAACTGGATCATGACATATAGATGCATAAGTTATTTGTGTTAGAGAAATAATGCTTAATGGGGACTTTCCATGTGGAAAGGAAGCACAGTGGCTTCTTAGCTCTGTTGAAGCTCTCTGTCGCAGAATCTAGACAATTCCCTGTCTGCTGGGGCATATACCATTCTTATATTTTTGAATAAATAAATTCTCTTTCTGTGCCTCATTTACTTTACATTTAAAGCAAAGGAGTTGTAAGATTTCAAATATCTTGTTTCAGCTAAATTTCTGAGTCTCTCTATATTTGTCCAGCTTCTAATTTGTCATCCTTACTGCAGGGAGAATATATTCATTTGAAATACACAGTTTTCATGGGTTCTCCCAAACTTAAAACTACAAGCAGCTTCCAGTTGGCCTCAAGGTGCCATCCAAGTCCCAATATACATGTCTCTTTAAGACCCTTGCTGCTTTATCCTTTTCTATTTCTTCTAATAATAAATGATAATGATATTTGAGCTTCTTGGAATACTCTTGGGTGCCCTGAACACTTGTTGATGTTTGCATCTAGTGCAAGAGTATATTTCTAGAAAGTCAGCTAAGCTCCATATCCTTAAAAAAAAAGCACTCTAACCATATTGAGCCACATGAAGTTCTAGAAGCTTGCTGTGACCCATGGTCTCTGTAAATGCAATTTTTCCTCCTCAGAACTCCAATTCTATTTCATCTTTAGTGGGCTTTAATTTATTTCCCCTCCTGGTCTCAGCTTGATAGTTGTTGTTGTTGTTGTTGTTGTTATTATTATTCTTTTCTTCTTCTTCTTTCTTCTTTCTTCTTTTCTTCTTCTTTTCTTCTTTTCCTCCTTTTCTTCTTCTTCTTCTTCTTGTTCTTCTTCTTCTTCTCTTCTGCTTCTGCTTCTTCTCTTCTTTCTTCTTTTTCTTTTTCTTCTTTTTTCTTCCTTCTTTCTTCTTTTCTTTTTCTTTTCTTCTTCTCTTCTTTTCTTCTTCTTTTTCTCTTTTTCTCTTCTTCTTTTCTTCTTCTTCTTCTTCTTCTTCTTCTTCTTCTTCTTCTTCTTCTTCTTCTTCTTCTTCTTCTTCTTCTTCTTCTTCTTCTTCTTCTTCTTCTTCTTCTTCTTCTTCTTGTTTTCTCACCACCCCTCTCTAAGCCAGGGATAAGCTCTTACTAAAAATAATGTGATTCACTGTGTAATGTTCTACCCTCCTCACCTAGACATCCCCATCCTGAGTGAACCAGAAGCTGCTTGAATGATAGAACTGTATTTGGTTTGCATTCTATCCTCACTTCTAACACAGTGCATGGCATGGAACAGATAAGCAACCAATACTTGATACCTGAACTACTTCTATGAGGCCTGTGACTTTCTGTCAGATCTATCTCCCTCTCTGGAGGAAGATAGGGTACATAGTGTTTTAAGGGGTTATACCAGACAATGTTTAAGGCTTACTTCTGTTTCTATATTCAGGAATCACTCTTAGAGGATTTGGGGAACCTTATGGGATGCTGGTTATTGAATGTGGATAGACCTTACAAAGCAAGCACTGTACTATAGCTGCAGCCCCAGGGGTTGAGATGTTGAGTTGAGATGTTCTTTGATCAATTAATTTAGACTATTTCTCAAATGCCAACTACCTTCCAGGGAATGGAATTTGCTGCTGTTCTCTCAATTTTCTCCAATGTGACCCTTTGTCTTTCTTTTTTAAAATATATTTTATTTTATTTAAACACCTTGATTACATATATGATTGTATTTGGGTTTCAGTCATGTAAAGAACACCACCCATCACCAGTGCAATATTCCCATCACCAATGTCCCAAATCTCCCTCCTCCCCACCCAACCCCCTCCTGTACTCTAGACAGGCTTTCCATTTCCCTCATACATTCTCATTATTAGGACAATTCAGAATGTAGTTATTTCTCTAACTAAACTCATCACTCTTGGTGGTGAGTTTCATGAGGTGAGCTGGAACTTCCACCTCTTTTCTCTTTTTATCTTTCACATCGAGGTGGGAATCATGTGGATTTTTCTATTGGTTTCTTTTTGGAAGCACTACTTTAACACTCCCCACCCATGATCACCCCTTTTTAGATACATTCTGGCAGGCTGATTTAATGTTCCCATTCAGTCAATCATCTTCCATCTTTGGCAGGAAGGAGAACACACAGCTTTGCATGTGCCAACCCCAACATATTTCTAGTTCCATCAAGCGTGGCTGGATATGTGCTGCCTGTACCACAGGATTATAAGATGCTTTAAAAAATTGTGTGTTTGAATGTTTCTCAGGCAGGATGATAAATGTACAGTCTGAGTGATGAATGCAATATGGCCAAGTCGACAGCTGTGAATCATTCTTGGCCTTTGGCCTTTAGTTAAGAAGCAAAGTCTTTTCAAATAATAGGAGAGGTGTTGCACTGCTGAGGTGCTATGATGCAGAAAATGCTAAGGACCTGGATCACTGGATGCTGGTGTGATGATTTCACATGAAATGGACTGAAGGGCAACGTCATGTTCAGAATCAGGTGATGAGACTTGGCCAGATGTTCTCTGTAGGAAAGAATTTACAGAGGAAACAAAGGGAAGTTACTAAGGAGGGTTTGCCAAGGACTAGACTGATGGCTTTCAGCATTAGTGATGATGCTCATATTCATTTCAAACCCTTTGGATACTATGAAAATAAGCCCTCCTTCTGAAATTCCTTTTGACCATGTCTAAGTTTACTCTCTCTCTCTCTCTCTCTCTCTCTCTCTCTCTCTCTCTCTCTCTCTCTCTCTCTCTCTGTGTGTGTGTGTGTGTGAAAATTCTTTTTTCTTCTCCACTCAGCTTCTCAACTTGTTGTGAAGTTTTGGTAGGTTCCTCTAAGGACTCATACTCTAGCTCCTTCCCTGTCATTTATTTTCAGTTAAAATCCATAATGTCCTTTCTGCTCTGTCAAGAGTGATTTTTGACCCTTATCCTTTTTTCTCCATGCTCTGATATTTTCTTCATTTCTTCTTGGTACATAAATTTGATTTCCTACCTGCACAGCCCAGCATGAATCTGATGGTAATTACTCTAATTTGCAGCTCCCTCAGTGAGGAGATGGGCACAGACTGGAGTCTTTAAATCTATGCAGTTTAAACTCTTCACCTGCCAGCCCCTCTCCTCAAAATGCCATTTCTTAAAATAAAATTAAAAAAAAGACTTCAACAAAAGTAGTCGCTGCACTAAAGTTTTATTTAAGTTTCTCTTTATTTTTCTTATGGCTCTGAATTATCCCTTTTAAGAGGATGAGGCATTCTCCGCTCCCCCCCTTCCCATTTTTACTTTAGCCTATGTTAATTTTGCTCTTTCCTTGCCATCCAATTTTGCTCTCTTCAGTTCTGTTCTCAGCTGGATCCTGGTGTTTCACTCCACATATTGAGCTTGCAGAGCAATAATATGTTATGATTAATAAGTGGCTTGACGGGCAGGAAAAAAACAGATCTCATTCATTGCATCGGTGGTGCTGTACAAATTTGCTATTTTTTGAAAAACGGATTTAGTCAGCAGGATGGTTTTTGACTAGCTCTTTGGCCCTGAACTCCTGGCTTCTATCTCTACACCTGCAAACTCCAGGCTTGCAAAGCTCAGGAGTGGGTTCCAGGAAATACTTAACTTCCTTTCCAGGCTTTAGGATCTCCTGCTTTTGGAGACTGCATCCCACACCACATAAGAGACATTACTGAGCATCCTCATCACACTTTAAATGCAGTTGAGGAGAGTTAAATCAAGATGTAGACTTGCATAGCATGTGTTCAGCTGCCATAACAGATCTTACTGTGTCCCAGGCCCTCCATGAACACAAAGGAGTATGAATGACAGACAACATCTAACAATGCCAGGCATCAGGCGCTCTGCTGATTCAAATATTTTTGCATTTTGTTAACCTCTTATTGTATTTTTATCAGTTTCTCTTAGGTGAGTTTACTTGCAAGATTTAAAATGATAGAATATTCTTTTTTAAATTTTATACATTTTTGTTTAGTTTTGTTTAGAATCATACCTGGTGATACTCAGGGTTTACTCATGGCTCTGTATTCAGGATTTAATCCTGGTGATGCTTTGAGGAACATATGTGACGTTGGGATTGAATTGGGGTTTGCCACATGCAAGGCAAGTGCATTAACCTCTGTGCTATCTCTGGCTCCAAAGTCACAAGATATTTATTCCTCCTTGCAATCTTCTATCTTTACCACTGTGGAGCATTTGGAATGTAACCAACTGGTCCAAGCCAACCAATGACTTAGTATAGAAAATAGATAATGCATATCTTATCAGCTTCATTTTATATTGAATATAAGTTAAACATAATAAAGGTAATATTTTACATCTATTGATTAAATAAAAGCTTAAATTGATTTATTCTGCTTTTACTTACTTTTGCTTGGGAGGGGTGGGGTCTAAAGAACCACACACCCCCAATGATGGTGTCTCCTGTTAATACCTCTGCAGGCTTTGTGGCTGAGTGTTCAAGTCTATTGGTGCTAGACTAAATCAGGTCTACAGATAGTGGTGTCTGGGGCCCTCCAGGACTACACATTGCAGAGTGCTTGGGGTTTTACATAACTCCAGAAATCAAACTGAAGGTTTAATGCATGACAGTGTGCTTGATTCCTTTGAGCTCTTATTTAATGCCCTCTTTTACTTTTTAATGAGATTATTAAAAATAAAAATTGCATATGTCTCACTTTTTATTTCTCCTATATGTTGTTTCCCTAGACATCATACTAAATAGTACAAGGCTTGACTCCAGATGGTGCATATCTTCTCTGGAACTACAGCTATATCACTCCTGTCTTGTGATCCAGTTCATGCACAATTTATTAGCACCAAAGGCTCATTTATTGGTTCCATGCTGAATGCTGAGGACTAAAGGGTCAATAAAAACATAATGGATAACTTACTTTATTTTATTGAAACAATTGTGATCTACAGAGTCCTTCATAACTGAATTTCATATATATAGTGAATCAAGGCCATTCCCACCGTCACTATCAATATCCCTTCACCAATGGACCCAGAGTACATCCTATACCACCGTCCCTTTCTCCCTGGCCTGCCAGTATAACAGGCCCTTTTAGATTTAGATTGTTAAAGTTTAGGTCTCTTGATTCTATTTTCATTGACTTTGGCTTGATATTTAGTTCTGTACTTATTTTTTCTCCAACAATGCGTCCGAGCCCCCTTGGCCCCTAACCCAGAGTCTTTCTTTATTCCTTTCTTCTTGGGTTTATAGAAAAATGTAGAAATATGGGGTTACTCCTGTCTCTGTGTTCAGAAATGGCTCCTGGCAGGCTCAGAGGACCATATCAGATGCTGGGAATTGAACCTGGGTCCATCCAAGGTTGGCCTAGTGGTAGGCAAATGCCCTACAGCTGTGCTATCATTTCACATCTAATTTTAGGTTTTTGATGTGCATATTTTTCACTTCAGTTTGGTTCTTCCTATGCCTTCATTGTAGATGTGCAGATCATGTTCCCACATCCTTGAACCTCCAATTCTCTATCATTTCATGCCATATATTCTATATTCAATTTCTTTCCTTCTTTATTCCTCATGTGTTACCTAATCAACCTCTAAAAAAGATAACAGTTTGGTAAATCTATCTTTAAAAATTAAGTTAAGTAGGAACTGTTAGCAGAAACTGACCTCTGGAGATGATGACATCTTGCCAGTTTAGACCTAGTTTCAGCATGTTGTTTTGATCTAACATTTATTGAGACCTTAAGACAGACTAGAAAACTGCCATTACACCATATTAATTCCAGGAGGTAAGTGCTATATTAGTTTCTTGTATGAAAGCAGGAATGAGAAACAGTTTCTTCTCTGTGTGCTGTGTGTATCCCCACATTCCTCACTGCTCTCCTTGTCCTACGTCTATCGGTGTCTGTCTTGCTCAGTTTAAGCTGCCAACAAAATACTGCTAGTGGGAGGTGGGAAAATTTAGGTTTTGGTTTCTTATTTTCTACCATTCTAAAGTCTTGTGGCCCAACACCGCCATTCTGAATGATGCCTTTTCTGGTACAGGTGTCATTTCCAGTTCCACTCGTGTCCTTATCTAACCTTACCTTGGAAAGGCTCTGTACCTTAGGGAAACCATATCTGGGAGCTGGGAATGGAACCCCAATAGACCCTGCAAAGTAATGACCCTACCTCTGTATCAGGAAGATTAGGATTTTAGTGTGTGAGCTAAGGAGTCACTGTTCAATCCTTAGTAAAGGATTTGTGTGTGGAAACTCAACAGGCCTTAATGAGGAAGTAGAGAGAAAGTGATGTAAAAAGTGGACTCCTCCTTTCAGATCCACATTACTCAGCTCTATTTTTTTAATGACATGTCCTTGGCCAACTCACCTAGTCTCTGCTGTCTTTGACTTCCTCCCTCAACAAACAAGACCACAACTCTTATTTCTTGGCTGTGGCATGCATCTCATGGCTATTATGAACTTATTTCATAGAACTCACTGACCACTGACTGATCAAGTTGAGTACTTAAGTGTTAGTGCATTAGCAAGTAAGCCCAGGTTTCTATACCACTGTGTGTGGGGGTGGTGATGGGGGGGTGTGGTGATGGGGGGAGGGAAGAATGGTAACTATCTTTTGTCACTGGCATGCACTTCTTTCCAGTTCACAAAAAGTCTCCTGCCATGAACTTAGTAGGGAACTGCAAAAGTCACTTCTGGGCTCACTTTAAATTTTAGCCCCAGGGATCAGATGGGGTTAAAACAGAAGGATAGTGGAGTCAGTCAGAATGGGAAAGCCTCACTTTTGAGGAACAGTTGATAGGCACCATAATCTTCTCTATACCCTTCCACAGACTAAAATGCAGGATTTAAATAAAATCAGCATATATACAACCTGCCAGTGTCTACACTTCATAATGACACTTCCTCCTCTCAGTTTTGGGGTTACACCTGCTGGTACTTAGATTTACTCTGCATTTGCTCTTAGGGAATCATTCGGCCCAATGCAAATCAAGCATAAACATAGGTCCCATAGTAGTTTTTTTTTTTCTTTTAAATAGACTAGATCAATCTTACAGTCAAGCTGCAGCATGTTCATTCTTCCCACTGATTTTTTTCACCATCGGAGATTTGGTAATTATCTTACTGGCAGGACAGTTTGAAGGTCCAAATACAAGCCTCCTTTAACCTTCCCCCGAGCTTCTTTTTTACCGTGCACAGTAATTATAAAACTTTGGAATATACTACATTTGATTCAAGTTGAGGAAGCAGAACCTCTGTAGTCATTTATATGGGAAAATTTTGCCTTCCAGGATGACTATCCATATGGATCGTTTTTTTTTTTTTAGCATTTATGAGGATATTGAAGATCTTAGAGCTCATCTAATCAAAAAAACCCCTTTTCACAGATAGGAAGCGCAGGAATGCTGGAATCAAATAAATCACAATAGTTTGCATCAGGAGATAAGGACAAAGGGGAGTATTTTTAGTAAAATTGGGTCACATTTCTACTAATTAAAGATATGAATGGTGATTAAATTAAAAACTATTAAGACTTTTTTTCTTTTAAAGGTAACAGATTGGCTTTCTGGCTTTTTTCAACAACTTGTTGGAAAACAGTTGAATTTTGACTTGCCAGCATAATAAGAGAGGCCTAAATAGCCTAAAGCAGGGGTCTTAAACTCAATTTACCTGGAGGCCACAGGAGTCAAAGTCAGGGTGATCCTTGAGTGCAAAGTCAGTAGTCAGCCTTGAACATTGGGCGTGTGTGACCCAAACAACTAAAACCAAACCAAAACAAAACAAAACAAAACAAAAATAGATTCTTCTACGGCAGGGCCACAAAATGTTGTATGGAGGGCTGCAAATGGCCCACGGGCCATGAGTTTGAGACCCCTGGCCTAAAGGAAGTCTGTCAGTGTTAAAAGAAACTCTTGCTAGTCAGGATTCTCTGTCTTAGATATGAGCACTAGGTTATTTGCTATTATAAGGAGGAATTTGGAGAATATCATGTTGTGTGTATTTAGTCAGAAGGAGAGGACCAATGCAGAATAATCTCTCTTATATGTGGAATATAAAGATGCATAGTAATAAATGGCAAAGGCAACAGAACTTATTGACATAGTAAATACAGAACTGACCTTACTAAACTGAAGAAAGTGTTGAAGAAGACATGCTAAGACACTGGTTTGGGAAAACAGAAGCAAGTGGAGGGTGTGGCGTTGGATCGTTGTATGCATGAACCTCTATCATTAAGAATATTACAAACTATGGTGACTAAAGTAAAATTAAAAGAAATTACACAAAAGAAAGAAAAATAGCTAATTGAACCTACCAGATTCATAATTCATGTGGTCTATAACTTTTAACCCATGGGGACATTAAGAAACTGAAACTGAATTGTCCTCCTGAAATCTTTCTCATAAACACACTACTTGCTCGTCACTTTCTGCAATATCACCCTCTAAGCTATAAAAATTTTTGTTCTTGCTTTTGTACAATATGCACATGCATTATGTTTGCTTGATTGGAGTGCCTGTCTTTACTGCTACTGATGCTGTTTGTGTTGTCTGTAGCTGCTGCTGTGTCACACACTTGTTTTTCTATACTTTGATTCAAAAGACTAGATGAGCTCCTTTTTAGACATTTACTGCTTCCTTCCACCTTGCTAGTTTTAAAAGCAAGGTGATGTTTCCTGGCAAAGCTAGAGCATGAGTGGTATGCAGAGATGGTTTGAAAAAAATCTAAAAAAGTACTTAGGAAATCTGTGCCAAAGATCACCTCCTCTCAAAAAAGCTATTTTCTGGGATTTTTTTTTAAAATAACTATTTCTGTCTTTATTTAGATATCCAGTGGTCCTCATTGTTGGGACCTTTATATATTTGGGGCTGTCATTGTCATATCCCTGCAGGATTGAAAGCTTTCTTTTTTGGCATTCTGCCTCTCTTTGAGTGCAAAAAATGAAACAAAGGTATGTTATTTTTTTTCTCAGATGCATTCTTGAAAGTGTGACAGATTTTAACAAAGTCAGGAAAAGAGGTTATTGAGGCTTCACGAGATGGTTGTCTCCTGCAGTTGTCAGCTTTGCTAACAAGCACACAACTTACATCAGCCCCATGGTCCCTTCCTGCACATCTGTGCCACCTGTTTTTATCAATGGAAATAAATGCATTGTCTCAGGGAAAAATACCACTTCAGTGTATAACTATTCAAATGAACTTTTAAGTGAGAAACCCAAGAAGTGGCAGAGAAGAAGAAACTAGACAGGCAAGGAGAGAAGAACGAAGGAGGTTTGGCACTTCCTTGTGAAATAAATCAGCAATTTCAATGCACTGAACAATTTTATACATTGGTTGCTGCAATAGTCTTTGAGCAAGGTTATTGCCTCCCTTTAAGTCCTACATTGTCATTCAATTTCTCTAAGATTAATTTTCCCCAATCAAAGGCACTATTATTTACAGTACTGCTAATGATACTTTTTCATGGTTATTGGGGTCAGAGTGGTAGTACAGTGATAGGGCATTTATCTTGCACTCAGCTGATGCAGGATGGATGCAAGTTCAATCCCCGACATCCCATGTGGTCCCCCAAGCCAGGAGCAATTTCTGAGTGGAGAGACAGGAGTAATCTCTGAGCATTGCCAGGTGTGGCCCAAAAATAAACAAAAAAATTTTTTTCCCAATCACCACTTTTGTGATCTCCCTTACTTGAAAGTATCCAAGGAGGGATAGGAGAATCAGACAGATTAGAAGGTTTGGTGGGCTAAAGGTACTATGTATAATTCCATATGGTAGATACATGTAATTTTACACTTGTTGAAGAACATACAACATATAACTCAAATGTAAATGGTGACTTTGGATGACAATAATGGATGAATATAGACTCGTGTATTGTAGGAAATATATCACTCTGTTAAGAGAGATAGAGAAGTTAAAAACATGTAAGTCTGTTCATAAGTGGGGCCAGAGGGGGTACAGAAAATTTACCTCTCAAAAACAAGTTGTAACCCTTCTCTTAATTTGGCTTTTCTAAGACTGCTCTGAAAAATCAAGTCTTAACAAAATCATTCTGTGACCTTAATATACATAAAATATACTCTTGATTTAAATGGTCAAGAATAATATATAATTCCTCAATTTCTGTATGTTGACACCCTCTCCTGTGGCTCCTATCTCACCAGCCTAAGGTGGCCTAGATATCTTCTTTCATATCTTGAGAACTGTATTGAAGAGTTCAAATCAATGTGGGAGACTACCAACCCCTGAGCAGTCCCCTCTTGAGCCAAACACAAACATGTTCTATCCATTTAGATTCAGGCCAGTCGTCTTTGTTTTAAATATTTTTTATACCCAGAATTACTCCTAGCTCTATTCACAAAGATTACTGCTGGTGGACTAGAGAACCGAATGGTATACCAACCCAGGTTGGCTGCCTACAAGACAAGCGCCTTACCTGCTGTACTGTCACTCCAAACCTGGATCTCTTCTTATCAGAAAACTTTTGATTACTACTATGCTGATAATTGTATCCCCACAATTCATATGTTATGGTCCTAATCCCCAATATAATGCTATATGGGAAGTAATGAAGTTGTGATCATTGTCCTCTCATGATGGGAGTAGTTTCCTTACGAAGAGACAGAGAAGGGCTGATTTCTTCCCTCTGAAATTTAGCACACAGCAAGAAGACAACTATCTAAATCAGAGTAGACCCCACATTAGGAACTTGATCACTCAGCTCCTTGATTCAGGACTTGCAAACCTACAAAACTGGGGAAACCCATGCTTGTGGATTAAGTCTCTAAATCTATGGCAATTTATATGAAACAGTTTGCGCAGACTAAGACACAACACACCCTTCTTTGATTAGCAGCTTCCTTTCCCTAGTCTCACTCAACATGCCACCTCATTAGACACATTTATCTGTGTTCCTTCCTTTTTTCTTAACTACAATCTAGGCTTATTTTAGGGAGAATACTATTTCAGCCTCATTTGTAATATCCTGATACCTTAATCCTGAACATAGAATAAAGATGCATTAAGTTTTGTTTTGGCCTAAACTCACCAGAGAATAAAGATAAATATTTTCTTATTATCCAAAATCACTGAAAAAGGAAAATTCATATTTTTTGGCATCCCCTTTTAGTCATTGAAGTCCCATCAGCCAACTCAGGGGCACTCCCACACTGAGAAGTGACAGTAGGCATTTTAATACAGGTTGCCTCTGGATACTAACTCTCACCCTTTTGGGGGTTTGCTTAGTCATCTATCTTTCTACCAATGTCATTATGAAATATCTACTCCATGCCTAGCAGGGAGAGGCAAAGACCCACACTGGTAGGGTTGGTGGCCAGTGTCAAATGAGAGAAAAGAAGAAGGGGCCATAGGAAATATGAAAGCAAAGTGACTTTCACTAGTTTATCTGTTCTCTCTGGAATTCACTATGGCTTTCAGTAATGAGTGGACAGTACTTTGTTGTTGTTGTTTTTATAAGTAAATTATTTAATTGAATCAACATGAGATACACAGTTACAAAATTGTTTATGGTTGAGTCTCAGTCATTTAATGTCCAACATCAACCTTCAGAGCACAGTTCCAACTACCAATGTCCAATTTCCTTCCTGCTCTCCTCCTTCTCCTTTCCCCTGCCTGCCTCTGTAGCAGACATTTTTATTTTCTCTTATTCTCTATTTTTTCCTTGTAGACACTATGCATTGCAATATTGTTACTGAAGGGGTAAAATGCATATCACTTTATTTCCTTTGATTACCCAGTTCTTGTCCAGAGTGGTAGTTTCCAACTATCATTGTCATAACAGTCCCTCCTATTCCTTACCTGCACTCCTTTGCTATTTGTGGTAAGCTCCCTACCATAAACTGGTTCTTTTGGCCTTTACCTCTACTGTCTTGGGATTTTAATACCAAGCTATCTTTTCTATATCCCATAAATGTATACAATCATTTAAATGAAATCATTGGGTTTTATGTCAATTCCCCTAACTCATTTCTCTCAGCATAAAACTCTCCAGAACCATTCATGTATAAGTAAATTTTATTATTATTATTATTATTGTTTTTTTGCCACACCCGGTGATGCTCAGAGGTTACTCCTGGCTATGCACTCAGAAATCGCTCCTGGGTTGGGGGACTATATGGGATGCTGGGGGATCGAACTGAGGTCTGCCCTAGGTCAGATGCATGCAAGGCAAACACCCTACCACTGTGCCAAAGTTCCAACCCCATAGATAAGCAAATTTTATGACTTCATTTTTTCTAACAGTATTCCAAACTGTGTAGATATACCACAGTTTCTTCATCCACTATCTGTTTTTTAGGCAGTTGGGCTGTTTGCAGATTCTGGCTAGTATGAATAGTGCTGCAATGAACATAGGAGTGCAGAAGGCATTTCTGCATTGTGTTTCTGGGTTCCTAGGGTATTTTTCTAGGAGAGTTATTGTTGGGTCATTTGAAGCTCATTTTTTTTTTGAGGAATATTTATACTGTTTTCCAAAAAGCCTAGACCAATTGACATTCCCACCAGCAGGTGGACAGTAGTTTAGGATAAGGTCATTACAGATAGCTGAGTGATATTGCTCACCCATGGGAACAAATGGGGTATCATTACCTAGGATGAGGTATTATTAGCAGGTGCTAAAGCTCTAAGGTAAGTTTTCTCAAGTTCATAATTTGACATTTGGGTTTAGATAATCCTTTTTTGTGAAGGAAATTTTGGTGGCTTTATTTTTTGAGGATTGGGGGAGCTGGTATTTTCTAGGTCATATCTGGTGGTTTTGAGAGACTATTCCTGGATCTATGCTCAGTGGCCACTGCTAGTGTTATGCCCAGTGGTTCTTATGCAGTGTCAGGGATTAAACCTGTGTCAGTTACATAAAAATAAAAAACTTTAATCCCTATGGTATGTTTCTGGCTCCATGTGCTGGATTTTGGAATATGTTTAGAAGCATCCCTGACCCATTTAGATTCTGGCAGTATTTTATGCACTATCTCCAATTAATAATGTAAAAATTGTCTTTCCTATTGGTGAAATATTTGGAAATAAGAGGTATGGGAGTTTGGAAGATGACCCTTAAAAATGTATTATTAGAAACTGTGAAATGACTATTTGAAAGGGGTTCTTTGCAGATGTAATTAAGCCTCTAGGGATAATTTAGCTTGGATTACCCAGATTGGACATGAAGACAATGGTAAGTGGTAGTAAATAGTTGTTTAGATTTTAGATTTAGAAGATAGAGGCAGACACAGGAGTGATGAGTTATAAAGAATAACAATAGTCAGCAGGGTTTGGAAGAAACACAGGATAAATGTTCCCTGGAGACAATCTGACGAGCATAACCACATATCTTAATCTGGAACTTCTGACCTACAGAACAGGGAGTGAATCCATTTGTTTGTTTTATAAAAGAGGCCATACTCAGAAATACTCAGCCTTGTTATGTAGGCCTAACAGTTGAGTACTCAGGACTTTTGGTGCTCAAGTTCACCAGGGTCATACCTTGAAGTACTCAAGGAGGTTAAAGAGCCACATCAGGTAGGGGAATATTTATGGAATATGACTCAGGACCTTGCACATGTCAGGGTATGTGCTATAGCATAGGTGCTATCTCTCCAGCATCATTTCTGTTAAGTTCCAAGTTTGTGGTACTATATTATAGTCATCACAGAAAAAGTGATGGAGTTTGAAGGAGCCTAATCACTACTATTAAAATTGCCTGTTCTGAGGAAGGAAAGATTGTTCAATGGGCAGCACTGGGCATTGCCACACTGGGTTCATTTTCCTAGCACCCCATATGGTCCTTCAAGGACTGTCAGGAGTGATCCTTGACTGCAGAGCCAAAAGTAAGCCCTGAGCACTGACTGGGTGTGACCAAAATCCAGATCAAAAGAACTCTTGTTCTAGAGGGCTTGGGTAATGTGGTAGGGGTGAGACTGGGTAGAGATTGGCACAAGTCTGAGACATCGTAGAGATGGTTATGGAGGATCCTTATGAAATGAGCCATAGAAGTGGGTTTGCCAGCCAAGATATAAAATTAGAGTTTATTGTAATCGGTAATTGTTAAATATTAAAGCTTTCAGGTAAGCCAGAGGTATGATCTGGTTTCAGCATTGTAAGCACATTTCCCTGCTACCTGATAGATTATGTGGCAGAGGAAAATAAAGTTAGGATACTTTAGGAGGTACTTGCAACTGACATGAGCACATATTTGAACCCTATTAGATGGCCAACTGGGCCTTTCTCTCTTTCGATAAATTTATGGGGTGGATTTAACAGGGACAGCCCAGAAAACATTTACATTATTCCAACAGTATAATCTTGCATTTGGTGTATATGATAAATCATAAAAATGAAAGGCACCTAGAAGTGGCTTAATGGGAAGAATGTCAATATTGAAAGGCATGATGATGGGATTGGAGAGTGGGTTGCAGCTGGCTGCACTTGCCTTGCACCTGGCTGTCCTAGGTTCACTCCTTGGCATCCTATATTGTCCTCCAAGTTCACCAGGAGTGAAAAACTAAGAGTGCAAAACTAAGAGTAACCCTTGAACACCGTCAAGTGTGGGCCCCCACAAAAAGTAGTTTAGAAAAGGGATGATGCCACCTACCTCACATTCAGACGCACATCTGTTTTAAGGAGCAACCATGAGGCTCACTCTGTGTTCTCTCAACTCTGTGTTGAGATAACATCCCAAGGTCACAGAGTTGTTAAAAGGTGGCGCTTTCATTCAAGTCTTCTCCCTTTTCAAAGCTCTTCTGTGCACCCTTGCCACTCCCTAAGGCGTTTATCCACTCCCTAGGGGGAGTACTGAAGTTGTTTCCCAAGTCTCCAAGTCATCTACCACTTCTTTGCCTCCAGCGGCCTTTTTCCAACTTGAAGGTTTTCAATTTATGATTTTATGTTGTTCCTTGCCCTTTAGGCAAGTTCAATTTCATTGTCCAAGCACAAAACTATTTCACAATGAAGGCTGCAAATAAAAAGAAAAAGAACAAGGGGGGGTTAATCTAGGACATACCAGAGCTAAGAACAATTTCAGAAGTATTGTGGGGGGTCCATGAAGCCGATAGACATTTCCCAATAGCCAAAAAAAGCATTACCCTTAACTGTGTTTTTATTTTTTTATGTTTTGTCTCAGTAAATGTCTTGTGCAATATAAAAGTAAAGGTTCACATAATGCTGAAGCTGTGATAAAACCAGAAAGCCAAGAGCTTCGATACTAACAGTGACAGGATATTTCTCACTCAGGGGAAATTAGCCGAGGATGCTGCGCTTTCATCCATATCTGTATTCGGTGGGAAAGTGCTCTAGGGTCTTCTAACCTTCTCTTTTCATCCTTGATAAGAGAGAAAGTACATTCTAAATAAGTAATTGGAAATGTTATCACTTGCTTCTCCTTGACTCTGCCTTTAGAAAAATGCACAATTATTAGAAAATAGCTGTTCTTTGTCTATGTTACTAGCCTGTGCATTTGTTATATGTATATTGCAAATATATAAATCAGGTCTGTCTACAGCACCCCCAGGCTTTGTATTACACTGGAGACACATTGGCAGAAAGAGCAGTGGGTGCTCCATTCATGGAGCTCCAATCTCTTCAGTCTAAGAGAACTTTTGAAGAAGGCTCAGACATGTCTTATTGTGTCTGAATGTTTCACATGACCAGATGAATTCAGGTCAGTTTGAGATTTCGGAGGCATGAGTGGGGTTATCTCCTCATAATTGGATAAGAGAATTTGGGAGTCAGAAAAGAAGGAGATACTGTTGAAGATGGCAAGGTGTTGAACATATAACTAAAAGCCACTGTTTGAGGCTTGGGGAGTGTAAAGAGACATTGAAATGGAATAGTGTGGAGCTCAGTAGACACTGTTAGCTGAGGTTAGAGACTCATGGCTCCTCTGTGAAGTGGGAACAATAGGAGGGCTGGTGTCTTCCTTTGGGATGCTGGATGTACAAGTGTCTTCTCCTGGCATGGGGAAAGTAAAGTATTTACCCTAAGCTTAGTGGTGTCTGAGGCTGGCTCTGAGCTCCTCAGTGATTGGCCAAGTGGAGACATTCAGTGAAGAAGTTCTTCATCTTCCTAACTTAAGGCATGATGAATCCAGGGTATCAGAAGAAGACACAATTCTGTTCCAATTTCTTTTGCTGGCCCTAACAAGTCTTAAACAACAACAGTGGGTTCTATTATAGCTCTGGAGCATAGACATCCAAGGTTCAAATATCTGCAGTGAAGTCTCTGAGATCTCTCATCTTGGCCTGTAGAGGGGCACACTAACAGAGAGGGAACCTTAGGTGTGTACATGGACTCTTGGTTTCTCTGTGTATATCTCTAATTTCTTAGGAGAAAGCCAGTCATTTTAGATTTTAATGTTCCTTAAGGATTTAAAAGCCCAGTCTTCAAATAGTCACAGATGGACTATAAAGCCTATACTTAGGCTTTATAGCACAAGAAGGTATTACTGGGCAAAAGAGTCATAGCTGTTGCCCAGGATCTCTTCTTTATTCTTTGAAAAGTTGAATCTGAAAGTCATCTGGATAAGTGTTTTCATCCACAGCTTGAGGGAATCTTGATTTTCTTCTTCAACTCTATCAAAACACTTCATTTGAAAATAAACTTAGTGAGTGAAACCCTCTTACAGCTAAAAATACAACTCAGGAAAGCATTAAATTTTCCCAGAAGCTAGCATGCTATATTTTGGTGGGAGGGTAGTTTTAGGATAAAACATGGAAAATAGTAATGCATTTGTCTGCTCATATTATTTGTAATTCTCCCTAAAAAAAAAAGGGGGGGGATTCTAAAAGGTAAGTTATTTGCTTTGCTATCTTCACATCCTCTGTCTAGAACTTAACTTAGAACCTAGTAGGGACAAATATCTCTGAGTTGAAAATTGCTGCCGTTACAGTCCAAGTTGAAAGTGTCTTTATGCCCGGGAACATGAACTTGCGAGATGATCTTAATTGGAAGCTATGTCACACAGACTTGTAGTCTTTGAACTGCTGTGTTTTGCTCTATCGCCCTCCACCACCCTAACATTCTGATTCCTGAGACCTTTTTCAGTGATGTGCCAATGATCTTAACATATTTGCAATTTGACAACTTTTTTTCTCATTCTGAAATTTAGGAATATTCAAGTTTCAGGCCTCATAAAATGTGATGTGAAAGGCAGAATGGCCCAGTGTTCCCATCCTCCTCCAGATTCTCTTGACTTCTTCCACTTCTCTATGAGAATTCACAAGAGAGATCATATCATTTTAGATATACCATCCACTGCCTATCCAAGGGACCCTGCTATTTCTTTGCAGAGCTCAAATCAGTCTGGGCAGTAGCCTCAAGGGTAAGAGTACCTTTAGCTCACCTCATTATTTTCTCTGGGTCTTCTTATGATAAATGTTAACAGACTTTCCATTTCCTCAGCATCCCACAAGAAAATAAAGGCCATTCAGTGAAGCAGAACATAGGGACAGGGGTGGGGGGAAGAGAGAAAAAAAAGAGAAGAGTATATCCAATTCTATCAATTTGTTAATTTACTGCAATGTCTTGGTGCCAAACATTTCATGATTGGTGAAAACATTTCATGACTCTGTTGCCTGATAGATGAAGCTCATCAGATCAGAAAAATAAATTAAAAGAGAAGCAGTCCCTGTCACTTTTTATGTCTGCAGATAATTGAAAGAAAGTGAACAAATAGAGCAAATAAACTATACATGTAACAGCATACAAGAGAGACAATTTTCTGCTAATGAGTAAGATTCAGAAACCTTATCAATTATATTTTATGACAATCTGTCTCCTTTTTCCTTTGTGGTTATAACCTTTTTTAATTTAACTAAAAAGATATACCCTGTATTGCTGTTTTTTTCCCTCTGTCTTCATATAGCTAGCTCTGATTATTGTAATTATTGTCCCTCTTAAGTGTAATGGTTCACTATAGAGATAGCACACAGATTAAGGCATATGACTTGTTGCTGGCCAAACCCAGTTTGTTTCTGAGCACCACATAATCTCCTAAACACAAACAAGTATAATCCTGAAAGTACCTAAGCATAACCAGTGTGGCGCTAGTGGCCTCCAGCACTACAGGGCCTGAGTTGGTCTGCATCCTCAGGCCCTTGCCCCCCTGACGTGGTTGACTGGAAGTGTTGCTTAGGAATACCCTCAAAATTAAAGAAATCAAACGGGGGCTTGTGGCTAGAGTCTGCCTACCCAACTATCACTGGGGACTTGCTCTCATCTATCACTTTTCCAGGTAACTATGAAAGGCAGCTTATTCTGTATCAAGGTAGGATGATGTTCTTAAAAGCAAGAGCTTTTCAGTGTATTTTTTGGTATTCATAGGTCATTTTTAAAATTAAAAATATTCTGAGACTAGTTGTTTCCTGTTTCCTTGCTCATTTGGTTAATGCATGCTAATCCTGAAAAAATAAATATTAATATAGCATGACTTGCTAGATCAGGTCTTTGGGGGAGATTGTTGTGTAACGCATCCGAACTTCCTGCCATCAAGATGATAATCAAGCTGGCCCCGATAGTACATAGTTTGGAGTTCTTATTTTAATACTCAAAAAGTTATGAGTCCTTTCTTGACTGCTGCTGTGGTCAGTTGATATTTTCTCAGTGAAAGAATTTTTTGGAGGTTGCTCTAAGAATTCTGTATGTGCTGCTTATCTTGCCAATCCTATGAGATAAGTCAGGGCTCTGTTACAGTTCTATACAAGCCAACTCTAAACATCAATTACAAATGTCAGAGAGAGAGACAGAGAGAGAGAAAGACAGAGAGAGACAGAGAGAGAGAGAGACAGAGAGAGAAGGAGGAATATTGACTAATTTAGGCTATTGGTGCAGACAGTGCCAGGAAGGCCCTGGGACAGGATGGAAAGATAAAAGAAAGTACCATCAGCTATTTTCTCTAAATCCAAAAGTTGGAACATCAAATAAATTCATTTTTATCTAATAGTGAGGTACTACAGAATAGAATAACCTTACACAGTTCTCAAACTAATTTAGTATGGAAGGGGCACCTTTTTCAGCCCCCCACTTTTCACACTAATTTAGTATGGAAGGGGCAACTTTTTCAGCCTCTCAGATGGATATTGCATTGGAAGCTGCCTGAATCTCTCCCATTCTGGGGAGTTTTACACTTACCTAGGAAAAGTTTTTGATGGTTAGACAGTGCTAAGTCTTTAAAACTACTTTGTGGTAAGTTTAGAATATATTTTATTATCATATTTATTTAAAGAAAATGTAAGACATAGTTAATTATAAAGTTTAGAATCTTAAAAACATCAAATTTTTTCATTGTTGTAGTTTAGATGTTTTCAAGAATGTTATCACTGATAAACTTGATATGCTATTACCATACCTTACAACATCAACTAAGTGTCTAAGACCCTGCATCATTATTATCCTATGTCACTTTTTAAAATATATTTTGGTAATATTTCGGAGCTACTTTGGGCTCTGCACTTGCCCAGGATCAAATCTGAGTTATCTTGTATGCAAGGCAAGTATCTTACTTGCTGTCTATTTCTTTGGCCCTTTTGTCACTTTTACTCTGCCTCTTTATTCCTCCCTTACTTTCTCCTCCCTACTGCCCACTATTTGGTAATCTGAGTTTTGTATTCCAAGACCAAGGGTCAGTGCTTGGCATTATTTGATCCTATTTCCTTTCTATGTCTCTCTGTATATACTACAAGATAATGTAATTAATTGATATTTGTCAAATAAGAATTTGACTCATTTTACTTAACATGATACTCTTCAGTTCCAAGTTGTAGTGAAGTGCATGATTCATCTTTTCATAAAGCTGAATTGTGTCCATTGTTACCACAGCTTCTTTATTAAATCACCGGTTGTTGAACATTTAGGTTGCTTCTATATCCCATCCATTGTACTAACTGATGCAGTGAGAATAAATATGGCATATTTCTTTCAAGCCAATTTTTATTGGTACCACAATTCCAAGAAGAGGAATCACTGAGTCATGTGGAAGCTCTATTCTTTTACTCTTTTAAAGAAACTGAATATGGGGCCGGTGAGGTGGCGCTAGAGATAAGGTGTCTGCCTTGCAAGCACTAGCCAAGGATGGACCGCGTTCGATCCCCCAGTGTCCCATATGGTCCCCTCAAGCCAGGGGCAATTTCTGAGCACTTAGCCAGGAGTAACCCCTGAGCATCAAACGGGTGTGGCCTCAAAAAAAGACAAAAAAAAAAAAAACAAAGAAACTGGAATATTGTTTTCTACTGAGCTGGCAAGTCCAGAATTTTTTGGTTAAAATTGGTTTAAAAACACATTAAACTAATACAATTATAATGTGATAATGGGAACTTTTTGACTCATAACTTTAGAGACTCCAAGATGGACTTTGGATATCACTTGGTTGGTTAAGGTTTGGAGAGCATTTAACGTCAGCTTTCATCACAGAATCAATTCCTCTCAATGTGCTTTTTTTTCTTCTTGGTTTTGGTTTTGGTTTTGGGGTCACACAAACCCGGAAGCGCTCAGGGGTTACTCCTGGCTCTATGCTCAGAAATTGCTCCTGGCAGGCTTGGGGGATGCTGGGATTTGAACTGTCCTTCTGTATGCAAGGCAAATGCCTTATCTCCATGCTACCTCTCTGGCCCCACAATGTGTTTCTTGTAAGATTCTACTAAAGAATCTCTCACAGATTCAGGCTTGAACAAGCAATAATGGTTACCACCTAATTGGGGAAATTTTCCTGTTCTCTCATTGGTCTCAATTAGATAATATATCAATCCTTAAGGACTTAATTGGGGTCTTGCCCACTCACTGATCATGAAACAAAGTGTTGGGTACAAGAAGGTAATTTGGAAACATATCCAAGAGGGAAGGAAAAAGATAATTAAGTGTTATGTCATTGAGCTCATCATTATCTAACCAAAAGTCACAAGACCTAGAAACACAGAAACTTTCACCACCACTAACCAGGGCATGTGGCCAGAAATATGGATAAAGCTGATTATCTAAAGCCTTGATCACAGTTGTGTCCTTGAAGTTGAGAATGGAAGCTGTTCAAACAATATGTAATGAGAATAAAAGTAAGTGTCTCCCTAGAGCTAAGTCAGGTTGCTATTACCAGAAAAAGAAGACTGTAATAGGGAAAAAATTAAAATATGTACATTCTAATTACTTTGAGCCAGAAATCTGCCTTCTTATCATTTCCACCGATGAGTTGAAGCACCTCTTCTGGAAAAGGTGTTGGATTAATGGTGTATTCCCCCTAGACATAATGGCTTTCAAAGTATTAAAATAATATGCACAATCAGCAGCATATCTACCCTTGGTATTTTTTCTCTAATCTGGTATAAAAAGACTTAGTTTAACACACTTAGCTTAACTGTCCTTTAACACATGGTTTCTAGAATAAAGGGTCTTAGTAACCCATTCAACAACTCCTTCATTATGTTTCTTTACCTGTTCTTACATCCATAGAACACAGCTGTAAAGATGGGGAGGTCCATCACAATAAGAATGGATGTGCACAAGAAGAACTTGTAGTCAATATTGAGTATTTGAATACTATAATGAAATCCAATATTTTTGAAAATAAGAAACCTACTTGTGATCAGAAAACATTCCTACATTATCTATTAGTGGCTATTATGTGGTAATAACACTATAGAAATCCATTTTTAAAATTTCTTCACAGTGTTTCTTTCTGGCAAATGAGTTTTCACTGACTTCTCTGCAATTTGCTTTACTACCATGCTTACTGGATGAAGCTTAGAAAGAATATTTTTGAAATATAAGATCAATTTATGGTTGTAGTTCTCTTTAGGGGGTTTTGTTGAGCTTGGAGCCAATGACTCTGATCAACATAAATATCATAATTCTATCACTGGTATGTATTCTGAGTTCCTTGATAAATATTAATCCACAATGCTGCATTGAAATATCTCTTGGATGCTATTTGGGCCTGGAGATGCTGGCTGTCATTGTAATCATGTAGGACTTGAGAATGAAGCCACAAGGTAGAGGAGAATGATAGTGACTATCTCAGAAGCTGGGCTACTAACTCTAGATAGAAAAGTCGAGTGGAAAGTTTTCAGCATATGAAACAATGCATTTCTTTTATTGATTTTTTTAGGGCCACTCCCAATGGTGCTCCAGGCTTACTCCCAGCTCTGTGCTCAGGGACCAGTCCTGGCAGTACTTGGAGACAATATGATGTGCTAGGGACTGACCTGGGTTGGCTGTGTACAAGGCAAGCACCTTACCAGTTGTACTTCCTACATCTCAGACACTCAACAAGACAGTTTCTTAGTTTTATTGCTGTTACAAAATAAATATTAAAGTGAGTCAGTAACATTAATATACTTATAGGGGCGCAGAGATAGGCTAACAGACTGAGTGCATGCCTTGCATGTGGTAGACCTAAGTTTGACCATTAGCATTTCCCTTGAGCACCAGAAAGAATATTCCCCAAGTGCTTGAATGGGGAGCAGTCCCTGAACACTGCTTCTGTGTGTGACAAAAAAAGGAAGAAAAGAAAAGAAAGACAGAAGCAAGCAAGCAAGAAAGAAAGACAGAAAGAAAGATAAAAGGAAGGAAGGAAGAAAGAAGAAAGAAAAGAAGTGATACTTAATAGATATTTAAAATAGAGGAAAAATAAGTGACTTTAACTCAAAAGTTCTATAATTTAGCTTAAGACTATGACTCTCAAACAATTATTCTCAGCCTGAGGCAATTTCTTCATCTCTATAGCAAATGTTACAATTTTTAATATCGAGTTTATATATGAAAACATGATTAAATGAAGGAAAATAATGAACTATGAGTATCGTTACTTGTTTTTACTAAACTACCAAGTTTAAAAAGTAATTATTCAGTATGTCCATATGGTCAGGCCTGTAGTCCTTGAAGATGAGGCCTAAAAGGATTCACCCAGAGGTCAGAACAACTACAGTTCCAGGCTGCCAGGGAATCTGCAAGACATATGTAAAAGGATCATCTCTCTGAATCCCCACAATCTTATGATGAAAGTACTCTTAGTATTTTCAAGCCAAATACAAGGAAACTAAAATTCAAAGAAACTAGATGATCTCTTAGGACGTATCGCTCAGGAACTCTGGATTATTATTTTCATATAATAAAAGGGGTTAAGTCTCATGGGATTAAAGCTCAAGCCTTACATAAAGTAGAGACCTAGTTGCCTGTCTGTATACCCTAGAGGTGCTGATAGCCTTAAAGATCCCATTCTCAGGAACTGCCAGGGTTGCACAGGTAATCCCTGACATCACAGAGTCCCAGCAGCACCACATTCTCTGGCTTTTGATTGGTGTGGTCCCTAGGTTTCTTGAGCACCACTTCAGAGACTCCACAACCACAACCATTCTCCTGCACAAAATTAAAGAAGGCTGCTTTTTCTGGTTTGTATGCACAAACACCATATGACTGGTGAATAAAGGTGTAAATTTATGACAGTTTTCAAAACAAGGGTGAGATTAACAGCATGTTCTTTTCTCTGAATAACTAACTCGTAGACAATGGTCCTTCTGGTTCCTGACTTTTGTCTTCATGATACTTTTTGAGCACAAGACGTTATCTTCTGTTTTCCCCGCTCATTTGTCATTCTTTGCACAATTTGATTTGATAGCAAGAAAAACTGGAATGAGACAATTAGCTACAGTTCAATCATTCTGTAAAATTAGACTTTTGCCTGAGAATGGAAAGATAATACAGGGTTTAAGGTACTTGCCTTGCAGGCAATTAATCCCAACACCACACTGGCTCCCTGAGCACCGCCCAAAGTAATCACTGAGCACAAAGCCAGGAGTCAGCCCTATGCTGACTGTGTCACTGTGTCACTGGCTGTGACACAACACCACCAACTCCCTGAAAATAAATAAATTACATTCGTTTTTCTTTTAGATTTTACTACTACGCTTTAAAAAATATCTGTCCTTTGAATACCTGGCTTTCCTAATGCATACATGCATATGGACACACACATACACACATACTTATTACATAGGATTCTATGTTCTTTCTTTCACTGGCCTGCAAAGACAGGGCTCATGGTGGATTTATTCGAATTCCTTCTCAGCAATCTGAAAGGTCTTTAACATACTCACTGCTCAGTAATTCTTGGCTCAAACCTAACCAACCTATAGTAAAAAAAAAAAATCTGTTTTTCTACAAGAGACAGTGAATAATCATATTGATTTAAAGTCCAGAAACTCAGCTGACTTTTGGTTCTGACTTTTGGCCAAAGCACTGGCTATTTCTTAAATGTTGACATTCTTCTTTGACTTGTAGTCTGGCTGCATGAGTTCTCCAGGGAGTAAAAATTAGCCCGCTGTCTGAAATGTTTACAAAAAGAGCTAAATTTAGATGATCAAAAGATTTTACAAAGCCTGGAGCCCTGGAGGTTGAAGACTTTGATATTATGTATAAGAATTTTAAACATCAAGGATTTTTCTTCAGAAAGTCCTCTTTGGAGGTGTTGGAGTTTCCATTAGGATGCCATTTTAAATTTCTCATTAATTGACAGAATGAAGCAAGAATGAAGCAAGGTCTCATTTTAAGTAACTGGGCATTAATTCTGTTATTCTCTGTTTGCCTATCATTCCCTAACTTTTAGAGCAATGCTTCTTTTAATCAAAGGGGAATCACTTCACAAAGAGAATACCGATCTACAGCTTACGTTTAATGTGTAGATGAATTCCCATTTTAAATTAAATCGAGTGTGCTTAAAAGATTCCAGAGAGATGAGCTACTATAGTTATGCTCAGATTTGGGTGGGGGGCTGAGTGGAAGATATTTGTATTCAGAGAGAAGAAACTTGCATTGAGGCATGCTTTTGTTGCCAGTGGAGGTTTTCTTGGTGGCTTATGCAGAGTGGGAGGAGAGGCTACTGGAAGGAAAGCTACTACTGGCTACTACTGCTTTGTTTCTTTCCACCTCTGTCATCCTAGGAAATCCCTGGGAGATTTAGGACTGGAGAAAGTTTGCTATGGGCCTTGCCTGGCATGGATGTTAACATTTCGACAGCCTCACTAAGCACTGCCACTTGTTCTCTGGGGCATAGGAAATGGTCCCTGCTACCTGATTTCTCAGGGAACCATGGACTCAGGCTAATGTGAGGAATTTTTCTTTGAAGGACAGAAAAGTCAGTCCTCTGGGGTTGTTGCCTTTCCCTCACAGAAAAAGATTTCAGGAGGAGACAAATAATGAAGTATATATAGTTCACTGGGGAAGTAAAGGGAGATAAGGACAGGTAAGTTAAGATGCATACTCAGGAGAAAACATGGCATTTCCAGAGTAAATAGAGTCCAAAGTACATATCTCAACATTAAAGCATGCAAATACACATCTCAAGGGAGGAGATGCAGGCAGAATGCATTCAGGAAATACTTGTGCTAACAACACGCGTGGAAGGAGCTCTTGCTCTGTTCAAATTAGTTTATATACACTTTTCCCAAACTGCTCCCTACCCCATCATCCACTGCTAGGGTGATTACCAAGGGAGTTTGGGGAAGTTGATGGTCTTCTTTTGATATTCTTTTTCTGGCCTTTGTTCTAGTGGTGGATCCTCTCCACACAGCAAGTCCAGACCATCAGGACACCTCCTGATGTCCAGGAATTCTGCATCATTAATAGCTTTCTGGCTCCTGAGATGCATCCTTTGTGTCAAAGGCCTCCATGCCTTTGAGATGGTTCAGGTTTCAGATGTGACCAGGCCATCCTATTTACCTGCCTCCAACACTTTTACATCAGAAAGCCTAAATTAAAGTTAGTTTTAAATCAGGTAGAAACCAAAATTAGTTGGACTGGGCCCTGAACAGTGATTTTGTTTGGGTGACTTTCCAGGATACAGGGAGAGACATGAGACAATGGGTAGAAGGAGTAGGTTCTTGGTGTAATGCAGTTAAGGGTTCAGAGAACAAAGTTAGAGCTCTATGTTGAAATTAAACAGTTTTAGGAAAAGGGTGATTGGTTTATATTAACTCTCAGGGAAAGCAGTATGTAGTATTATTGTGACCCTCTACTCAATTGGGTACATGTGGTCCTACTTTGGTCCTCCCATCTTTTTTCTATATAATTGTGGGCAAATTATTTATCTTTCTGAATCTCTCAGATGCCTTTCCTATATGGAAATAGTTATAGTATCTACCTCCCAGAATTAAAGGAAATAATGCACATAAAGCTTATAGAGTTATGCATAGAAAGTGCTTAACTCAAGGCCCAGCAGGTGAGGATTACAAACTATTGCAAAGCATCTTTAAAAAATTATAAGGGAAACATTTTTTATAGAGCATCATCAGCAAAATTCTCATTAGTCAAGAAGATAGAGAAGAAAACTATAGTGTAAGACATATCAAAAATATCAGGGAACTGCACTATGACTCTAAGCACCTACATTCACAGTTTTCACAGGAAGGACAGGAGACAGCTATTCCAACAGGAGAGGGAAAAGTGAGAAGTGGGAATGTAATGAGTGTTTTTTTTTTAATCCCCCAGCTGCTGTCTTTTGGCTCAGTGTCTATAAGGGTAGTTTGTTTGTAAACAGAAATCTCCAAATTGCAACTCTTTGCCAGTCTCTTGCCCAAGTGGGAAGAGCCTCTAATGAGCCAAAGCAACTAGTAATTACTACTGTGAGCTCTGCTGGGAAGTTAGATTGAGGAATAGGACTGGAAAGGAAGAAGAGGGCTTGTTTATAAAACTACTATGGGGACAGTTGAGTGGAATCCAAGAAGGAGTCACTAGAGGTCACGTCCAAGGGGAGATCCTGTATCAGCCAAGTTTCTGCTGCCTTTTAGTCTGAAGGCTTCTTTTGAAGCTTACAGAGGATTTTTAAAAATTGAATAAATTATTTAATTGAATACCCATGAGTTACAATGTTAGAAAGTTGTTCATGATTGAATTTCAGTCATATAATGTCCAACTTTCGTTACCAGTGCATATTTCCCACCACCAATGTCCTCAGGTTTTCTCTGGACCTCCCCTTGCTGTCCCCTCCACCTGCCTACCTCTGTGGCAGTCAGTTCTCTCTCTCTTTCTCTCTCTCTCTCTCTCTGTCTCTCTCTCTCTCTTCTTTTTAGGCACTGTGGTTTGCAATATTGTTACTGAAGGCTATCATGCATATCACTTCAATTTTGTTCACCACATAGTTCTTGTCCAGAGTAACCATTTTCGGCTATCAATATCATAGTGTTCCCTTCTCTGACCTAACTGCACTCCCCTGCTATTTGTGGCAAGCTTCCTACCATGGATTTGTCTTCCTGGCCCTCATCTCTAATGTCTTTCGATATTATTATCATATTATCTTTTTTATATAAATACCACAAATGAGTGCAATTATTTTATATCTATTCCTTGCCCTTCAATTCACTTTACTCAGCATAATACTTTCCGTATCCATCCATGTATAAGCAAATTTTATTACTTCATTTTTCCTAACAGCTGCATAGTTTTTCCATTGTGTAGATGAGTGGATGAGGGGAGAAAGCGACTCTCATTTAGTGCTGGTGAGAATGTCAACTGGTCTTGTTCTTTTTGGAAATCAGTGTGGATTTTCTATATATTTTAAAAAAAGGATAAAACAAAATCTTGAAATTGAGCTTTCATTTAATTCAGGAATACTTCTGAGAATATACCTCAGGGGCTCTCAAAATACAATGCATAAAAGCTCTGTGCAACTATGTTCTTTTCTACACTATTAACACTAGCCAGAATCTAGAAACAAGATCAGAGAGGAATTTTGCTTTTTCTCTTCTGAATCAGCAACTAATTTGCCCACTAGGTTTAGCCAAGGAGTGACAAAGGCAGGAAAAACTGCCAGGAGATATTAGGGAAAGCTTTTGTTAAAGAGAGATCCCAGTCAAAGCCCCAGGATTTTTTCCAAGTCCTTCCCCAATCTTAGGAATTAGGAATTTGTCTGGGGTCATTCATTCTAGCTATGATTGGCAGGTTGATTCAGGCACAAGGATCCCTATAGCCCTTTGAAAGTAACCAAGATCAACATTCCTGAAATCCATAATATAAATCTGAGTAAGAGTCAAAGTGTTTTCTCTGGGTATAAAAACTCTCAAATTCCCTGGCTTGCAGCCTTAACTAGCCCTTCTGGGCATGTGATCAGCCACAGACTACTAAAACTGGAGATATGTGGTAATAGGGATCTCCTCAGATTTGATCCTTTGTCCTTTTGTTTTGTTTTGTTTTGTTTGTGTTTGTTTTGGGGTGACACGTGGTGGTACTCAGGACTTTCTCCTGGCTCTGCACTCAGAAATATCTCCTGACAGGCTAGAGAGACCATATGAGATGCTAGGAATTGAGCCCGGATCAATCCCAGGTCAGCTGCGTGCAAGGCAAACACCCTACCACTGTTCTATAGCTCTGGCCCTGATCCTCTGTCTTAAAGGGTTCAAGGTATAGGCTTGGAATTAGACTACTTTACTTCACAGATTCTTTTGCTAGCTCCTGCTAAATATTTTGAGAAAATTGCTAAACTTGTCTATGGATTGATTTCTTCAGCTGCAAACTGGGAATAATAAAAATATTTGATTTGTGGCATTGTTGGGGGAATCACATATATTCTGATGAACAAAATACTTAGAACAATGGTTAGCATATAGGAAGCCTTTTATACACTGATTCATTTTCACAACACTCATTTTTCAAATATTCCACTTCAAAATGTGCTCAGTCCTAAATGTTAGGGAACTATTTTTCAGCAAGTAGCAGTTTGGGTGCTTATCTGAATTATGCTAGAGCATAAATTTATTATTTTGCAAAAGGAAGGTTCTCTTTTAAACTATGGCTTCCCAAGTGTTAACTGGTGATGATATTATGAGGATTTATGAGAAATTAAATTATATACTGAATGTAAAACATTTTCTTAGCATTAAGTAAATATTGTAGTGTATTATGTGTGTGCACTTGTGTCAATATATACATATGTACTGTATGTTAATTTCCCTAAATTTTGTGGCTTACACAAACAAGACATGTACTATAGAATTTCAAGGAAGTTCTAAGGCAGGTTCAATTTCAGGGTTGATTGAGTCTATCTGAATGATATTATCAAGGGATATATTTTTTTTCTGTGCTATCCATAAGTTGGTGCTCAACTGGATACTCCAATCTGAGTCTTATTAATGTAACAAAAGATGAGCTCTTTCTGTGGCTCATTTTTTGCAGCTAAAAAAATTTTAGAGGTTCTTATCCATCACCAATTTTTTTTCTAGTGAACTGCATTTATTACATATACTTATATCAGAACCAATGACTAGAAGATAAAATAAAATTCCCTTGAATTTTTCAGACTACCCTGGAATTACTATCAGGAGTTTCCCAGAAAGGGTAGAGAAGACTTTGGAACAATTCTAATGGGAGGAGAAGCAGACTCTGGGAACATGTGTATTATAGAAACAAACTCATCTCTCTATAGCTTTCCTTTCAGCCCCTCCCCAACCAGGGTTGATATATTCCCTTTTGATATTTTAAAAGGAAATTTTCATGTTCTATTTTCTCTGGACATAATAGTCTAATCAATGGAGTGAATGAGGCAAGCTCCTTTTGTTTCTTACACTAATAAATGCTGCAGCAACTTATATTCTTTCTTTAGAATATAAATTCCTTTATTTAAAGACCATGCATTACATAATTGGCAGCTAATTATAATACATTTATTATATAAGTAAGAGTACAATTATTTTAAAAGAAAAGAAAGGAAAAAAGTACAGCAACAAGAAAATTTGTAAAAATTGTTTGTTGCAATGAGGTCATTAAGTCATTGTCAGAAGGTCTAATAAGCTCTTGTTATAGTTGACCATTCTGTTACTTCATTTGTTTAGGAACATTAAGTGGCTTCAGACACTAAATTCGTATGCTCCTATGAGGATGATGGTATCAAAATATTGGCATTGTTCGCCTGGCCACAAATGTGGCTGTAAAGTCTAGGAATTTCAAGCACTACTGTTGGTATTGTGCCTTTTGTGGGATGTGTCTTTGGCTTCCAGAGCTCCCAGGAACTCAGGTGAGAAGATGGGAGAATGGTGCCCACATTCACAGAAAAAAAGTCCTGGTGATATCAACCCAAAAGCCTGGAGTATATCTGGAGTTTTGGCCAGACTGGTGTCTTTATAGAGAGCCATAGATGAGTAGTGAAGTAGGGCCATTGGCAAAATGACAATTGTGGGTAATGGTGCAGATGGTATGGATTTGACAGATTGGGGACTTGGTCTGCCCTCTCCTCCTGAGATTTCCATCTTTCAACTGTGTGGCTGCCATAAATTTTCATGGCTTGGTTTTACATCTCTTTTTAGAATAGAATGAGTAGATGGAGCTGGCTGAATGCAGACATGGTGACTGCATTTGTGGGCATGGTTTCGGCTGCCAGGGATACCAGAAGTACAAGAAGATGGAATTGGGGGAAGGGTGCTCACAATCACTCTAAATAAGATGCTCTTAAGGAGATGGGTCTTCCAACAGTTACAGTGAGTCTAGTTTGATACTTACTGTGATCAGCTTAGAAAAATTTAGAATATATTAATTTTAATGGATCTATTCTGACAGCTCAAAGATTTCTGGCCAACTTAACAGACAGTATTAATCTCTGCATACATAAATTCATGGAGACTAGGAACAATATTGCTGCCATTATCATTTCTTTTAGAGGCAAAATAAAAATAGAGTGCTGGCTACCAAGGACTGAGGCAGAAGGCGGCATCTATTTAGCAGTGCCTAGGACAGTGTTACAAGATAAGGGACCTGCACCATCAAGGATTGAAGCATAAAGGGGATTCTGTTTGGTGTCACCCAGGACAGCATCACAAGACTTAAATGGGAAAATCTTCAGCTTGAGCTCCCCTTTACTTTATGGCCATGTGTTTCTTCCAGTCAAGGAATTGTACCACAACACTTAATAAGAGCACTATACATCAAAATTCACAATGGGAACACTACACAGAACCCCAGCACACCTTGACTGAAGAAGCTTATTATGGAGACCCAAACAACACATGCCACCTAAATAACATTTCTGATCAAGACTTTAGAGAGAAAATATGATGAATGTTCAACAAACTTAGAAAAACAACAGAATGGACAGCCCAGAAGACTCAAGAGGATATGAGAATAAAAATGAGAAAACTTCAAACAGAAATATCGGGCTAAAAAACATGGAAGGCAAAATAAAAACCTCACTGGAAAGCTTTACTAGCAAAGTAACAGCTGCTGAGGACAGAATAAGTAATATAGAGATGATCTGAATAACACCTCCAACAATAGAAGAGATTAGAAAAATCCTCAAAGAAAGTGAAAAGATGAAAATGGAACTCTGGGTTGAGCTCAATAGAAACAACATAAGAATCACTGGGGTCCCAGAGACCCAGGAAGAAAACCCTGATGAAAATCAACCCTGATGAAGAAGAGTTAAGGATATCATTACTGAGAAACTACCAGAAGTAAAGAGTTCATTCAACTGTATTCTCAATGCCCAAAGAGTACCAGCTAAAAGAAATCCAAAGAAAAGTACCCCAAGGCATATAATAGTCACAATGATGAAAACCACAGATAGGGATAGAATACTAAAAGTGGCAAGATCAAAAAGGGAAATTATATAAAAAGAGGCATCCTTAAGATTTATAGCAAATTTATCACAAGCAATTCTCAAGGTCTGAAGGTAGTGGTGGGATATAGTGACAAAACTCAATGAAATGAATATTTCACTGAGGATACTTCACCCAACCAGACTTTCATTTAAGTTTGAAGGAAGGATACACAGCTTCACAGATAAAACAAAACAAACAAACAAACAAACAAACCCAGAAATTTTACAGACTCAAAACCAACCTTAAGAGAAGAGTAAAAAGAAGGATCTACTCTGATCCAAGGCAGATCCAATAAACAATAAACTCTTACAATAAGATGACACTTAATTCCATGACAACCATCTCTCTCAATGTCAATGTATTAAATACACCAGTTAAAAGACATATAGTGGCAAAATGTATCAAAATGTTGAATCCAACAATCTACTTCCTGTAAAAAGCACATCTGAATAGTCAGAGCAAACATAGATTCAAAGTCTTAGGTTGAAGAACAATCATTCAAACAAACAACTCCCTTAAATTCGCTGGAATGGTCATACTAATATCAGACAATACAGACTTTAAGCTTAAAAAGGTTATAAGAATTAGAAAGACAAATTTCTTAACAATCAAGGGATATGTAAAATAGGAAGAAAACACACTCCTAAATAAATACGCATGCAATGAGGAACCAGCAAAATATTTAAACAATTGTTGACAGATTTGAAGAAAGATATTAGTAACAACACAATAATAATTGGAAACTTTAATACTGTCCTATCACCTCTTAATAGGTCAACTAGGTTAAAACTCAAAATGTATATACTGACTCTGAAGGAAGAAATGAAAGAGAGTGGCTTGGTGTATATATATATTATTATTATATATAATATGTATATTATACATATATATGTATAATACATATATACACACATGTCTATATGATAGATATTTAAATAGATGATAAATAGATAGATAGATATGGCTCTCCACCTCCAAAATGCTGATTACACAGTCTTATCCAATGTACATAGGACTTTTTCCAAGATAGCCCACACGATGGGCCATCAAACATGCCTCTATAAAATCAAAAGGATACAAATTATATTGACTACGTACTCAGAGCTTCATGCACTGAATTATAAGTGAATTAAAAACAGGCACAGAGAAAGATATTTAACACCTAGAAAGTAAACAACTCACTATTGAACAGAAAATGGATTAGAGATTAAATAAAAGAGCAATTCTAAAGATTTCTGGAAACCAATGAGAATGAAGATACAAATTATCAGAATTTGTGGGGTAGAGAAAAAGTTGTATTAAGAGGAAAATTAATAGCCTTGTAAGCATTCATCATATAGGAAGAAGGAGCCTACTTAAATAATGTAATGGAACAGTTTAAATATATAGAAAAGAATCAATGACATGAAGCAAAAATAGGCAGAAGGAAGGAAATAACAAAGCTCAGAACTAGCAATTAATAAACTGAACTCCACTAAAAAGCAATCTGAAAGAACAATGAAAGCAAGAGTTGGTTCTTTGAAAAAAAAAATAAAGAAAATCAACAAACCACTAGCAAGACAAAGAAATAAAGTTAAAAAACTTAATTAGAAATATAACAAAGGAGATTCCTACAAAAACTACAAATAACAAAGGGTAATCAGAGATCACTTTAAGCAGCTATGACACAAGGCAAGAGAACTTAGAAAAAATAGGTAAATTCTTGGACTCATATAAACTCCCAAAATTGAACCAGTATGACATAGCATTTCTAAATAAACCTATCACTATTGAAGAAATTAAAATGATAATAAAAAATCTTACCAGAAACAAAAGTTCAGGCCCACATGAATTTACTAGCAAATTATTTCAAATCTTTGAAGAGAATTTACTGCCAATTTTACTCAGTCTCTTCCAGAAAATTGAAAAACATACCCAAATAGTTTTTATGAAGGTTATCATCACCCTGATACCAAAAATAGATAGAGATGCTACTAAAAAGGAGAAATACAGACCAATATCCTTGATGAATGCAGATACCAAGATCACCAACAAAATTCTAGCAAATAGGATCTATTGTTTCAAGAAGGTCATACACCAAGATCAAGTAGGGTACATCCCAGACATGCAAGGATGTTTTATCATATACAAATCAATCAACATAATACATCATATCAACAAAAGAAAAGATAAAAACCATATGATCGTGTCTATAGTTGCAAATAAAGCACTGATAAGGCCCAACACCCATTCATGATAAAAACTCTCAGCAAAATTGTTTCTCAAAATGGTCAAGGCCATTTACAACAAGCCCATGACAAATATTATACTCATTAGGGAGTAACTAAAAGCCTTTCCTCTAAGATCTGAAACAACACAAGTTTACCCCACCCCACCCCACAACCACTTCTGTTCAATCTAGTATTGTAAGTACTTGCCATAGCAGTCATTCAAAAAAATACCAAAGGCATCCAGATAGGAATGGAAGAAGTTAAGCTCTCATTGTATTTGCAGATAAAATGATACTATATTTAGAAAGTTATAAAGATTCTATCAATATGCTTTTAGAAACTATATATTTGTATAGTAAAGTGGCAGGCTACAAATTAAAGACTCAAAAATCCATTGTGTTTTTATATATACATAATGAAAGAGAAAATAAAAGACATTACAAACACAACCCCACTCGCAATTGTGCCTCAAAAAATGAAGTACCTTGGAGTCAACTTAACTAAAGATTTTACTTCTTTAGACCTATACAAAAAAAAAAACTATAAAATACTGCTTCAAAAAAAAAAAAAAACACAAGAAAATGGAATCATATTCCCTGCTCATGGATTGGGAAGATTAACATAATTAAAATATCAATAATTCTCTATTTATTAGATTTTTGTTTGTTTGTTTTAGTTTTTTTTTTTTGGATTGTTTGTTTTGTCTGTTCTTTGAGGTGCTTATCGATATAGCTGGAGCCCTCAATTCATGGGAGGACTGCCCTGGTTTGTCTCTAAGGAGGCGAGATTGGGGAACAGGTGACTGGGCTGCTAGAGCAGTTCACATGATCTGTGGTGGTTATTCATTGAAAATGTACCTCATTATATCTGCTTTTGCTTTTCTTGGGCAGCCCTGTCAGCCAACCCACCAGCTGTTAAGCAGTTTACAAGTAAATGCAATTTTTTTTTGTTGTGGGGTTTTGGTTTTTTTTATATTTTATATTATATTTTGTTTAAAGTCCTATGAATGTATATGTGTGATTAAAATGGCTTTTTTTGTTTGAAAAAAATAAATAAAAACCATTACAAAAAACTATCCACTAAAACCTGCAAAAAAAAAATATCAATAATTCTCAAAGCAGTGTATAGATTTAATGCAATCCCTCTAAGGATATCCATAACATTTTTCAAAGAAGTGGTCAAACATTCCTAAAAGTCATTTGGAACAGTAAGTGCATACAAATAGCTAAAGGAATCTTTGGGATGAAGATGATAGTAGGCATCACTTTCTCCAACTTTAAATTGTACTCCAAAGGAATAGTCATTAAAACAGCATGGTATTGGAATAAAGACAGACCCTCGGAACAATGGAATAAACTTGAATATTCAGAGAATGTTCCCCAGACATACAATCAATTAGTCTTTGATAAAAGGGCAAGAAAGGCAAAATAGAGCAAGGAAAGCCTCTTCAACAAGATAAAAACACCTAACTCCATCAAAAAGTGGGGAGAAGAAATGAACAGACATTTCCTCAAAGAAGAAATACAAATGGCCAAAAGGCATATGAAAAAAAATGCTCCACACCACTAATCATCAGTGAGATGCAAATCAAAGCAACAATGAGGTATCATCTCATATCACAGAGATTGGCTCACATCATAAAGAAAAAGAACAATTTGTGCAGGTGGGGATGTGGGGAGATAGAAACACTTGTTTATCGCTGGTGGGAATGCCATCTAGTCAAGCCTTTACGGAAAACAATATGGAGATTCTTAAAAAAAAAGTTGGAAATTGAGCTCCCATATGATCCAGCTATACCACTCCTAGGGATATACACTAGGGACACAAAAATAAAATGCAAAAATCTCTTCCTCATTCCTATATTTATCACAGCACTATTTACAATAGCCAGACTTTGGAAACAACCAAGATGCCCTTCAACAGATGAATGGCTAAAGAAACTATGGTACATAAGGAATACAATGCAGCTGTCAGAAGAGATGAAGTCATGACATTTTCCTACACACTATTATGCTGAGTGAAATAAGTTAGAGGGAGAGATATAGACACAGAATAGTCTCACTCATCTATGGGTTTTAAGAAAAATAAAAGACATTATTGTAATAATATCCAGAGACAATAGAGATGAGGGCTGGAAGAACCGGCTCACAATATGAAGCTTGCCACAAAGAGTGGTGAGTTCAGTTAGAGAAATAAGTATGTTGACAATGGTAGTAAGCAAGAGAAATAGAATGTCTGTCTCGAATACAGGCAGGGGTGCGGGAGGAGGGCAGTAGATGATAACATTGAGAGGTGAAAGGATCATGAGGCAGGGACTTTCCTAAAGGAGTTAGTACCTTAAAAAAAAGACAGAATTCTGTTTTACTCCCTAGATTCTTAAACTAGTATCATCACCATATGGGGGGGGGTCACAAAAACTATTAAAACATTTAGATTTTAGACAGGCCAGGGTTATAGTACAGAGGGAAGGGTGTTTGTCTTGCATGTGGTTGACCCAGGTTCAATCCCCCTTAGATTGCCAGGAGTGATCCCAGAGAATAGAGCCAGTAGTAAACCCTGATCACCACCAGGTATAGCCCCCAAACCAAAAAAGAATTAAAAATAAATAAATATTAGTTTTAGAATACTCTCCTTTATGGTTTGCAATCAGGAAATATTCGAATTATAGACCTCTTCTATATAGCTACACATCGAGGTCATAGAAAAATTTTTCATGTAGAATGGAGACTCAAGTGGAAAATGTCTAAGAAGCTGGATTGAGTTTCTTGTGGTTATATAATATAAACTGTAAGTAAAAAGGTGCAACTATATTTGTTTGTTTAAATAATTCAAAGTATGGTAATTTGAGTATGAAACCCTAAAGTGCTATAATAATAAAGCACATCACCAATGCTCTGCTATTTTCCCAAATATGGGAAAAGTCTTTATTTTTCTAATAAAAGAGGCACTTTCAGGAGTAAAGTATGGCATAGTAAACTATGGAATAAGTAAAGATTTTATAATTAAACAAATTCTACTTCTCGGGGCCGGGCGGTGGCGCAAGAGGTAAGGTGCCTGCCTTGCCTGCGCTAGCCTTGGACGGACCACAGTTCGATCCCCCGGCGTCCCATATGGTCCCCCAAGCCAGGAGCAACTTCTGAGCACATAGCCAGGAGTAACCCCTGAGCGTTACCAGGTGTGGCCCAAAAACCAAAAAAACAAAAAAACAAACAAACAAAAAAAAAACAAATTCTACTTCTCTCAGTTAGAAAGTGTGATTTGAGGAGAGGCTCTTTAATCTTTCTTAGTATCATCTTGCTTACCCTTAAAACTGGGCTAATGTGAGGATTAGATTTGCTCATCTTTGTAAGGCCACCAGCAAAATAATTTTGATGGTAAAATAGTTTTCTAGTAAATATTTTGTTAGGCAACTGCAATATTTCTAGTAAATATTTTGTTAAATGTAAATATAAAAATAATGTTAAACATTCTGAAAAATGTTTATATAATCCCCATGTCTTTCTGATAATCAACACAAACTGAGTTTAGAGCTTGTTGGAAGTGGAGGGTGGGTGTCATTAGTTTGTTTGGGTCACCTGTATATTCTCCCTATTCCTGGAAAAGATCTAATTCTTTTAAAATTTCTCAAATACATTTTTGTTTTATTTTGGGGCCACACCTAGCAGTGCTCAGGGGTTACTCCAGGCTCTGAGTTCAGAAATTACTCCTGGCAGACTCAGAGGACTATAGGAGATGCCGAGAATCGACCGGGCTGGCTGTATGCTAGGCAAATGCCTTACCCACTGTGCTATCACTCCTTCCCTATAGCACACATTTTTTTAAAACATTTTTACCAGCTCTTTAATTCTACTCTACTGGTGGTTTCCCAGTGGAAAACCTCCCCCTTTATTTTCGGCTCTTCTTGAATGTTTAGGCAGTGACCTTCATCAAAATAACTTATTAGGATAAGCATTGCAAGTATGTGCCTTTCCAGTGATGGGAAATAGGGTGTGAAGACACCCCCTTTCTCTGGTCCAGAGGTTTCCTGTCTCATCCTTGGTTGGCTCAGGAGACAGAATTTTGCAGACTGATGCCTTTGGAATATCTCCTACCAGGAATGAGTGGCATGTGAACGAGGCTCAGCTCAGCATTTCTGGGCAGATGCCCAAACTCAGCTAGGATGGTCCCCATGGTCCTGGAGAAACAATGCCAAGAATCTGCATGCTGCCAAATAGCTCTCCACCTCGGGCGCCATTCTGGCCCCTTAATTCTCCTGCCAAGCTGTTTCGAGATCCTTCTTTTAAACTTTCCCATAAAATTCCCAGAAAAGAAATGGGAAAACCTGAAAACTGCAGGGAAGCATTTGGATGTACTCCATTATGCTGTTGAGTGATTACCATTTAAGAACAAAAAATAGCAGCTGAGAGAAAACACCAGCTCTCCTCCTAGTGGTCGTACCAGCAATCTTGGCTGGACCTTGAGAGTACGGTGGGCACCAGGTGTCCAGTGTCTTACCTGTTGACACTAACCCTCTGCCACAGTCACCAATTGGGCTTCATAGCAAGTAAGATGTGTCTTGCTTATAGAAAAGAGTTCATTTATAAAAACAGAATTCTCCTGTTAGTCTCCTGGGTGATGCTAGAGCCCGCAGTGGTCCTTAAACTATGGCCCGTGGGCCACATATTGTATTTGTATCTGTTTTGTTTCTTCATTGCAAAATAATATATATGCAGTGTGCATAATAATTCGTTCTTAAGTTTTGTTTTTACTATAGTCAGACCCTCCAATGGTCTGAGGGACAGTGAACTGGCCCCCTGTTTAAAAAGTTTGAGGACCCCTGGCCCAAAGAGTTAGTAATGGTGCTGAACAGATTCTTCAAGTAAATCACCCCTTGACCTCAAGTATCTGAAGGTCAGAGGAAATATTATCTGGAAGTCTTGTTTACTTTAAAAAGTTTAATATTCAACTGGGTCGAGTCCCTATCCAGACTATCAATGGTTTTAGCTTCAGATAAACTACAGGAAACTAAAAAGAATAATAAGTTCATTTGGCAGTCTACACAACTGATGGCAGTATCTTTCATGTTCTGGAGGAAAAGTCTTTGTGTTGGAAGGTCACGCCTGTGCACAGATAATGGCATGTTGTTGTTTACTATTCTGCACATTTTAGTGTTTTGGCCATTACCAAAATTATGGAAAATTGCTGGATGCTGCTGAGTCTGAGGCTGTGAGTGAAAATGTTAAGAGTTGGTGCTTGTAGGGAATGGATAGATTTTTCTTTTATCTTTATATTCATCCTTTGTTGCAAAGAGTAGACTTTGATGGAATGGCCATCTAAATTTAACTACTCTTGAACCACGTTTATTTTTTTCTCCTCTTTCCTCCCTCCACTTCACTCTCCTCTTTTCTTTTTCTTTCAAAAACAAATTGCCGTGCTTTAAAATCAGATGGAGGTAGATTTACAGGTTCAGCCTAAGACCTTAGTGTATCCCTATCACAAAGTATAATTCCAGTAAATGCTGCTATCCACAGAGATGTCTAGCTGTGCCTGCTTGAAGTCTTTAAAATTTCCATTTTCAATACCTGCCTGTGCATTCACAGTTAGAAGTGTTTAAAATTCCAATGAAAGATACAGTTTAAAAATGTCTTAGCTCTAGCAACCAGGTGGTTGGTAACAGTAAAGGTAAATGGATGAAGAGTTTGAACTTCGAGGCAATACCTTTTGGAAATATGTCAGCATTTCTGCACATATCTAAGCAATCCTTTCTTTTGTAAAAAAAAAAACAATTACAGTTTTGCAAGATGTACAACACACATTTCAATTGCTAGATGGGGTGACTGTGTCTTGTGGGACCAAAAAAAGTATCGGATTTAAGCATTTATCATGTGTCTGCTATGATTCAGAATAAAACTAGCTAGCACATGGGTTTGCAAGTTCTTTGGCCCACAGCATTTTGCTATTAGCTTTCAAGCAGACATAGAGACTCTTCATTTACATGACCACTGTCACAGAAGACTGAGGGATCCCTGGCAGCTGGAGGGCCACTCATATTCATTTCAACTGTTCAAGTCCCTTTACTACCCTGTGGCCCCTTAACTTGACAATACATTCTCTTAGCATTCTGGCAAGATTGCAAGAATTGCCTCTCTCATTAAGTTGTTAGAAAGAGATGCTGTGAGTTCTTTTCATGCTTTGGGTAAAATGGGTCCTCATTGCTTCTCAAGTGTTTACTGGTTTTCTGGTTGTAGTGCCAGAAAGCAGGGAGGCCCCTGAAAGGAAGGGCATGTCTAATTGAGGTCAGAGTGAGTCACTGTGCTCATAATGATTTATGGAAGGAAAAGTCAGTGAGGATGTCACCTAATGAGAGTAGTGTGGCTTCCTAAGTGGTTCTTGCTCAATGTGCACCCCTCTCTAGTGTGGAAATGACAATAGACTTCTGCCGGAGCCAAGAATATTACAGTGAACTTTGATTCCTAATGTGACACATCTCAGGAGAAACAGCAATAGTCATTCAAGTTGTCACCTAAATTAACCTTGAAATTTTAATCTTTTGGTTTTAGTTGAGGACTTACGTACATAGTTTTTTTTTAAGCTTGATCATTTTCTGAGGTTTAAAATAAAAGACATTAGTCTTCTGTCAACTTCCCCTCCCCATGAAAACCACTTTTAGCTCCAAGTCAGAATTTCATTGACATTCCTCAGTTTTTCTGACAAACATAGTGAATGCTGGGCTTTGTTATGCTTTGGTTTTTATATAAAACTTAGAAGAAAATTTTTACTGTGAATTTCTTTTCATCCCATCCTGTGCTGGATGTGAGATTTAGAACTTTGTCTCTTCACTAATGCATAGTCACGTTTATCCTCACTCTCATAATTCCACCAATACAAGATCAGATTGTGTGTATGTGTGCAAAATTGCTCAGGGTTTCTGAAACCAAGGGTTTCTACATGAGGATATGTACTTTATTAATAGTCATGATTATATTGTCTTGCACAATTTTGTTTTCCCTAAAATTGATCATTATCTTTTACATATTTTACTTTTCCATGTATTACCTATCACCAATCCATCCACAAAGTCTTATTTCTTTTTAAGTATCCTTCAAATGTGTTCAAGTTTATCAAGTAATCTCTGTTTTATTTTCTTGACTCTATCATAGGACTCCCTTATTCTCCTAGTCAGTTTGGGTTGGTAATTCTCTGAGTTCGTTCCTTTGCCATTATCTTGGGCTGCTCATTTATCATCTGGATTTTGTCATCTTTATTTCTGGATCCCATTTGTCTGAGGATTTTCTTCTTCCTCCTCTGATCCAATTTATTCAGGCCACCTGAGTGATTAGGATTTCCCCTTAATTGTCCCTTAATATTCTTTTAGATATAGACTCGGTTTTCTGAGTCCCATGTATTTTTCTTTTTTATTTTACTTCTAGTTTACTGAGAATTCCATAATACACTTTTAAAAAATGGGCAATGCAGTAATCTTTCTAGTCCTATATTGGTTCAAAAATATCTTTATTTTTTAGAGATAGATGATAATTGATAATATATGGAATTTTTTATTAAAGATATTTTTTATTTAAGTAACATGATCATATTTGGGTTACAGTCATAACAAGAACACCCCCCTTCACCAGTGCAACATTACCCCCTCCCTCCTTCCCATCCCCTGCCTGTTTTCGAGACAGGCATTCTACTACAGTAATTTGTTTTTAAGTTCAGTAAATTGTATTATTTTCCTTAGAGTAAAAAAATATAGTATGGTGTGATAGTGGCAATCGCCAATGTTTGCATAGGTCCAGAAAAATGGAGAAAATGGGAAAAAAAAATCCTTGACCTGATTACAAAAAGGCCTCACCCCAGAAGTTTATTGGCATAAGACAGACTCTGGGTTCCAGGCATACCAGTCTATCCAACTCCAGTCATTCTCAAGGTCCTGGTGAAACTTTTTCACACTTTAGCTATAGTTTGTATCAGACTTTTATATTTAAAGACTCTGGATTCTGTGCATTTCTTTCGTTGATGTCAGGCTGATGTGGAGCATCCTCTAGTTTCAGCATATCATTAAATGTAGAGCGATCTGCTCTGCATGCAGACTGTTGCTGAGTCACCTGGGTGTTGGGAGTACTCTTTGGAGTCAGTCAATGCCAAAGCAGTGGTAGGTCTTCTCTGGTAGAGGCTTGGATCCTGGGAATGTTAAAGACAATTGTGGTTGTTTCCATAGTTCAGGTGTGTGTGGGCGATGCCCATTCTTCTGGGGCCTGAGCCAAATCATTATGCCAATGTTAAGGATAAAAAGGCCTAATTACATTACCAAATTTGTGTTCCCATCTCTATTAGATAAGAACTTGTTTGTATACGTATTATTTTCCCATTTTAATGTGCCTATGCAAAGGAGAAGCAATGCCACAAGATATTGTTGGTGCATCTGGGGGCCAACGAATAAATTCCAACATTTCCTGTAACTTGGTATAAACGTGAAATCTACACAGAGTTACTCTTCTACCAGTATTGCTTATAAAACAGATCTCGTAGGGGGAAAATCAAGCAGTCAAATAACTAATCTAGTGGGCAAAATTGTCACAAATGAGGATATTTGAAAAGAGTTATAGATGTTAAGGGAATACATCTGAGATATACAAAAGAGATACATGTGACCCTTTTATGTTTTAAAAAGAAAAAAAGAAAAGAAAACAAGGGTATTTGAAGACAACAGGTGATAGTTGAGTTTGCGACATGTTTTGCGGCATTACAGAACCCTATATTGTCCTTGGACTAGAGGTTATGCTGAAGCTGATTCCGGTATTATGCAACAGTCCATAGTTTGATGGGAACATAAGGGGCCACCAAGCATGGGTCAACAGGCGTGTTGGTTGTAGTTGTTTGTGTAAGCATGAGCTGGGGACCGAGAGGGTGTCATTCAATAAGGAGCTGGATGAGGTGTTGGGCAGAAGGTCAGTCTTGGTGTCTACCAAATTAGAAACTGAGGATAAGGAGGGTTGAGTAAGAGGAAGATAATGGTTCAGGATTTGGGTATGAGGAGGTAGGAGAGACAAAGGGGTGAGGGGAGAGGCAATACATAAAAGACTAGACAATAAAGGTCAATTTGAGTGTTTTGTCAAAATCTTGAGCATCCTGATTCTATTCCTAGGAGCAGTCTAAGGATCAGGACCGTTTTGGGGTAATAACTAAAAAGTATAATTGTCGCGCCTTTGAAAAATAATATTACTAGCAAGCAAAACAGGGGGTCCAATGTACATAAAAATTATTTTTCTCTCAAAACTTGAAATTACAGATCAATGATGTTCTAAAATTTTGGAATGCCAATTTGATTTTATTTCTTAAAAACAAATAAAAATACAACTTTTCCTCTGAAAGGTCTTTGTTTTATTTCATTTTCCTTATTCCTAAATTTTTTTAACCATTGTGATTTACAAAGTTCTTCATAGTTGGGTTTCAGATATATGTCTGAGGGCCAATCTCACCACCAGTGTTGATCTCCCCCACCAATGTTCCCCAAATGCATCCCATACCATTATCCCCTTCCCTCCAGCCTGCCAGTACAACAGGCCCATTTGAAGTTTTGATAGTTAAAGTTTGGGTCCCATGATTACAATGCTGTTGATTCTACCTTTTGTTTCAATGTCATGGAGTGTTTTGCCTACATTTTCTTCTACATATATAACAGTTTCAGGACTGATATGAAGGTATTTAATCTATTTTTATTTGACCTTTGTCCATGGTGTTAGAGGGCTGAATTCTCATTTTTGTATGTGGCTGACCAGTTGTCTCAACACCACATTGAAGGTGCTTTTCCTGCTCCACTTTGTGTTTTTTACTCCTTTATAAAATATCAATTTATTGTGTGTCTGGAGGTCACTCTTTGAATACTCAAGTTTATTCCTTTAATCTAATACCATGCTGTCTTAGTAACTATTGATTTGTAGTACAATTGTGTGATATGTCATTCCATCATTTTTATTTATGTTTTCTTGATACTAAATGCTGGTGAACACTTTTCCATATGCCTATTATGCATATGTCTTCTTTTTGGAAGAGTCTATTCATTTCATCTCCCCATTTTTGGTTGGTGTTATTTGTTTGTTGTTGTTGATATTGTTAGTAAATGCTTTATATATTTTGGGTGTTAAAATTTTACTTGGTGTATTATATATATATATATATATATATATATATATATATATATATATATATATATATCAGATATCATCTCCTAACTGGTAGAACATCTAAATTTAGTTCAAATTTCTTTTGGCATATAGAAGTATAACTTCTTATTGGCCTACTTGGTTCATTTTTACTCTTTGTCATTAAAAACAGAAAAAAAATTTGTCTTTGCAAATGGAATCACATGTGAGTATCAGATTTTAATTTTTAAGTCTGCTTAAGGTAAGTCCTAACATCAAGTGTCCTGCTGCCAGAGCTTGAGGTGGGAGTTAAAACTTCCACACACCACCTTTAAATCACCCTGTTGGAAGATTATGCAGGTTTTTACATTTGTAGATGTGATATTACTTCATCCATTTTAAGGCTTTAAGGAGTGTTTATTTCCTTTCCCTTTCCTAGCCAACATTTCTTTGGTTTGTTCAAGGCTGTATTCCCTGATTTATACTGTATATAAATGAGTCAGAACCTCCAAGTTTCTAGTAGGTTTCAATTCTTCTGGAATTGTGTGACTGTGCCCTTTGGTTTCCCTCCCTCATTTTAATAAAAAGGGGGACAAGAAAACAAACAAATAGAAACATAAAATATCAATCGATCTTCTCAAACCATCAATTTTTAAAAGCCTTACTGAAGAACTGGGGCCAGAGCAGTGGCGCAAGCAGTAAGGCACCTGACGCCTTGCACTCGCGAGGATTAGGACCACTTTGATCCCCCGGCATCCCATATGGTTCTCCAAGCCAGGAGCAATTTTTGAGTGCACAGCCAGGAGTAAACCCTGAGCATCACTGGGTGTTCCCCACCCCCCCAAAAATAATAAAAGCCTTACTAAAGAACTAGAATAGAACATGGAGTGGCACTATTTTTTAAAAGATGCACATTTTTGTGTGATTTACCTTTGGAGAAACTGACACTCTCAGAAAAGAAAAAGTATTTCTCTATTTTTAAAATATTATACCCTAATTTTTTTCTGAATTACATTCAGTGATGAAGATACCACTAGCGTAAGGTTGTGACAATAATAAAATCACATTTTATAGTTTCCAGCACTTCAAAGCCTTCTCAAGACACTTTTACATACAACATTTTACCTTACAAACAGCATATTTCCTCAAGTAGTATTATCTCTAATGCAGGCTACAAAAAACAAGAAATAGCCAACAATTATGCAAGACTTGCTAACCACTGCTGTTAGGTGATTTTCATTAGATCCTATCTTCACCCCTCTATTTGTTCATGATTTACGTAGCATTGAATTTCATGCATGGCATAGTTTAAAATCTATGTCAAAAAACTTGTGTAACTCTATACATGAAATCTTCACTTCTCAACTTAGTATCTCAAGGGCAATTTAATACTCCTTTATGGAAATCAAGAGAATTTCCAGAACAATGTTAGATGTCTCTGTGTGAACCAAAGCTACCTGTCTTCTCTTGGTCTACAACAAAGAAACATCTGGCCTCTGAACCTGCAACTCCATTGTGCCACTGAAATCTATACTTTTGAATCTGTGCTCTTGTTTTTTTGCTCTGAATAATATCACCTGAGAAACTATTCCTACAACTTGAATGTCCATTTGTATGTTAATAGCACTGACTCTGGGAAAAGATGGTATCGATACCTGGCCAGCATAAACCTATTATCAAAATCCATGTTTGGAAAGAGATAATTCCACATTCTCATATTCTCATTGCTTATTCTTAGACCACTAAAATGTAACAATAGGCTTTTGATTTCACATGGAGATAGTTAAGGATATATAGAAAATATAGATATGTTTGTATTTTATTAATTACTGGCATCAGCTCCATTTTTATTTAACACATTCAATAAATATTAATATAATTATGTAGTCTAACACACAATTATACAATATAATTATTTGTAGTGTGGGATGTCATTTTTAATAAGAGAATAATTCAAAGTAAATATATTAATAAAGATAAACTCTGAAAATATCTCTATATAACTAATATTTGTATATTTGGTTCTCTTTCTATGGGACAGAGAACCAATGATATATTTGTATCTAAATGTATATAGTTATATATACATGTATATGATATATTTCTTTGTTAATTAACTGTGTTGTTATGTGAACAGCATAGCCTTCTTTCAAACTGAGTATATTTTGTGGTGATATTGATGATGTCAGTTTGAAGTATTTTACAAACAAATTAATTTTATACAGCATCATTTGTTATGAAATCATGGGGTTTTATTTTTATTTACTAATTCTATCTCCTGTTTTATAGCAAGAATAAAACCTATGAAAATATGAAAAGAAGAAAGCCTAAGAAGTATGGAGAACTAAAGTAGAGTGATTTTGATGGTCTTAATGGCTTTCTCAAAAGACAATAAACTCATAGTTTTGAACTATGCATTAACTTTTTTCAGGGAACAATCTATAAACTTTTGAGAACCAGAAAGGAAATTTCTAAGCTGTAGTCCCTGTAAGAGCTCATTTTCTAATTAAATAATCATATAGACCTGGAAAAAATGAAATGATCACTGATATTTTCATGACTGCTTGTCAATAATCGGTTATAACTATTGGATCGATCTCATTAGCAAGAGAACCACCACTTACTGTCCTTCAGTGCTTTTGTGAGGCACTCTATGACCAATACAAGCAGCAAACAACATTCACCAAAAATATACCATAACCCTTTAATCAAGGAGTTTCTTGCCTTCTGAATAAATTATTGACATGTCAATGGACCACTGTAATCCAACTCCTAACTTACAGAGAAAGTGGTGATAATTTTTATTGTAGATTGAGATAAATGGGCTATTGGCTCAGTTGATTCACCATTTGTTGATTCACCATTTGTTGCTCTGGAAAAACCTAAAAGATAATAAACTAGATACCTCATCATGCTTATAACTCAGAGGCCCCCACTTTTTAGTGGGAGGAACAAGAGAGAATTTTTATCTGAGATAAACATTGCATAATCAATATGGAAGAAAGTTTTAGAAAATGTGGAGACTAATAGAAGGCTTTGTCTTTTCCCATTTCCATCAATAAATAATTTCACATCCATAAAATGATTTTTGTGGTACAATGGAATCATGAAAACCAGACAAAATAAGAAATCATTAAAAAATGAATAATAAAAAAATGAACAAGTATACTTAAGTATTTCTCTAATGGGATATGGCTAATAGAAGATAGAGTTTTGCCAGATTATTGAAGCAAAATACAAAATTATTAAAATGTAAAAACACTACTCTGGCCAATTCCATAGACTCGCTATGATCTTGAAAGAGATAAAAATTAAGTCATGAAAACTCATGGATACAACAGTGACAGCTGAAAGCTGAAAGCTTGGAAGTAGAGGGTGAGTCAAGACCCTACCCTGACTAAGTCATTCCTGATGTATGCATCACCCATAATCACATCTTTACCTATGGCCCTTCTTCACCACTTCTCTATGATTGTCTGCAGATGCCAAACTGACCAAATTTCAGATATGCCAGTATTTGGGTTGATATCACCAGGACGGTTTTTTTTTTTTTTTTTTTGGTTTTTGGGCCACACCCGGTGACGCTCAGGGGTTACTCCTGGCTATGCGCTCAGAAGTCGCTCCTGGCTTGGGGGACCATATGGGACGCCGGGGGATCGAACCGCGGTCCGTCTCCTAGGCTAGCGCAGGTAAGGCTTACCTTACCTCCAGCGCCACCGCCCGGCCCCACCAGGACGTTTTTAAAGTGATTTCAGGCACCCCCACCCCTCTCATATTCTGGGAGACATGAAACATGAAAACATGTCCTACAAAAGTCACAGTATCAGTAATAGTGCTATGAATTCCTGAACCGAATGGCCATATTTTTAATACTGTCATTCCTATAGGAAAGACTAGTTTAGAAGCCAATGTCTAGCTGAATTCATTTAATGCTGAGAAACAAATGAGATAGCAGAATGGTCTGTTAGCAACAAAAGCTTATTAAACTTTCCGACGGTGAATGACCCCATGAGAGATAAAATAATTTTCATAGATTTGCTTATTTCTGTGCTTATTATTTTTCTTTCTATTCTTTCTTTTTTAATTATTTTAATTCTTTTTTGTAATAATTTTATTCTGACTTATCTGGAAACAAATGTATTATTGTCAACTATGTAGTACATGTTCTTTAAATAAAGTAAATTTAAAAAAAGAATTAAAATGTTCATTGTGTTAGACATCTATTATATCCAGAGTCCTGAAGTACATGTCTTGTATATACAAGTCCGTATATTTGATAACTAACACCAAATGTCCCCCAAGCAGCACTAACTGTAGTTTTGTTGACTTCTAAGCTATGCTGAGTCCAATGAGAATGTCACGACCAAGTCCAAGCACTAAACAATCAGGTACACATTGCTGAATTGAGTATTGAGGGAATGGTCCCCTTGTCTCTGGATCAACACTGGGGAAGCACCCACAATTATATCCTAACCGAGTGGTTCAAAACAATACTAAGCAATCTGATATTTTACAGTATGTTTGGGATAGGACTTATGAAGAAGCATTTCTCAGTGTTCAGGCTCACTGTGTCTTCTTCTTCTGCAGATTTAGTCATTTTGGTGACTGATTTGACTGGAACCACTAGGCCTGGACTAGAGTTGAGGAATCTGCTCCCAAGATGGCGCACTTACATGGCTGATGATTTATGTTTGCTTTTAGCTGAAAGCCTCAATATCTTAGTCTCTTGACAAAAAGGCTTTTTTATTAGGCTGAGTCCTCACAACAGGGCAGCATCCCACCAAACAGTGATTGAAGAGAGAGAAATGGGAGCCACAGTGATTTTATATCTAGTTCTAAGAGTCAAACTGTGATAAATCTTCAGTGTCCCGTTAGTTATATACGTCAACCATATTCATAATTGTGATATGCCTTTCAAATGGGTGTGTACATGAAGGTGAGAAACACTGGATGCTATTTTGGTGGTAGCCTATTGTAGATCACCTTCTGCCAAATATTTATGGAAAAATACCACCTTTCTCCAGAGCCCCTGTATACCTTTCCCTCCTAAAAGTCTTTATTTTATTTTAGCATCAGTTCAAAGTCTAAAGTCCTGGCATCCATATCAGGAGTATGTGTTAATTTCTTCCCTATGTTTTTGTTAGTACTGTTACTCTTGATCAAATATTCTGTGATCTAAAGAGGCGAGTTGTCTTCCCGTTATGCATTTAATAATAGCAGGACAAGCATAGAATAACAGTTGTTGTTAATTATCTTGTTCATAAGGAGGAAAAACCAAGCACATAAGAGCCTGGAGTATACAAATTTAAAAACACTGCTGGAACAGCTTAAAAGTTTTTCATGACTTTTAGGTTATCCCACCCTCAGTTCTGACCTCAAACTTGTGGTTAGCCTCTCAGACATACTGTTTATTTGTATTGATGATAAAAAAAATTCTAGCTGTAATTTTCTAGCCTCACTTTTGCTAGTAGAATTCTGGTGAATTCATAGTTTCCCCACCCCCATATCCTTTAATTCTCAGACAGTTATGTTCTGAGCTGATAGTAGCTCTGTCTGTATTATGCTTTTTAAAAACACACGAGGCTTCAATGACTCTTACTGGCATTTATTTTATTGGATAAAGCCATATTCTCTTTGAAGTAATTTTTTTTTACATTGCTGGTTTTTGTCCTTCCCCACACCCCTGAAATTGCAGAGAAGCATTAAACTTCTTAGAAGACCTATTGTTTGATTTTTTTTTTTTGGAGGCACCATTTAGATATTTTAAGTCTGAATAAAGGATTTTATAGTGACATCCTTGACTTTATCATTGTATAATGTTTTCTCAAGAGGACTCTGAATTTGCTCTTTGCCTAGGAATTATTTCTAAGTTGTAGCCCTGTTTGACATCTGGTGAAGAGGGAATTCCCCAATCATGTGAGTTCTGCCTTGTTTACTTGTTTGTTTTAAATGGATTTTCTTTATCTTTATCTCTTGAATTTTACTATTGCAGTACAAGGAAACCATCTAATTTCTTTAGTAACCTGAATATAAATTTCCTTTGATCTTTTCTAGAGTTCATTAGTTCCATTTTTCACATTTTATCACAGATGAAAGTGCCACGGTATGGCAAGGATCCCCTTTCCTATACATTCCAATAAAATGTTCCTTGTTCTTTTTCATCCTTATCAATACAACTTTCTTTTTTTTTAAATTTATTTAAACACCTTAATTACATACATGATTGTGTTTGGGTTTCAGTCATGTAAAGAACACCACCCATCACCAGTGCAACAATACAAGTTTCTTAAAAATATTTTCTTTTTTTATCTACATCTAGCAATTCTCAGGGGTTTACTACTGGTTCTGTGTTGCATTAAATAATTAATGATGGGGCTGGATGGCGGTGGATTTCTTTCCGTGCCATCCCAGTCCACATGGCTCTGCAACCTCCATGCAGTCGGCGAGTCCCAGGCCCAGGTGAAATCACTCACTCACAGTCAGGCGTCAGGAAGCAACAACTTTATTCAAGCCCTAGCCACCACGTGTGTGTGGCCTATTCATAACCTTTCAAGCACAGCAATATTTTGCTAGCCCTGCATCTTATTTCCTGTTAGCCATCTTCCCTTTGGGCTCCATGCTGGTCAAAGACCAGAACACAGAAACCCAGCGCACAGCAGCGCAGAAAGGGCAAAGAGCCAAAAGGGGCAAAGAGCCAAAAAGGCCGAATTCCCTTGGTCCAAGCCTTATCTAACATTTCCAAGACCCCTCCCAGGAATGGGAGGGTCTCGCAGGTAAGGTTACACCTACTATCCGGTTCCCAAGACCCCTCCCAGAAATGGGTGGGTTTCAGGTACACTACAGTTCTGCCCTCAGGAATTATTCTTGGTGGTGCTCAGGGGACCATATAGAATATCAAGGATCATACCTGGTTGGCTGCATGCAAGGCAAATGCCCTACCCACTTGCTACTGCTTTGGCCCCCACTACACTATTTTTTGTTTTAGTTTTAGTTTTGTTTCATTTTTAGATCACACCTAAAAATTAAACACACTCAGGGTTTACTCCTGTCTCTTTGCTCAGAAATCACTCCTCAAAGGCTCTGAGATGTGATATGTGATGATATGTGATTCCAGGGAATCAAACCCTGGTCAGCATCTTACAAGGCAAATGTCCTATCCACTGTACTCCTGCCCCCAATCTAACTTTCTTGAGCACTAACAAGATCCTTCCAGTATCTAAATTTCATTGATATTCTTTCTTCTCTTAAGTTCCTTCAGCTCTGTCCACTGCCTGATTGAAAAGCCAAACCATTTTTCCTGTGTTTTTGTTGTTGTTATGGTAGCAATTCACCACCAGTCACAAAAATTTGTGTCAGTAATAATTTTCTACCTAAAATATGACCCTGAAACACAGTGGCTTAAAACAATAATAAACTTTTACTATTTCAAAGTCTTGATGAGTTTGAAAACCAGATTTGGGCTATTGAATACTGGATTATTTAGTGTCTGTTGGCTTTGTCAGTCTGAGGGAATCATTTGAGGGCTTGTCCATGCCTGGAGAGTTTGTTTTAAAACCAAGCATTTATATAGCTAGTGAATTTGAATGACTGTCCACAGAAAACTAGTTTTCTTTGCTATACAATCTGCTGGGGCATCTTCATGACATGGTGGCTGATGTGTCTCAGAGTGAGTAATTCAAGGGAGAAGGTACAGGACTTTTTGAATCTAGCTTTAGAAACAACATTGTTGTTTCTGCAGTATCCCATTGGCCACATGTTTCAGCCTTAATCAGTGTGGGAGGAAACTACCCAAGACTATGAGCACTAGGGAGTGAGGACTTATCAGGAGTTAGTGTAGAGTCTGGCTATAACATTCATCTTTCTGGGTCATTAAATAATAGGAGGTGTCAAAACTCATCTTTTTAGATCTAGTACATTAGCAATAATTCTTTCAAAACATTAGCAATGAACTGTGAATTTAGAGGTAATCACTCATTTTGGAGGTCATTTTATATAGATCTCTAAGTGATGTCTATGATGTCTTCTTGATTTTTAATTTTTGTTTATCATTGATTATAACTAAGGTGAGTACATAGTTTCCCATAACCCTCCTCCCCAATAAGTACATATCCATACACAAATTTTTGCTTAGCTCAATGTTCCTCTTTTATATTATGATCATGTAATGCAAAACATGGTGATTATAATGTATAATTCCTATTAATTTGTTTAGCTTTGGAACCAAACACATTGGTTTTGGGGGCTTGCTTTTAGCCCTGTGCAGAGGGATCACTCCTGGTAAGGTAAGTGCCTTATTTGCTATACTATCGCTCCAGCCCACTATTTATTTCCTGCACTTATTTTTAGATTGTAATTTAAAGATAATAATTATATTTTATAAATAGGATTAATAAAATGCACAAATAATCTTTTCCTAATTTTCTTTTGTTTTAGCAATAATTTATCTCTAAACTAAAACTTTTCCTTTATTCTTTTCTTTGGGTATAGAAGTGGATGTTACAAGGGTAAAGAAGTAAACTAGTGGATTTTTAACTATTTATAACTAAAAGTTTGAAATAGTTCTATTAAAGAACCACTTTTAAAAGGAATACATGTTAGGGACCATCATGCTCATTTGGGGTTTCTTGGCACTTTGGGAAGGACCAGCTGCATAATTATAGGTTGGCAAGTAATACAAATGATCTGCCTGCGTCCATAGGATGCTTTGTTTCTGTCTTTTGGGCATGTTTCTATTCCTGGATCATTATGATTTAAAAAAAAACTCCTTACACTTGGAATTATTTACCTCATTACCTTGCAAGTTCCCTGAAGGAAGAATATATCTTTGTCATATCTAGCTAAGTACAGAGACTTGTTAATTTGCTCAAAACTTGTAGTTGGCAAATAGAATCATAGCTTGATATTTCAAAGTCTGACTTTTTGGGGGGTCCAGAAAAATAGTATACGGGTATATGACAGAGATCGATTCAATCCCTGGTACTGCATATAGTTCCTTAAGCACAGCCAGGAGTAATTCTTGTGCCCAAGATTTCTTCTTCCGAAGTTTTAAAATAGTAGGATATTAGAATGAGAATATTGTAAACCAAAATTCATTTAAAACATTAAATTATCAACCATTAAAATAAAATAAAACATTAAAATATCAAAGGCAGTTAAACAGAATAGATGAGGCATTAAAAAGAAAATATTTTCTTGAATAAACCTTTATTACTAGTAAAGAATTAACAGCAATTTTTAGGACTTGTGCAAAGTTCTAGATTTCTTTTTGTTTACAGTTGTAATTTTTTCCCAAGAGCTGAAATCTTTGAGTTGCACCTTCCATTTGGAGCGGGGAAATCCTATTAACTGTTGTTTTCCTTAGTCTGTACAAACTTATTTGATTATTGTCACCCCAATCTTATACCCATAGAACATAGAAGAGCAATTAGCATGACCACTTCAGAGATTTCAAAGTTCTTGCCGCTATATTTGGTTCTTGAAGACTTTGAAATTTAGTTCAGGACTCTGTGCTGTGTTGTAACTTAATAACTATGAAAGTTTTATTCATAAAAGTAGAAATGTCTGCTTCCTGGCTAGGTTTGCCTATTGAGGCTGCATTGTGGAGAGAGGGCTCAAAGTACATGAAGCAGGTTGTCAGATCTGCCTAGATAGAGTAAGATTTTTTTCTCTGCTTCAGCTTGTGTTCCAGTTCAGGAATTTCCTCTAACATTAAAAAAGAGGGATTGCACCTGGGAATAGTTCCCTTTGGGGCATATTCATTTTTGAGATTTAATAAAATGACAACAGGGAAAAGGGTTCTTTCTTCTCTGATGCCAATCTTTTCATGAAATGATTCAATTGTAACAGAATTGTATGTTAATTACATATAGCATTAACTGGTTAAAATAATTAAAGGAACATACTTTTTTCATTTTTAACATTTTATATCTTGGGGCCGAAGAGATATGACAGCAGGCAAGTCACTTGTAAGTGACTAGAACTCAGGGTCCATCTCCCATACCTCATATACTTCCTTCCAAGCCCCACCAGGGATGATCCCTGAGCATAAAACCAGGAAGGAGTAAACCCTGAATACCACCAGGTTCAAGGGGAGGATTCTGTCATGAGGGATATGGGTACACTTTAAAAATGCTAATGAATACATAGGACCAAGAGCTACACCTTTCTAACTACATAATTAGTTTATAACTCAAAACGAACAGCACATTTCTAATTACATAACTAGTTTTACAAATTTCTGACAGCCCAGGGCTAGCTTTGGGTTTGAAAACTTACCTCTACTTGGGGACACCAGATGTTAAAGTTTCCCAACATATGCCCATCTCCTTGTTTTGTCCTTTGTCAGATAAGGCTGAGCAAGTCAGTTTCACCCTCAAGACAGTAAGATTTTTAGTTTCTTCATCCCTGGCTCAGAGCCTACCTGAAGTCTACCCCATCACTGTACCATCCTATTCAAACCAGAATTCAGGGGGTCTGATTAACATGCAGCTCATTCCCCTTTATCTGTGCTCTTCACCTTGCAAGGTCTGTTGGCAGGAAGCCTCCTGTCCATGGCTTACTCAGGTCTCTGGGACTTTCTCAATGGCATTTGTATGCAGCTTGTGTCCTTGAGCTTCACCATGCAGCAACAGGCCTTGCATAATAAAATATTCACAGCCCCTACATGTCAGATGTTGAGATTTCGCTGCCCCCCAAAGCAAAGAAAGATACTTAGGGTGTCTCTTGGCATTCCTCATGAAGAGGAAAGAAACCTCTGTCATTCCTCCCTCAGGCATGGAGTGGTTCTTTTTATTTTTCTCAGTGCTGGGCTAACACAAATTCTTCCCCAGGTATCTTAAGTTTGATGAGATAGTTCACAGTTTACCATCCTAAGGGAAAAGTAGGCCATGTAAACAGTCAGTGTTGTGATGAGCAGAATTGCGAAAATGTCTAGCAAGATCTTCTACTACCTCCCAGCACCTTCCAGAACCTAACAGACACTCTCACAATGGTACAAAAAAACTGACATCAGTGTGGGATGTGAGTCATACCTGAAAGAGGATTCTTGACATCTAAAGTAAAAATACTAAGCTTGAATAAAATAAAAGTTACAGCTTTTAATTAAAAAAAGTTTATTTGGTTGCTCTTCTTATGTGGTACTCCAGATCTTCAGAATTGGACAAATATGGTTCAAATACCATTTCTTTTATATTTGTTTTTTTTGGGGGGGGCCACACCTAGTGATACTTAGGGTTACTCTTAGCTATGTGCTCAGAAATCGCTCCTTGCTTGGGAGACCATATGGGATGCTGGGGATTGAGCTGAGTTCGGTCCTGGGTCAGCCACTGTGCTATCATTCTGGCCTCTCAAATATCATTTCTGTCTTATATATCCTACATGACCTTCACAAGTTGTTTCTGTCCTCAAGTTCCTCATCTGTAAATGCTGGTCATTAATGCTGGATTTTATAAGAATTATAATATCACATAACATACTCCTAAATATGGACCATGGGTATAGCTTGTACTCAGTAAACAAGAATTGCTATTTTAATTATGGTGGGAAATTGGTACTATTATTATGTTACTATGAGTAAATCAGAATTCTCGTTATAATAAAGTATCTCATAAATTTATACTATATTCGAATTGCAACAGAGTTCACTGTTCTGAGTGATCTTTAGCATTTTTGGCAATACTGATTTAGGTATAATTAACATGCTAATCACACATATTTTTATTATTAAAATTAGTTATTTACTTTTATACTTAGATTTGATTTGTTTGTGCTTTCCACACTGGAAAACATTCACTTTTTAAGGTTCTTTAATTTTGACACAAGACAATTATTTTATGAACAATCTAGTGAGAATAAGTTCTGTAAAGAACTGAGACTATATCCTACTATGTGAAACAGGAGATCTATTCCTTGAACTGAGGACATTTTTTAGGTTGTTCTGGTGCTCAGAGGACATGGCCACTCCAGGATATACTCATTCAATGAGACCAGATGGTCCAACACTAAGGCCCAAGGATACAGAGCTTTTTAGGTGTTGAGTGCTTGAGCTCTCTAGGGTACCTCAGTAGTACTTAGGTATCCAGAGCTGCACAGGTGGTGCTTGAGGGTCTCAATAGTGCCTGGGATTTAACTGGATTTCTTTGCACCCTGACTTTGTATATGTCCCTGGGCTTTATCCAGGATACTTAAAATGTCTTGTCAAAATATGACTAAAGGGGAGTCCTGGGAACCTCAAAGTCCCAAATGCTGGAAACTTATTTGAAATTCCGTGTTTTGTGTCAAAATTTCATGTGACTTTTGCACTATGTCCTATAATTTATGTTTGTCATATTATAGAAAAATAGCTCCCCTTCAACCACCAAAGGGCACTGGGAGGATCAGAAAGCCATTTTCCATCTCAGCATGGGGCAATGGCAGTCTAAAATAAAAATAAAATAAAAAAAAAACACTAAAGCTGACCTCTTACAGAAAATATAAAGGTAGAATCCAGGTATCAGGAAAATGGAATTTGGAGAAATAAGGAAGTCAAAAGAACAGAGGTCAAGGTAAAGATCCAGGCTGGAATCAGGTCATGAAAGTCTTAGCAAAGCTTAGGAAGCCTTTCAGCAATGAACTTCACTGACCCGTTAAAGGTGGATGGCCTTGTGGCTTTATTTCAGGTAATTAATTGGTTCCAGGGGTGTAAAAAGTTAGCTCCCTGCCAATGGAGAGCACATTCCATCAGGACTACAGTTAGGATAGTCAATCTTCTGTCACCAGAAGGTTAACATGTCCTTGATTCCACTTCCTTCTCCTCTGGCCAGAGTTAATTTTCTCACTGGAGTCCTTACCTGGACAATGACCATCATAAGAAAAATCTTTGTGTTATACCTAAGCAAGTTTCCTGATTATGCTGTTTTGTCTTAATTCATTTCCCACAGGGTAGATTATTGTTATGTATTCCCTAGCAATTTCAATGAAGTTGGAGTTTTCCTTGGTATTATTGGGAGTCTGCACATAAAGAGAAAATAAGGAGAACAGTGCACAGAGTCTGCCTAGGTGTGACTGGCTGCCTGACAGAGTTTTTGTGCTTCTAGTAGATCCTTAGAGGGAGTCACTGAAAGTGAAAGCACCTGTTACCTTTGTGCAAATTAATACTCCTCTGCTGTGTGCTTGCATGAGAATGCTTAGGGCCTGATTCCAATAGAAGTAGTCTTATGTGCTGAATCTGAAGAAAATGGGTGGGGTTGGTAGGCAAGGCAAGACTTTTATTATTGTAATAGAAACAATACTATATCTCCAAGACTGTGTTACTGGAATACAAAAGACCTTAGGGTCTGTGCTTCATAGATTATTTTGTAGTCATAGAATGTTGCAATTCTCCATCTAGTTAGAGGTAGCCAATCTGAAGAAAGAACCAGAGGCCACAGAACCTTCAATAGATTTAGGTCATGTGACTGTGTTGCTTTTGAGGTGATGGCCAAGTTGTACATACTACTGAGCCTCAGATTCTTTGATAGAAAATGAAGTCAATGGTACATAGAGTGTGAGTTGTAAGAAGAATAAGAATAATACCAAGTTCGGAGTGAAGTGCTTAAATGCCATTTGTAAAATAAATAGCAACTATGGGAACTAGAGCAATAACTAGAGCAGTAGTTAGGGTGCTTGCCTTGCACATAGTGTCTCAGGTTCAATTCTTTTTTTTTTTGGTTTTTGGGTCACACCCGGCAGTGCTCAGGGGTTACTCCTGGCTGTCTGCTCAGAAATAGCTCCTGGCAGGCACGGGGGACCATATGGGACACCGGGATTCGAACCAACCACCTTTGGTCCTGGATCGGCTGCTTGCAAGGCAAACGCCATTATGCTATCTCTCCGGGCCCTCAGATTCAATTCTTGGCACCGCAAATGATTCCATGAGCCTTGCCAGAATCTTTGAACATAGAGTCAAATGAAGGTCCTGGCCCCCAAACTAGCTAATCTAACTAGCAACTATCATTATTGGTGGTGATGGTGTTTCAGGTGATGGGAAATACCAAATTAAAAAATAGCATAACTGTTATTGTGCAGACTGGAATATTTGAAAAATAATTGATTTAAGTAGTACAAAAAAGCTCAGTATGGCATTTATCCTAAGCAGGGTTTTCTTGGTACAGAAACAAACTCATTAACTTAAAAAAAAAAGAGAGAATGTCACTGAAAGCAGAACGCCCAGAGCTTCTAGATGTATGGGCTGTAGTATCAAGCAATCCTTAAGCCATCACCATGCCACAAAATGAAAATATTGAAATGAGGGGCCGGCGAGGTGGCGCTAGATGTAAGGTGTCTGCCTTGCAAGCACTAGCCAAGGAAGGACCACGGTTCGATCTCCAGGCGTCCCATATGCCCCCCCCCCACAAGCCAGGGGCAATTTCTGAGTGCTTAGCCAGGAGTAACCCCTGAGCATCAAACGGGTGTGGCCCGAAAAACAAAAAAAAAACAACAAAAAAAGAAAATATTGAAATGAAAATAGGCAATTACACATTGCCTATGGATATTGTTTGCAGTACCATGAATAAAGGAAAAAGAAAGAAGGTCAAGAGGCTCACTAATGTTCAAAGAAAGTAAAAACTAAACTTGGCCTAATGGTTAAGTTCTAGTATCAGAGCCATGTTGAGAAAAAGACTTAAGATGCAGAAAAGAGAAATGCCAAACTAAGAAATGATAAAAAAAAACAAAAAAAAAAAACAAAAAAACACTTCACAAGGAGCAGTATCCTGAGTATCTGCTCGACAGAGAGCAACTTCAAAAGCTAAAATAGTTTCCAATATTACTAAACAAAAACACCAAGAAAGAAAAAAATAGGAAGTTCCTCTGCCCTAAGTTAGTATCCAGGAAGAAATAGAAATATTAAAAGTTATTCAAACAAGAAAGAGGAAGAAGAAAGCATGGAAAATGGTTATTGAATACTGCTTGGATAGAGATGACTTTATGTGAAAACCATCTAAATATGAGATTCCTGAGGACAATGGATTACTTTTTTTTTTTTTTTTGGTTTTTCGGCCACACCCAGCGGTGCTCAGGGGTTACTCCTGGCTGTCTGCTCAGAAATGGCTCCTGGCAGGCACAGGGGACCATATGGGACACCGGGATTCGAACCAACCACCTTTGGTCCTGGATTGGCTGCTTGCAAGGCAAACGCCGCTGTGCTATCTCTCCGGGCCCTGGATTTACATTTTAAGAAAGTTTATGTAACACATCCTAAACTGAAAGCCACTTTCTGTCTGCCAATACATGGTGTAAAGAAGAATCCCTTATTTCCACTATGTGCTACTACTTTGAGTGCTATCACCAAAGATACTGTCATTGAGGTCAACATGCGTGAATTGGACCTTGTCACACAAAAATTATTTGGCAAGGTTATTTGGGAAAAACATGTCCAGGTTGCCTAAAGATGATGGATACATTTATGTAGTCTTACTGGTTTGACAGAGTTTCATACAAGTAAGTCCTCATAATTACAGGAGGCCACTCGCCAATCAAATAAACCACCAAATAATTACCAAAAAAACTACTATATCTGAAGTTATCATGAGAAATGTATATTATATTGCAAAAAAAAAACACCATTAAAGTGGTCTATGTTTAGTCAAAACTGAGGAGAGGGAAAGGGCTTGAGAGATAGTAAAGTAAATAATGTACTTATTTGTATGCAGATGACCCTAGTTCTATCCCCTGCACTGCCAGGAGTGACTCTTGAGCACAGAGCCAGGAGTAGCACCCAAGAAGCTCTGATTATGGCCTATTGGATCCTTTTGTAATGCTATTCCAAAACCACCTGAAAGACAGAACCCCATAGAACAAATTCTTTTAGGGGACCACATAAAGCAACTGCTCTGGAGATTCTCCTTGGGACAAAAGCTTCTGAGACACAGCCATAATTTGGGAAGGACAACATTAAGAGGGGTACCATCTACCAATATTTTAGTAGTCACTATCAGGCTTGACTCCAGGCCAGCCTTCCCCCTTAAGCAGAGAGCTCTGGGTTAAGGGAGATTAAAAGCCACTTTTAATGCCTACTGAATAGCTCTAAGTTCCAAATATTTGTTTATCTTTTCCCTGGCACCTTAATTCCTTAAGCTATCCTTGTGCTATGTTCAAGGCCTTGCTACCCTACATGTATCCCAGTTTCTTTAGCTCCCTATAAGCATTCTTGGAATGGAATAAAGTGTGTATGCCCATTCGCAAGGGACTCATTCTTTTCTGGTCACCAGCTGGGGGGAATGTACTCAGTCCTTAGTGCACTGGGAGGATGAAAGTCGACAATCACTGGCTAACTGGGTTGACACAGCGACCCAAACCTACTCACCCACCTGCTGTCTTTTATTTCCTATTCCTCCTCTAACTTTTGTTCTCTACATGTATACACACAGAGAACCGATAGGGAGCTATATATCATGATGTTTAGGGCAGGAGGCAGATTGGTTTTGAGATTAACTGAAATAATAGTCAAAAAAGATAGTAGGCCATGAGCTGTTCTGTGAGTTCCTGCCATTTCATTAGCTCTTCTCTCTACTTTTCTAGCTGCCTTTTTTATATCCAGGCTTATACACTAGAATATCTCTATACCATTCAAATCCTTTGCCTTTGTGTCTGTCTTTCTCTCTCTCTTTCTCCCTTCCCTCACACCTGCCTTTGAGACCACTGGCCCATTTGGGCTAGGTCTCATTGACTGGGAGAGGAAAGCAAAGGTGTCATGAAGAGCTAAGAAAACACATGTGCTCTGATAATAAATTGACAGGAGTTGATTCTCAGGAAGTCTCCATTGCTCCCATAGTACTTGTCTTGATTTTTCCACTATAACAATGTCATGAGGGTCAGGTCAAGTCTAGACTCTGCTAAAGATTTCTGGGAATTAAGCAAAAGACTTGTATTAACCATATAATACGAGTTGACTAGAGTCAATGAATACTAAACCAGGTACTATACCAAGTACTTAATTAGATTTAACATCATTACTGGGAATAAACATACTTTTATCTCTATGTACCAGATATGAAAAGTGCCCAGAAAAGGGAAGTTATATTTCTAAGTTGCACTGCTAGTAACAGACGGAGGTAAGAGTTGAGCTCTGGATATTTGAGATGGGACCTGAAATTACCTGAACTCCCCCATTATACACATTTTATCCAAATGCACATGTTTTACTTGGCCTTTTAATTTTTACTTGTAATTTATACTAAATCTGTTCCTCACATCAACAACCAGACAACTATCAAACTCTTGAATCTTTTGCACATTTATTTGGATAAATTATTCTTGGTTCAAAGGTTTAACTATTTTGTTATCCATCTTTAAATAATTATAACATCATTCATATTAGTACCAAAGGATCTTAGAGCATTCTGTTCTCATTTTGCCATAACAGAGACCTCAGTTGTAGGGTCAATATTCTTCTTCATTGATATTAACCCCTTATCAGATGGGTACTGGGTTTCTCCCATTCTCTGGGTAGTCTTTATATCCTAGTTACTGTTACCAATTCCTTTTAGGTTCAGAAGGTTCTCAGTTTAATGTAGTCTCATTTGTTTGTCTTTGCTTACACTAGATTGGACAGTGGTGTTTGTTTCTTTCTTTCTTGTCTTTTCTTTCTTTCCTTTTCCTTTCTTTCTTTCTTTTTCTCCTTTCTCTTTTACCTTTCTTTCTTTTTTTTTTTGTTTTTTTGGGCCACACCCATTTGACACTCAGGGGTTATTCCTGGCTATGCGCTCAGAAATCGCTCCTAGTTTGGGGGGACCATATGAGACACCAGGGGATATGTTCTATGCTAGCGCTTGCAAGACAGAACCTTACCTCTAGTGCCAGCTTCCCGGCCCCTCTTTCTCCCTTTCTTTTACTCTTTCTTCTTTCTTTCTCCCTTTCTTTCTTTCTTTCTTTTTTCTTTCTCTTTCTTCTTTCTTTCTCTTTCTTCTTTCTTTCTTCTTTCTTTCTTTTTTTCTTTCTTTCTTTCTTTCTTTCTTTCTTCTTTCTTTCTTTCTTTCTTTCTTTCTTTCTTTCTTTCTTTCTTTCTTTCTTCTTTCTTTCTTTCTTTCTTTCTCTCTCTCTTTCTTTCTTCTTTCTCTCTCTCTCTCTTTTCTTTCTCTTTCTCTCTTTTTTCTTTCTTTCTCTCTCTCTCTCTCTCTCTTTCTTTCTTTCTTCTTTCTTTCTTTCTTTCTTTCTTTCTTTCTTTCTTTCTTTCTTTCTTTCTTTCTTTCTTTCTTTCTTTCTTTCTTTCTTTCTTTCTTTCTTTCTTTCTTTCTTTCTTTCTTTCTTTCTTTCTTTTTTTCTTCTTTCTTTCCCACTCCTGGTGACGCTTAGAGGTTACTCCTGGCTTGGGGGACTGAGGTCCTGGGTCAGCAGCATGCAAGGCAAATATCCTACTGCTGCACCATCATTTCAGCCCTTGATGTTTCTTTCTTGAAGATGCCTTTAGCTTCAATGTCATGTAGTGTTCTGCCTACATTTTTTCTATATACTTAATGGTTTCAGCCTGATAGCAAGGTCTTTATACCATTTTGATTTTACTTTTGTTCACCACATAAAATAGAGGTCTGAATCAACCTTTTTGCATGTATTTGACCAGTTTTCCCAACACAACTTGTTAAAGAACTTGTTACACTTTGTATTTCCTTCTCATTTATCAAAGATTAATTGATCATATACCTGCAGGTTCATCTCAGAATATTCAAGCCTATTCCATTGATCTGAGGATCTGTCTATTTAAGTAGTATGCTCTTTTATTTTTTTTTTGTCCCCCAATTCACAATACAGACCAAGCAAAGGACCTGTGTTGAGGTGTATATGGTGTATGGTATATGAGGTGTATATGTGCATTTACTGTACCTCCTCTTTCTATACAGTCAGTGTAAAGAACACAGCCTGTGGTAAGAATTGGGAGGTCTTATCTTTTCTTTTTTTATTTTTAATATATATATCCTTCACAGTGCAACATTCCCATGACCAATATCCCAAGTGTCCTTCCTCCCCACACCACACTGGCCTGTATTGTAGACAGGCTTTCTACTTCCCTCATTCAGTCACATTTTGTTAAGATAGTAGGCAGTGTAATTATTTCTGTGACTACAGTAAACGATCCCTGTGGTGAGCTTCATGTCAGGAGCTGGACCCTCCAGTCCTCCTCTATTTTGTCTCTGAGAATCATTACACAAATGTTTTTCATTTTTCTCAAAACCCATAAATGAGGGAGACCATTCTGTGTTTATCTCTCTCCCTCTGACTTATTTCACTCAGCATAATAGATTCCATATACACCCATGTATAGGAAAATTTCATGACTTCATCTCTTCTGATGACTGCATTAAATTCCATTGTGTATATGTACCATAGTTTCTTTAACCATTCATCTATTGAGGGGCATCTGGGCTGTTTCCAGAGTCTGGCTATTATAAATAACACTGCTATGAATATAGGTGTGAGAAAGGGACTTTTGTATTGTATTTTTGTGTTACTAGGATATGTCCCTAGGAGTGGTATAGCTGGATTGTATGGGAACTCAACTTCCAGATTTTGGAGAAATCTCCATATCACTTTCCACAAAGGTTGGACCAGACAGCATTCCCACCAGCAATGAATAAGAGTTCCTTTCTCTCCACATCCCTGCCAGAACTGCTTGTTCTTATTTTTCCTGATGTGTGCCAATCTCTGTGGCATGAGATGGTACCTCACAGTTGTTTTGATTTGCATCTCCCTGATGATTAGTGATGTGGAGCATTTTTTCATGTGCCTTTTAGCCATTTCTATTTCTTTTTTTGTCAAAGTGTCTGTTCATTTCTTCTCCCCATTTTTTGATGGGGTTAGATTTCTTTTCTTGTAAAGTTCTGTCAGTGCCTTGTATATTTTGGATATTAACCCCTTATCTGATGGGTATTTGGTGAATAGTTTCTCCCACTCAGTGGGTGGTTCTTGTATTCTGGGCACTATTTCCTTTGAGGTGCAGAAGCTTCTCAGCTTAATATAGTCCCAATTATTTATTTATGCTTTCACTTGTTTGGAGAGTACAGTTTCCTCTTTAAAGATACCTTTAGTCTCAATGTCATTGAGTGTTTAACCTACATGTTGTTCTATATACTTTATGGTTTCAGGTCTGATATCTAGGTGTTTAATCCATTTGGGTTTTACCTTTGTACATGATGTTAACTGGAGGTCTAAATTCGCGTTTTTACAAGTGGCTAGCCAGTTGTGCCAACAACACTTATTGAAGAGGCCTTCCCTGTTCCATTTAGAATTTCTTGCACCTTTATCAAAATTAGGTGACGGTATATCTGGGGAACATTCTCTGTTTACTCTGAGTACTCAAGCCTGTTCCACTTATCTGAGGGTCTGTCTTTTTCCAATACCATGCTGTTTAATAACTATTGCTTTGTATTACAGTTTAAAGTTAGGGTAAGTAATACCTCCCAGATTTCTTTTCCCAAGTATTGCTTTAGCTATTCGTGATTGTTTATTGTTCCAAATGAATTTCAGAAGTGCTTGATTGATATAGATATAGATCCTCAATAAAAATCTGGCAAATAGAATTCAATGCCTTATCAAGAAAATCATTCACTATGATCAAGTAGGTTTCATCCCAGGAATGCAAGGATGGTTTAACATTCATAAATCCATCAACATAATACACAATATAAACAAGAAGAAAAATTAAAATCACATGATCATATCAATAGACGCAGAGAAAGGATTCGATAAGGTTCAACACCCATTCTTGATAAAAACTCTCAGCAAGATGGTAATGAAAGGAACCTTTTTCAATCTAGTCAAGGCCATTTATCACAAGCCAATGGCAAATATTATCATCAATGGAGAGAAACTGAAAGCTTTCTCTCTAAACTCCGGCACAAGACAAGGTTGCCCCCTCTTACCACTAATATTTAACATAGTACTGGAAGTACTTGCTATAGCGATTAGGCAAGAAAAATATATCAAGGTAATCCAGATAGGAAAGGAAGAAGTCAAGCTCTCACTGTTCACAGATGACATGATACTATACTTAGAAAACCCTAAAGATTATATCAAAAAACTTTTAGAAACAATAGATGCATATAGCAACGTAGCAGGCTATAAAATTAACACACAAAAATCAATGGCATTTTTATATACCAATAATGATAGGGAAGAAATGGATATTAAAAAAACAACCCCGTTCACATTAGTCTCACATAAACTCAAATACCTTGGAGTCTACTTGACTAAGTATGTGAAGGACCTATACAAAGAAAACTATAAAACCCTGCTACAAGAAATAAAAGAAGACACACGAAAATGGAAATCCATACTCTGCTCTTGGATTGGCAGGATTAATATCATTAAAATGACAATACTTCCCAAAGCTTTGTACAGATTTAATGCTATCTTTCTAAAGATACCCATGACATTTTTCAAAGAAGTGGATCAAGCATTTCTGAAATTCATTTAAGTAGTATGCTCTTTTAATGATGACTGCTTTACAGTACAGTTTAAAGCTGGTGAAAGTGACTCCTTCCTTCTTCTTTTTCCCAAGGATTGTTTTAACTATTTATGGACTTTTAGTATTTCCTATGAGTTATAGGAGTGTTAAATCTATTTCTTTGAAAATGTTCATGAATATTCTTACTTGGAATTGCACTTTAATAATGTTATTCCTCTCAATCCATGAGCAAGGTATATATTTCCATATCCTTGTGTTCTCTTTTATTTCTTGAAGCAGTGTTTTATATTTTTCTTTTATAGTCCTTTCACTTTTTTAGCTTAGTTGAGTCTGAGTTACTTGATTTTTCCAAGGCACACTTGTGAATGGAATCGTTTTTTAAATATCTTTTTCTTCTCTTTCATCATTTGTATATTGAAAAGTCATAATTTTTTGAGTATTAATGTTATAATTACTTTTATAGGCACTTTAGGTGTATTGTTTCTAGAAGCATTTTTGTAGTCTTTAGAATTTTCTAATATAGTGTCAAGTCCTCTGCAAATAAATCTTGATTTTTTTCCTTTTCTATCTGGAGGCTCTTGATACATTTGTCTTGCCTAATTGCTATGGCAAGTACTTCTAGAACTTTATTAAATAGAAGTGGTGAGAAGGGACAAACTTGTCTTGTTCCCTTAGAGAAAAGGTTTTTAGTTGTTCCCTATTGAGTATGTTTGCAATTGATTGTGTAGATGACTTTGACTAAATTGAGACAAGTTCCTTCATTTCCCATTTTATTGAGTTTTGTTTATTAAGTTGAGTAATTGTATAAGTAATTATTGACAGTTTATTTAATTAATAAACATATGTAAGCTCATTTATTTAATAGAAGGATTTTCCTAACAGAATAGCTGAAGGAAAATAGGACTGTTAACATTGGTTTTGTACAATTACATCACCCTAGCTCTCAGCCTGCTTCATTTGGTTTGTCTCTCTACCCTACCTGGTCATTTCATTGAGAATTTAACTTCCATTGGCTAGCCCCTACCTCTAAACCGCTTACTATGACATCATTCTCCCACCAAACCAACCACCATCTGGTAGAATCTTGGGGTTCCCATGGATTTGTCTGTAAACAAAATTGAATCATCACAACCAGTGACCAATGAGAAATGACCAATGACCAGTAGTCTGTACTGGACATTCTCAATCTTCTGCCTCAGTGCTCAGACATCCTCTACATTGTCTCCTCATCCCTTGAATCTGTAGCTGATATTTTTCTCTTTTCTGACCATGTCAGATAAGGAAAGAAACATTTCAAGTTGTTATTGAGAGTTTTTTAATCATGAATTGGTTTTGGACTTTATCCAATCCTTTTTGTGCATCTATTAATATGATCACATGACGTTTGTTTTTTATTTGTATATTATATTGTTTTACTTCCATATATTACACCATCTTTGGCATGAATTGTACTTGATCATGGTAGGATCATGCTGAGTTTTTAGATTCTATTTGCTAGTATTTTGTTCAGGATCTTTTCATCTGTGTTCATCAAGAATGTCAGAATTGTAATTCTCAATATGTAGTGTCTCTGTCTAATTTTGTTATCAGGGAGATGTTAGTTTCATTATAGATATATGGGAGTGTTTCTATTTCTTCAATTTCTTCCTGGAAGAGACTGAAATGGATTAACAGTAGTTTATCTTTAAAGGTTTGAATGAAGTTACAGACATACTGCACTAACAACTATCATGACAATGTTAATGAGTGAGAGAAGTTGAATGCCTGTCTATAATACAGGCAGGAGGGGGGAGGAGGAAGTTGGGAGACATTGGTGATGGGAATGTTACACTGGTGGAGGGGTGCTCTTTTTTTTTAATACAAAAGTTTATTGGAAAGTAGATTGAAAACTTTCTCATGTGGGAGGAATTGAATATAGGATTGTTAAGTATGGCTCATTTCGTGGGGGTTTATAGAAAAATTGGATTTTGCATTAACTTGTCAAGAATGGTACAGAGGAATTATAGGATTCCACAGAGTTGTCTGGTTAGTTTAGTTCTTTTGGGGTTATCTAGTTGACTCTTTACCTTAAGTAGTGCCTAATATCTCATTTTTTTATTTTTATTTTGATCATATTGGCTTACATATCTTTCACTGTAGTATTTTAGGTACATATTAACATTAAATCAGGGGAATACCCATCACCAAATTTGTCCTCCCCCATCCCCGTTCACTTCCTGCAACCATATCCCCCACCATCACCCCCTGGGCTGCTAGAGTAGGTGGTCCCCTCTTTGTCTCGCTTACTATTAGTGATCATATATCTGTTTGGTCCTGGTACCCTCCCTTGTTTCCCCCTCTCTTTGAGAGGTGGAGCTCAATAGTTCGAGTTATGTGGTTTTGTTTGAAGGAAAAAAAAGCAATAGGATGGAGTAAAAAATAAGAAAAAATAGAAAAATAAAATAAAACAAAAATAAAATAAATCAAATAAGCTGAAAATGGCAGAGTCCTTCTAGAGGCTTTCAGCCTCAGTTTGAGTGAGGACATGAAAAAGGTAATTGAAACACCACATCAATACAGAAATTAAATATCAAATTAAATATCCAGTGAGTACTACAGCAATAAAGACAAGCACCACATAATAGTCTCAGTTCTGAAATCAAACCATGCCAAAGTACAAAAAGAAAGAGAAAGAGAAAATAAAATAAAATTGGAGACATCAACTTCCATATCTACACCAAAATAAAGATGTCAATAAAAATTGATCAATCAATAAATTTATATGTGGAAAATGATTATTTTGTGCTTTTTTTTTTCTTTTTCTCCCTGCATAGTCACAGTAACTATTGGGGATATTATAGAGGGAATTCCCTTGGCCTAGGAGATACAGGGTTTCTCCACCCCTGAAGTATACTGTCATGGGATTAACTATAGACTCCTTGCATGATCATTTACTCTCCCCTGGGTGCTTTTTTGGTGAATAGAAGACTTCTGCTTTGTCATGGATGGTAAAATCGAACCTCTGCATCTAGAGATCTTGGTGTCTGTACAGCTCAAGGAATGGAGCTTATTATGAAGTCTTCCTTTGTGGTTCTAGCAGTTCTGCTTCTTTGGTGTCATTTTAATCCATCTTCTGTAGTTGGTGGTCTTGGTCATTACATTGCTTCTATGATGGAGCCTGGGAATGTTACTCTGGTGGAGGGGTTGTTCTTTTGATGACTAAAATACAACTATAATCATGTTTGTAATCATGGTGCTTAAATAAAAAAATTTGGGAGGGTTTGGTTTTTGGGTCACACCCAGCAGTGCTCAGAGGTTACTCCTGGCTCTCTGCTCAGAAATCACTCCTGGCAGGCCTGGGGAACCATATGGGATGCCGGGATTCGAACCACCATCCTTCTGCATGCAAGGCACACGCCTTACCTCCATGCCATCTCTCTGGCCCCAAATAAAGATATTATTAAAAATAAAATGCAAATGTGCAATAAAAGAGAGGGATAGACATAGAATAATCACTCACTTGAGTGATATAAAAATAAGATTGTATAGTAATAACATCGAGAGATAGTATTGAAGAGGGCCAGGAAGACTAATCTATGGTAGAAAACTTGCCACAAGTAGTGGAGCAGTTCAGTTAGGATAGAGAAGATATCACCATAATAATGAAAAAGGGTGAGAGAGAGACAGAGAATAAAAAATGACTAAAAATGATTACCCCAGAGGCAGGCAGGTGAGGGGTGAGGGGAAGAATGTAAACTGGGGGCATTCACCAACGTAGGAAATGTACAGGGATGAAAGGCAGCATACATCGTAAGACTGAAACTAATCATGAAAAAAATTATAACCACGATGTTTAAATAAAGAGCAAAATAGCCATCTTTACATGCCAAGGATCATTCCCTTGTTGACTCAGAAAATGTTCCCACATAATTATTATTTTAAGATTAGGGTCTCGAATTATTTATCTAATTTTTATTATAAATTTGTGGTAAAATAGACATGATTTAAAATGTGACATTTTAACCAGAGTAAAATGTACATACTGTGGAATTTGGTACATAATGTGGGATTTGCAAAGACATCACTTTCTCTCTCTTACCAGAATATTCTCATAGCATTGAAAGAAAACCTTCTACCATAAAGCAGTCATTTCCCCCTACTTGCCTTAGTCATTACTAGTGACTAATCTATGATGATATAATCTGCTTTTCTTTTGTGTGGATTTGTCCATTCAGAACATTGCATTTTTAATAATGAAACTTGGGGCTGGAGCTGTGGTGCAGTGGTAAGGCTTTACCTTGCACACGGCTGACCCAGGATAGACCGCAGTTTGATACCTTGGCGTCCATATAGTCCCCCAAGCCAGGAGCAATTTCTGAGCACACAGGCAGGAGTAACCCCTAAGCATCACTGGGCATGGCCCCAAATAAAAATAAATAAATAAACAAATAAGAAAATAATGGAACTTTATAATATGTAGCTTTTCCTGGCTGGGCTTCTTGCTTGGCATAATGTTTGGGGTTTCTCCCATGTTATCAGTATTTCATTCCTGTGTGGTCTCATAGTATTTTATTGCATGAATTCCTATATTTTGATTACCTATTTATCAGTTGACATATATTTGGGTCGTTTTCATCTTTGGCTAATGTGAAGAGTGCTGCTATAAGCATCATGTACGATTGTTTCCTTAAACACCTGTTTTCAATTATTTTTGTTAACTAGTCAAGAATAGAACTGCTGGTTTATATGAAAATTCTATATTTAACTGATTGAGAAGCTGCCAAACCCTTTTCTACAGTGGCAGCACCATTTTATAATACCACCAACAATGCACAAGGATTTCAATTTCTCCACATCCTCGCCTCCAGCATCAACTATTGACTTACAGAATGAATTTTATTATAACAACTGGGGGAAATACCTGAATTATTTAGGCTTCATTTATTTAATGAGACCATATTAAAGCAAGAACTGGAAACTTGTGAGCATTTTAATGCAAAATACATTACAGAATTTGAGATACAGGGAAAGCAAAGGTTGTTTTACATGTAGGGATAAATTTGATCATTAGTTCATATCTATGGTCCATATAAGTGACAAGATCATAAACTCTTTGGAGCTTCTTGTGGGAAGGCTATACATCATGATATGATTCATTTGGTATATTTTTCTATAAAAACCTACAATAGCCCATCTCAGTGACATCTGGATTCTTATGCATAAAATGAGTGCTTAGGGTTATATTATTATTACTATTTCATATTCTATACATAATCTGATCTATAAAAACATAGACAGAGTATGGTTAGCAGTTACTTTTATTCTGAAAGCATTAAGAAATTTTATGTGCATCTTCTATTTTTGCTAATGACACAAAATGTTGAAACTATTCCTTTTCTTCTGCCAACTCATGAATGTGCCATACTTATTTGAAAACCAAATAAATACTCATCAGTGCACAGTGAAATTCAAATGAGCATTTTATATAAATAAGCCTGCTTTAGAACTACATGTTACTTCAATTGTGGAACAAAATAAATTGAACAACATTTTACATTCAGAACCACCGACCAAAGAAACTTGTTCTTTATGACTCAATACTTCTATCCAGTTAGGTAAGAAGGCATATACACATGGTTCTTCATTCTTTAATCCATCAGACATTTTAGTAACAATTATTTGGTTGATATTTTATACACTGATTGCGGGAGAGGCTGCATAACACCTGATGATAAAATGGTGGATAAAATACTTATTCAAATAATACTATCTGATAATACTATGTTTAGAGCTAGAGATATTGATGGAGTGATAAAGCACTGTTGGAATTTATAATGTATTTATCATTTATAATAATCTGGCACTGCCTAGCAAACTATCCCCAAACTAAGTGTACAAACATATACTTTCTATGTTTAAAGTGCTAAAAAAAATTGCGAAAAATTTGGGGATTGTACAATGGAGAGGTTCTTTTCTGCACCAGAGTGACTGTGATTCCCTGTGGGTGACTGGGAGACAGAGGACTAAAGTCATAGACCTTAGATGTGTCATGTAGGTAGATCTTTTGCTTGTTTCTACATCATATCTTCAGTGATTGGGTTGGTCAAGGTGGTTTCTTCACTCAGCCATCTGGAATCAAAGCTGACTGGATGAATGGGAGAGTGCAGGTTGATTAGGTGTGTTTATTTCTTCATGTGGTCTATGTGTGTGGTTTTCCCTGAAGTATGATAGCTTGTAAATAATCAGAAATTCTTATATAGCAGCTAGCTTCTCCCATAGCACATGTTCCAAGATCATGAGCAGAATGCCTCTTATGAATCACCTTAGAAATTCCACTATGGGGCCTGGAGAGTGTAATTAGTAAGATAATTATCTTGCGTGTGACTGCCCTGCACTAGGTTCTCAGAATTTCATATGGACTCCTAAGAACTTCCAGGAGTAATTCCTGAATTAAGAGCCAGGATTAACTCCTGAGGATAGCTCAGAAACGAAAACAAAAATAAATAAATAAAAGAAAAACAACCAATCACAAGATGCCTCATTTTCTCTTTGATGTTGGTCAACTCTCTCTCTAAGACAAAGGATTCATAAGGAATTTATATTTTCTCAATGAGAGGAAAATTCAAAACTTAAAATAAATTTTAATTTTTCATCAAGGGAGGCAAACATTAAAGTAATTATCACATAAATAAGTATTGCAGTGAAAAAAGTACAGACTTCTTTACAGTAATCAGGATTTCTTGATTACAAATGACAAAACCTTAACCCAAATGGGCAAATTGAAAGAAGAGTATTTACTGACTCACTTAATTGAGAAGTCAGTGGCTGAATGCTAATGATGTAAGAACCTGGTCAATAATCTCTTTTCCTCTCTGTCAGCAATATTTGTCTCTGGGATTCAGTTGATCTTATCTTAGGCTGGGCTTTCTTAAATGACAACATCAAAGACTACCACCTTTTCCACATTTTGGCCAGTTTAAAAATTTCCAACAGAAATAGTAGTTAACAGTTAACCATATTTAACAATAGTCCTGGGATTAGGTTGTACTCACCTTGTTTGGAATACATGTACTCTTCTGAACCAGCCTCTGGTGCAAAGGTGATAAAATGGATGAATTGGCCAATTCTGGACTATGTACCCACCCCCAGAACCTAGAAATGTGTAAATCTTACCAGAAATGAACTTGTATTTTTCCACAAACTAGAATAGAAAAGTGGTAATAGAAAGGTACCGAATGGATACAAAAAAAATACCTGTTGCAAGTCTAATATAGGTAACCTGCCATGGAGATTGAGACTATATACACTATTTTTCAATGACTGTGGGGAAAAGGAATGTTTGTATGAATTCCATAGTAGAATATTCATATTCATATGGATTCATATAATGGGAGATAGGGGAGGAAAAAATCGTACTTTGAGGTATCTAGCAGTTGTTCTCAGATCCTGGGTTAATATTTGAATATGAGGAAGGCAGGGAAGGGTTCCCTCCCCATGGCAATGAATTCTTAAAAGTAATAAAACCAGCTATTCTTGAAAATGACTGATTAAATGATTTAAATGGGGCCAGAACAGATCCAGAAAAGAATGGATTCCCTCTTTGGAAGAAGCTTCAGAAGGAATGAAGACCAGGGAAGCACAGTCAAGAAACAAGACCATCAACTGATTCCAACACCTCCCCTTAGCAACCACTTTAGCAACAGCCTCTTAAGTAGAAAGCCCCATGTGGGCTTTGAACAAAAGAGGTGCACATATGTGCTCCCTGAACCCATGCACATGGTACCCTCATGCACACGTCACCAGCATCTACCTTCTTGAGATGTGTACTTACCTACTTTTATGCTGGCTTGTGTACTTGGGACTCTCCATGTTTGTAGAAGCCTGCACTTTCTCTTGAACTAGTTAAATTTTTCCTTTCTTATTCTCTCCCTCCCCTCCTTAGTACCTTCTAACAAATCCTGGTTTTACTTCACTGCTTGTCTCCTCCTGAAGTTCTTTTCTGTAAGGGAAAGCAATGGACCTGAAAGGCCTGGGTGAGATCTAAGGCTGACTTCTCTTTCCTCCTCAGAGCCAGGCCCACAATTCCTACCCACCCCCACGACACCCATCCCCTGCCCAAGGTTGAGAGAGAGAAGCAGATGATACCTTTCTAGAGACTGCTGCCTCTCTACCCAGACTTCTCCTAAGTCACACACAAGAATCAGATGCCTTTTCTTTGTTCTTATAGTTTAGTGGGCTCAAATCTTTTTGTTAACAAAGAGAGCATATATACACAGGATTTATAAAGTCTATGTCAGTTCCAAAAACCCTGATCCTTTGAAGTCTCTACCCTTACACTGGCTGGTGAGCATGCAAATAATTGATTGCATGTGAGATCTCTTAAAATGGTTTGGTTTACAGTTCCTCTATAATTGTTTTGTTGGATTTTTCCTCATAGGATTATGTAGGTTTTTATTTTATCCATATAATGGATGGATACTAAGCCAACATCAAAGAAAGCCCTAAACAGATTTTTGGAGATTTTTGCCTAATTCTATCTTCTTCAGTACTCTGGCAAATTTTTACTGACTCAGCTTTCTGATCTAATCTTCCAAATTCAGGGAGAATGCAAAGCTCTTTAGGGTACTTCCCTTCTCTGCTGTAATCTAGACATTGCTTCCTTGCAGAATTCTTGATGCTAAAATTGAATTTATTTGTTCCCCTGTCTCCTTCACGTTTTTGGTTTTTGGGCCACACCTGACTGTTTATGACTCATTCCTTGTTCTGTGCTAAAGGATCCCTGCTGGTTATAATCAGGGGATCATATGCAGTGCCAGGTATTAGCCACATGCAAGACAAGCTATACTATCTCTCTAGCGCTTCTTTTTTTTTCCTATAGGATCACAATCCAATAAAATTCCTCATTCCCACAGTCTGTCAACAAACCATACTGTCTCATTTTCTAGTTATTTATAGCTAGAAAGCAATCTGGATATTTGGACTTCCTTGATCAAATGCATAAGTCCTCAGTTATTTGGTTTCATTTTTTTTGGATGGTGTTGTATATAGACATATATATTTTACTCATTAGTTAGTATAATTAATATAATTAGCATAATTATATTAGTTAGTATAATCAGTTAGTATAATGGCTTTCCAGAAATTTCCTATGGTTTATTTATTTTTAAGTATTAAGTATATATTTATCTGAAAACTAGAGACATTCTTTAAGAAAAGAAATTTTACTTCAAGGAAATATAAGAAAATCAACTCAACCATATTTATCATACCTGTTCTCCTTGCTAGGCGCTATTCTAGTTAGTAGGATATGATTATAAAACTGTATAATCTCTACTCTTACCTAGCACTTTGTTGAAAAAGTAAAGAGACAATCTAATAAGTGAAATTCTGACATACATAACATGTCAGATGGCAAGTGCTATGTGAATTATAGAGAAAAAAAATCTTCCTCGCACACCTGTGCCAATGATTGGAAACACAGCCTCTGTCTTTTCATAAACCTAATAGCAGACCATCTGCTTGGAAACAAAATAGCCAAATATATCACCATAAATGTAAACCTAATATAGGGCTGGCCTCCCATGCCCAATTACACTATGACTAAATCATCTACAGAGTTGTATTTGTTGCCTTATTTCTTTTGGGACTTCTTTGTAGAAGGGGATGATCCTTGAGGACAGTCAGAGCTGATTTTGCTCATAATTATATCACAAAATGTTCTAGAAAGATGACATTAGAGAGTTCAATAAATAATGTTAATTGTCAAGCACATCTGTTTTTTAATTTTTTTATTTAATATAAATTCTTTAAACACCATGATTACAAACATGATTGCAGTTGGGTTTCAGTCATAAATAGAATACCCCCTTCACCAGTGCAACATTCCCACCACCAATGTCCCCCCACCTTTCCATCCCCTGCCTGAATTCGAGACATTTTACTACAGTTACTTTTCTTTTTTTAAGTTTAGTAAGCTGTTTTTTTTTTTTCTTAAAGGATAAGTGTTAAAAAAAAAATACGGTAGTAACAGTGTGAGAGTGGCAATCACCGTTGTTTGCATAGGCCCAGCAAAATATGGGGGGAAATTAGAAAAAAAAAGCCTTGGCCTAAATACAAGGAGACCTCACCCCTGAAGTTTTCCAGCATAAGACCAATTCTGGGTTCCAGGCATACCAGGCTGCCCAACCCCTAAATCATTCTCCGTGGTCCCCCGTGAAACTTTTTCACACATTAGCTGTTGTTGGTGTCTGGTTCCTGTAGTTAAAGATTCTGGTTTCTGTGCATTTCCTTCATCAAAGTCAGGCTGATGTGGAGTGTCCTCTAGTTTCACCTCACTATTAGATGTGGAGAGCCCTCCCCTGCAAGCAAGTTGTTGCTGTTGCTAAGTCATCTGGGTGTTAAGAAAGCACTCTTTGGAGTAAGTCAATGCCAGAACAGCAGTAGGGTCTTCCCTGGTAGAGGTTTGCTTCCTGGTAATGTTATAGACACTGTGATTGTTTCCATAGATGGTATTCATCAAGCCCATTCTTCTGAGGCTTGAGCCAAATCATTATGCCACAATGTTCAGGGTATAAGGCCTAACTGTATCACAAAATTTGTGTTCACATCTCTATTAGATAAGAACTTGTTTGTCATATGTAATATTTTCTCATTTTAATGAAGCACATCTGTTGAAGAGATATATTATTTCATTGGTTCCTTGATAACCTGCTTTGTTAATACCTTATGTGTTTATACTTTCTCTTCCATTTGACTAATAGCCAATTTCTCAAAGTTATCTGTTTGACTTTATTTTCCTTCTTTCACATTCTTTGCAGCTGTGCAATCACTACATACCCTAAATGACCAGATATCCCATTTTATCATCACCAAGTCAAAGGCTCTGGAGGAAGACCAAGATCCTTTTCTACCTTCTGAGAAGGAAACACTGAAGAGTTCTATGATATTGATGAGACACCTCTTAATGGATGCTCAGGTACAGAGATCAATACTAAAATTCTACTTAGACTGGTAATATTCTTTTTGGTTTTCTTTTAAATAGAAATTGGATTTGTAGTTTAACTGCCATATTTTAAAATATTGCCTTAGTGATACACAGTCATGTAAGATTCTAATAAATTGGGCAGTAGGTTTCTGATTAGTTATTATTTAGGATTTTATATTAAAACAGCTTGCTTTGGAGTCAAAGTAATGAGGTTTAAGAATAATATGTATGTTGTCTCTGAGGATTAACAGATCTCCCATTAGCTTGGGAAAAAGGATCCATTTGCATACGGATTTGGCAGGCTTTAGTGCTGGCAAAGGCTTTGGAGCAGAGCAATACTTATTCCAAATAGCATCACTGAGTAACTAATGAATATTTTGGTACATTTGATGCACCACCAAATAAGCGAATCAGCACTTTTAAAAAAATGTTAGCAATGAATTAATTACAGAAAGTATTAGCTCAATGCATAATATTGTTGAGATGTTATTCTTCAGGGTTTCTCCTTATGCACTATTTAAGTATTTTTAAATGATATAATATGTTTGCCTCTATTGATGGATCTCCCATATATGCTGATAGACAAAACACCAAGTGATTTAAGAGAACTGATATTTCATGATGTTTGTGAAGCCTAACTGGACTAGATTTTATTGTCATTCCTGCATCTACGGAATATTGAAATGTTCAAGTGTTTGAAGTTTAGTGATTTTGTGTTCTTTTTTTCCTGGAGCTTTCCTCCTGAGCTTGTTTTCTGTTCAGCAGCAGAGAGGTCAAAACGGTATCTGTTTCCAACATTCTTCACTCTGTCTATCCAATTTTGAACTCTGGTGTGGATTTTGAACTGTGGTGCTGTTGTTTTTGTTTCTACTAAGGTGGTATTTTATGTTTTTCCCCCCTTTTTAAAAAAAATATCAATCCTGAATCCTGGATCTTGTACCAATAAGTTGTTAACTTCCAAGGCTTTGTGCTTTTCTCACCTGTCAAGGTTTGAAGCCTTCCCAAGAGGTTTTTGAGCTTCTGAGCTGAGATGGCCCACATTATGCAAAGCCTTTCATTGTTATTCACCATTCTTCCTTTCCACCACTTTATTAAGGGCTGCCTATTCAGCTTTGTTCTTTCCCTCTGAACCTGGCTGGTAAGAGAATGGAAAGATTCTGAAGCTACAGTGGCTAATTAAAACAAACAAACAAATAACAACAACTCTGGGTGAGATGGAAAGGAGGAAGAATTGAGAACAATTTACTAAATAAAATAAAGCAAAATATTCTGAAAGAATCAGCTTTTCTCTAAGTCTGAATCCAATCATATATGCCATTAACACTCCAGCCTAGAGAACTACCTAAGTAAAGCCCAAAACTAGTGAAGTCTTTGAAAAATCTAAAGGAATATAAAAACCAATGTATCTTTTCCTCCCTTCACATATGAGCTTATGTATGCCTGAAACTGGATTTCAAAATTGTTTAATGTTGCTGATGAAATACCTTTTTCACCCTAAATGCTGATTTACCCGATAATGTTTATTTTTAGTGATGTTGGTTAGAATGTATGTCTGTTGTTTTCTTTTTAATCTACTGGGACTAAAATATAATATTACATGTTTACTATGTATGAACATTTTATTATCTCATTCTCCCCAATCCCAACTTAATGCATAACAAATTGTTCTCACTTGAATACTAGATAAAATGGATCTGGATATAGTGGATTTTCCCTTAAGTCATACTTTAAAAGGAAGGTAGGTTGTACTTTTTGCTAGTTGTTGAGGGAAGTAGGTGATTGATTATAAAAAATCAAGCAGAGGGGACTGGTGAGGCGGCACTAGAGGTAAGGTGTCTGCCTTGCAAGTGCTAGCCAAGGAAGGAACACGATTCGATCCCCTGGCATCCCATATGGTCCCCCAAGCCAGGGGCAATTTCTGAGGGCTTAGCCAGGAGTAACCCCTGAGTATCAAACAAGTGTGGCCTGAAAAACCAAAAAAAAAAAAAAAAAAAAACACAAAGGAAAAAAAAACAACAAAAAAAATCAGGCAGAGGGGCTGGAGTGGTGGCACAGGTGGTAGGCGTTTGCCTTGCAAGCGGTTGACCTAGGAAGGACTGTAGTTCGATTCCCCGGTGTCCCATATGGTCCCCCAAGCCAGGAGCGATTTCTGAGCTCATAGCCAGGAATAACCTGGGTGTGGCCCAAAAACTAAAAAAAAAAAAAAAAATCAGGCAGAAAAGATATGTTCTATCTGGAAACAAGACTCTTTACTTCATACTGTTCAGAAATTCTACAACCTTATCTTCTAGATAAATATAGAATAAGGTGGGTTGTGATTAGTTTAGTCTAAAAATGTCATTCTCATTTATTTTCTTCTGGAACCACAAACTTTGTGAAGTATTATTTATAATTATGAACCTAGGTCCATGGCTAAAGCAAATTTAAAAATAGTATGTTATCTAACACCACAGGCTCAGAGCACCTCTGAAATATAATCTCTATAAGATTAGTGGTATGAAATTATAGTGCTACGAAACCCTATATGTGGGGGGTGACCAGAGGTCTTACATGGTTTTGATATGATGTAGGTATCAGGAGCTATGTTCATTTTAATGAGAAGCTTTATCAAGGACTTCTAGATATTTGATTATTTCCCATCTATGTTTTGCCTATGCTTCTGACCTCAATTCTAAAGATGAATGAATGTTCTTATCTCATATTTTAAAGTCATCAATTATGGGAGGCCAACAGAATATCAATATAATTTCTATATGCTTCCTTTCATTTAGGCTGAATTTTTTTATTTAGGCTAAATTTTATTATATTGATAGGTGTCTGATAGGTTTATATGTTATAGATTAAGCTGCTCAAGGGTAGTAACTATAGTACTTAGCTTGGTTAGTATAATAGTCTGCTCAGTACCATACCCAAGGGACTTTTAATAGTATTGTATTACGATGAAATACTCTGACATCAGCTTGCAAGTTGAATGAAGTCAAGCAAAAAGTATTCCAGAAAACCTGAAGATTGCTTGGAGAATGACTGTTTAAAAGGCATCATTGATTCAAGTCACATCTGTCTTGGAAGCAATAAATCCTGCTTAGGAGAATGTCAAAGGCAAAAGCATTGCTGGGCTATGAAATTCCACCTCTGAGGATTATAAAACAGTATGCACAGAGCAAACACATCTCCCAAGTATAATAGGGGTGCCAGAGATGATTGGCAAGTCTGACAATCCTTTCTAAAGAATGGAATCATGGACAGCCCAAAAGGCCTGTGATTATTTATTCATTCCCCAAATGTTTCCAGCCTGGGAGGTGTCTGAACACTGCTGCAGAGTGCCTCTATTTGCATCCCATTCCCTTTGTAGTTCAAGGCCCCCAAATTCAATGAAGTATACCATTCACACTGCATTTGAAACCTGATCTGTGACTTTATTCCTGTGAGCTATATCTAAACCCAAACTGCCGACTCAGCCTCATAAGCAATTAGATTCATAACACCGAAGAGGCAATTCTTTCTGGTTCAGATTAATTCTTTTACCCGTACTGTGTGACTCTGCATGCTAAGAGGGGTTGATTGAAGCAAATTAAATCTCCTATTGGCAGTTCTCTCCTTCTTTTCCCCAAAGACCTAATATCATTATTTATTAAGGTTGTACAAATGCTTGGGAAAACAATAAGATCACTTTGTTGGCAGTCAAGACCTCCTCTAGAGACTGGGGACTAAAAGACAGCAATTTTCCATATACTGTGGAGAGCTCCTTCTACTGGCCATGGAATAAACAGGAAAGGTCAGAGTTCCAGGTCTGAAAACTAGTGGGGGGGGGGGGGGGGTTCTCCTTTGCTTGAGACCTGTCTTGCCCAGATTTGAAGATAGAACTTTTATTAGCATGGTTAAATGCTTCCCTTTCCCTTAATTCCATATCTAGAAATAACTCATGCAAATCTCTAAAATACAAATAAATCATACAATGATCATTTCTTGGGGTGAGGGGTCTAGGCCTCTCTCCTAGGTGTTCAGGTCCTATTCCTGGTTCAGAGTGGATTATAAGTGGTGCTGGAATTTGAACCAAGGTTGGTAGGTAAGGTAAGGTACCCTATGTTCTATCTCTGATGCCCCAATAATTATTTCTAAGCACCTTTCTCTTAAAAGTGGACACAAGTCAAATGTGAGGCAGAAATAATTAAAACATAAAACATGCCTTATATTTAAGACTTTCCTATCTTTTCTTGCATCCTTGTTTTTATTTTTTGTTTCTGAGCATATCTGGTAGTGTTCCAAAATTACTACTGTCTATGTGTTCAGGAATGACTCCTGAAAGGGGGCTGGGGGTAGAGCCTCAGGAAATCATATGAGATGCAGGGGGTCAAACTAGAGTTGGCTACATATAAGGCAAATATAAGGCAAGTATCTTACCCACTGTATTATCTCTCTAAACCATTTCCCCCATTTTCTCTTAACCTTTTTGCCTTTTTTGGTGGGGGGGGGGTGTTTTTCACTTTCACTTTCCTCTCCTCCTCCTCCTCCTCCTTTGGCCCACTGCCTTCTTTTATTCCTCCTATATTATCCTTTGACTTACTCCTTTCCTCCCATCCAGTCTTTCTCCCTTTTTTGCTTGGCAACATAAATTGCAGTTGAGAAGTGGAATCTGGCCTTTTTTGCTCTTCTTCCTTCCTCTTTCTTTTTCTCATCTGTATTTCTTTATGTTATTTGTGTTCAGAGAACTTGAAAGCATATTTTTGCCAGAGACCTACATTCCTCTGCCAAGCAAGAAGGAAATCAACAGCAGGATGCAAACCTGGCATTCAGGAGGTAGAATGGGGACCTTGCCAGGATTAGAGACTCAATGCAATTTGGGTAGCTTTGTTTTGTTTTCTCATTTTTATTTCTAGAAGAGTCTAGAAAATTCCTCCTGCTGATTATGCCTTCTGATAAAATTTTTGCCAAATTGGATTGATTGAGTATGAATAGATTAGCTGGACACTTTCATTCTCTAGCTGGCTTTGATTGGAGAAATGCTTTTGTAGCAGAGACTCCACCAGAAGTCTGGGCTTGGGGCCCTAATATATAATAAGAAGGGGAGGGTTCACTTCACACATTGGATATCAATGTCAATATAAGTTGATGATCAAATATTGATACACATTTGTTACAAAGGTATATTTTAGGATGATTAACCACTTTCCTGGCATTTTGCACAACCCCATGTACAAAGATCAGCCTTTGCTCAGAATGTGAGCAATGTTTTTTGCTACTGTGATTATCTGATGCTTTAGAATTGTAACTGGTTTCTAATTCATGTACATGAACTCTTTTGACAGACTTAGAGAATATCCTGACATTTCATTGTACAGACCAAGGTACCAGAAGGATTCCTGACTTTTGAGGGTTATAGATATTGGCTCTGGCTATGAGGAATATCCCAAGTATAGACTCTTACTGTCTTTTGAAATAGAGTAAGAACTAGAACTCTCCCTATATCATAGCAAGAGAGAGAAAAACTTTGAAATCAGGTTGGCAATAAAGAGGCAAAGTTTTTATCTTACCAAAATTACCTTGAGATATTTTTAAGTTGCCTCCTACTATCAGATTTTTACTTCTTCAAGGTCGTAGGAGAAAACTTCTTAAAAGGATGATGAAGAATTTAGTTCACCTAACTAGAAAGCTACAATGGTAAACTGATTATTCTAAGGAGCCTAAACTCATTGCCTCCAGTAATCTGTGTGCTCCATTACCCTGTGCATTGGAAAAGGCAATGCTTATTTTCCATTCTCAGATGCAAAACTATAAAATAAAAAGGTTTGAAGCTTGCAGTTTTATACATAAGTTGTTCAAGCCCACTTCCCATTCTGCTGAGGTAATTCTGATTTTTTAGAGCTTTTAAAAAATAAATAACATCTAACCTGCAGGCATTACTAGGTTTAGATGCAGGTCCATCAGTTACAAATCTTCTGCAATCTGCTTCCCTGTTCAGAAGAAATAGAAGGTGAGACATGAAATTGCAATTCTGTGCCTCTGTTAAGCTTGTGCCTGGGTGGGTTTTTTCCTTTGTGTTTCTTTTGAAATAGAGAAAGGCAGTCTCTTCTGCAACCTCTAGCATCTTTGTAAAATTCCTAAAGTAGAATTTTTAAGGAAAATGCTATTCGCAGTATTTACCATGCAAAGGTCCAGGTCAGAAATGAGACTCGGACAAATAAAAACTGAAATCTGATTTATTGCTTTAGTTTGAAGGAAAAAATTTTTCTTAGAAGAGATAAAATCTGAGTGAAATCATCTCTGTTAAACTGGTATAGTTAATATGCATCTATCTACTGCTAAATTACAAGTTAGGAAATGATTTTCACACAGTAAAGACTTTATTTTATATTTTTAGAAAATGAATGGTTATCTTAATTACATATATCTATTAATAACATATAAAAAGATAATAAATATAAAATTTATGCCAGTGTAATGGTTGAATCTCAGGTTAGATTGAAGGAGAATATGACCTAGTGACCAAATCAAGAATGAAAAATTAGAGGAGAGGGATGATTGGTTACAACTCTATGTCTGAAACAGAGACTAGCTCTGGTTAACAGAACAGCAGACACATGACATCAATTCCAAGAAAATTTCTCTGAGGAAAAAAAATTAAGAACCATAGAGAAGATTGGAAGGAGGACAGCCATGAAGATAGAAGAGCTCCAGGTGCTGTGGGTGGGGTAAATTGGCTCCCTAATTTATTTTTGGGTAACACTGACTAAGATTAAAAATTCGTAGAAGATCTAACTGCCCTGTCAATGTGCCTACCTTCCCACTGAGCCATGGGAAGATATGAATGTTGGTGGATAGTTCGTTCCAGCAAGACAGTATACATTATGAGGAAGATTTATTGTCACAATAAGTGAGTGTAGATACTGGGCAGATGGAGGTAATGATAAATCTACTATTCATAGTATGCTGCTCATGCCTTAGCCCGGATTTGAACCCCAGCTCACAGTCAATAAGGAACAAAACATTAACCCTGCCCTAAAGGACTTAAAATTTAGTAATATGGAAGTATTAAGTGAGAAATATTGATGAAGACATGTGCATGGAGTGTGAAAACTCATAAAAGGATCTTGCTGATATTTGCAGATTATTTTACAGTTTTCAAAACACTTTCACTAGCATTTTCTCATCCTTTCCTCACTGTCATAAGAGGTATAGGAGGTTGGGTATTATTAACACTATTTTAAAAACTGTATATTAGCTTTAATAAAAATAGACCTTTAAAAATATGGTTCCGTTTAGCCTATCAGAAAGCAAGTATAATTGTTTTTTCACTTGTAGCTGGTGACTCTAAAGAAATATTTGTTTCCTGAGGGGGTTATTAAACAGAGAAATAGAGAGGCTGTAATTTGGAAAATGAATAAGACTAAATCCTGACTTCAAATACAAAATAGTATTCAAATGCATTTTAATAGCTTAAATAGATATATAATGCATTTCTACAGTTAAAATCAATTTATGAGATTTCTAGGTTTAGGAGTCCAGAACACAGTTTTTAAGAATCTTTAGATATAATATGAGTGGCATGATAGCTCCACTATTGTCTATCCTCTATTGTTATTTTCACAAATTTCCTCTAGATAGGTTTGAAAGAATTCATTAGTGAATCTATCTGGGCCTGAGCTTTTGGTTTTGGGAAGACTTTTGATTACCATTTTAATTTCCTCAGTAGTTATTGATCTGTTTAGATATGCTAGATCATCCTGGTTTAACTGGAAGAATGTAAGAGTCCAAGAATGTATTCATTTTTTCCAAGTTTTCATGTTTTGTGGCATAGAGTTTCTCAAAGTAGTCTCTGACTACCGTTTGAATCTCTGCAATATCTATAGTAATCTCCCCCTTTTTATTTTTAATATGGTTTATTGAATTTCTCTTCGTTTCTTTGTGAGTTTTGCTAGTAGTTTATCAATTTTGTTTATTTTTTCAAAGAACAAACTTTTGCTTTCATTGAACTTTTGGATTTTCTTTTATTTCAACTTCATTGATTTCTGCTCTAAACTTTATTATTTCCTTATGCCTACCTATTTTGGTTCCTTCTGTTGTTTCTTTTCTAATTTTATAAGCTGTATTATTAAGCTTTTTATGTCAGCCCCTTCTTTCTGATGTTTGTTTGCAAAGCTATAAATTTTCCTCTTAGTACTGCTTTTGCTGTGTTCCATAAATTTCGACAATTTGTGTCTTCATTGGCATTTGTTTTCAGGATTGTTTTAATTTCCTTCTGATTTTATCTCTGACCCACTGGTTGTTCAGCAGTGTGCTGTTTAATTTCCAGGTGTTAAAGTTTTTCTTCTGTATCCCTTTGTAGTTAACTTCTAATTTTATTGCCTTCTGATCTGAGAAGGAAGTCTGTACAATTTCTATCCTCTTGACTTTATGGATGTATGTTTCATGAGCCAGCATGTAGTCTATCCTGGAGAATGACCCCTGTGCATTGGAGAAGAATGTATATCCAGTTTTCTGGAGATGTCCACTTTCTTCCATTTCTCTTTTCAGAGTTCAAATACTTTCTGTTCTAGAGTTTGAATAAGATAGGGGAGAGACTAAGTAGGATCAGAGAGAGAGTCTGACTTTTTATACTTTATTGAATATATTTTTACTTTATTTTATTTTTATTTTTACTTTGCATATATTTACTATTACCCATGAGCTAACTCTATATGAGTTCCTTTGGATTATGCAAAAGATGTCTTCTTAAGATGTCATTTGAGATTACATTAGAGGATTATAAAGAAATTTATATCTTTTAGGAACTCCAATTATTTGGGGGAACAAAAAAATCATATTATTTCACCAGGAATATAGAATCTTACATTTGTCACCTCTGACGGTAAAACTGAGTCTTTTCCTTCTCTTGCTATACTCATAGATACATAGACAAGAAGAGAATAATAGTTCTTTGAGTTACATGAGAGAGATGAGAGTCAGGAGAATAAATGGAAAACTAGGAAGATGTAGAGTTATAATGGAAAAGAAAATGAAAATGTAAAAGCTGCATTACTTAGCTTTGGAGCTGCCCTCTAGAAACTGACCAGTAGTCAATTCTCGATTATGCACCTAAAAATTAGTGACTGTGAATCCATCTATAAGAGCCATCCTTCCCCAGTGACACACATTCAGGAAATGTTAAACAATGTTATTCTGAGTGAGTAATAATTAGAAAAATAATTTCAGCATCAATTTTTTCTTTAGCATCAGTTATTTGTTCATCTTTAATGCTATGACAGACTCTAATGTTACTATATAACTATAACCTAAAGAAACATATTTAGAAGAATAATTTAATTACAAAATTCTTGGGGTCTCCTATTCATATGAAACTCAAACACTACCTGTAGACAACTGAATTTAGTCAGGGTATTGCTAAATGTCATCATTCAAGTATAATGCTAGATACAAGTGACTGACAGTCAACAAGTCTCTTTGATGTCACTCAAGCCACAATTCATAATTGTTCATTCCTTTATCTCTAAGTGACTCACATTTTTAAAATAGTTATAGAATAATATGATGAGTTGGTATTTCCAAGTGTTGATTTATTCTTTTGGGACTTGAAGCAAACACACTCATTTTGACTAGCTTAGTAGCCCTGCTATTTAATTTCAGAATAGATGTTCTTTCTTGTTTAGAGTTATTGATATGAACTTAATTCCTCTTTTGTTTTTTCTAATTAAAAAACCAGAAAGAGCATGAGAGAACTGATAATAAAATCATGGCAGAAATTTGTATCAATTTACTATATCAGCCTAACTATCCCTGGAGTGGTTCAAAATGAGAAGTATTTATTTGCTTCTAATAAGTCAGTGAACTGAGTAATTCTACTTATGTAAACAGGCAAGGCTGACTTTGAACAATTTCAGTCAGAAGTTTGTGGCTACTTTTTTCTCAATACTCTTAGGTGGTGTAATTTAGCTATCTGTCATAGGTTCTTTCACGTCTCTCCATAATAAATTTGGAATCTTTTCATAGACATGACCAGAATTTATAAAACAAGAAATGGACTAAAGAAATGACTCCAGAACTATGTTTATCTCAACTGTGTTACTATTCCATTGCCCAAAGTAAGTCCAATGATTAAGATGAGAGGCAATGTAGAAAGGCCTACCAACGGAAAGTGTGAGATATTAATGCAATCAATCTGCCACAAAAACAAAGAAAATTAGCTTAAGATTTCTTAGCATAACTCTTGGTGATTTTTGATCTACTGGGAGTTTGAAATGTGCTAATTAGCAAGCATCATGCACATTCTCTTTTTGGAAAGACTGCTCCAGTTTATTTAGAGGGACTTGAATAATGCTATCCTGCCCTTACACAGAGAGTACAAACTGAACAGCTGAGAGATATATTTTAAGAGGTCTCTATGTCAAGCTTGGATGTGATGATTTCAAATGGGCCCATGATCAAGTCTGATGAGCGTGAGCTTGTGCTGGGTCTAGAAACATGACCAACCATTGAAATACCATTGTTCAAGATGGTCATTAGTACCAGGTCCTTAGTTAATTTGTTCTACAAATGCTAACTGAACTTGTATCAACTGCATAAAAGGTCCAGTGGTAAATATTATGAAAAATGAAACATAAAAATGAAAAAAATTACTGCATACTTACATGTGCCAAATTCTGCTAACGACTTTATCTTAGTTCCATTATCCTTTTGTGAGTTATGTGTTATTTTCCTGATTTTACAGCTGAGGAAATGAGGTCCATAGAAGCAATACATTGAAGAACACATATCTAGTGAGTAGCTGTGCTACTCTGTTTATAAAAATGGTTGTGATTCTCCTGCCTCCCAACTAGAGGGGTAAACAAGGGAGGCATCAGGACCAAACAGGTGTAAGACTACGAAGCAATAGGATAGGTACAGAGGGGACCACATATTCTAGCAACCCTGGGGGTGAGGGAAGAGGATATGGGTGGTAGGACAAAAATGGAGGAGTAGGGAAGACAAACCAGTGATGGGAATCCCCTTTGATCTTATGTAAATATGTACCTAAAATATTATTGTCAACAATATGTAAGCCACTATGATCAAAATAAAAATTATGTTAAAAAAAAAAGAATGGGTGTTGGACCTTATCAAAAAAAATGATTGTGATTATTTTTCTCCATTCTTATTAATAGAGTTTGTTTTCCTACTCTTTGAGACTGAGTTGGCTGTGATTTGTGTTAGCCCAAAGAAAATGCCACGCATGATTCTGCTTTCTTGACCCCTTGATGGTCTGTGAGAACAAGTCTGAATTAGTAAGATAGAAGAGGAAGGTCATATGGACTAGAGACAGGCTTCCTGCTGGGCTAGAGACCAGATAAAGATAGCTTGTTTTTAGTTTGCCTGGAGCCTAGTGTTGATCTTATGCCAGGAAACTTCAGGGGTAGGGTCTCCTTGTATTTAGGCCAAGGTTTCTCCTTTCCATGCCCCCATACTTTGGTGGGCCTATGCAAATGATAATTACCACTCTAACACCGTTTTTACTGTGCTCCTTTGACTCTAAACCTTAAAAAAAAACACTTAAACTTTTGAGGTTAACTTAAACTAATATGCATGTGCATGGAAATATAAAAAACTACTATGCCTTCAAGTTTAAAGAATTACATAAATTTTATGGCTTTATATTGCTTGGTGTACCACTAAGAAATGTTATAATGTACTATAATCTGGGGACTTGTGGGACAAAGTAATTGTAGGGCTCGATTTTATTTTTCTTAATGTTCTTTGTAAGTTCAATATTAAGGTGTCAGCAGGGGGATTTCTTCTGAGAACTATGTTTTTGGGTGATTGTTCTTTCACTGTAACTTTACCTTGTCCTCTTTCTTTGCATCGTTGTTCACATAATAAAAATAAATAAAAAATTAAAAAAAGATAGCTTGTTATATATATGTAAAGTATATATACTATCTATATATCAAGAGCTAACTAAAAGAATGACAGACCAAGTATATAAAATCAAGTTTAACAGATTTATAAATAAGCCCTATGCCTAGAAGAGAGACTTGGAAATTAGATTTCTTTTAGGAGAAAATAGATTTGGTGAGTCTTTTAGCCAGTCATTGTAATATATGCCCTCTGATGTTCTGTTTAGCTTAAAAATGCAACAAAGGTAGGGGAACAAACCATTTAATGTTTTCAAGCAAAGAGATGGTATGCTTATATTCAGAAATGTGAAAGGTCACACTAGGAATGGGTTATAACTCAGTGGTAGAGCATTTGCCTTGCATGAATGAGTTCTCAGGTTTGATTACCTTCTCTGAAAAACAAAACAAAATATAAACTACTGTAAGGGATAATTATGGAGAATGCATAAAGAATAGGTTAGTTAAAATGAGAATTAAGACAGAAAACAGTTTTTCTTGGCATGAGTAATTAAGACCCTTTCCAAAAATACATGGTATGAGTCAGAAATATTGAAAATAGATTATTGAAGGAATGCGTAAGAAGAGAATTGTGACTTATTAAAAACTGTTATTGAAAAGAAAGATAGCTCTACTATAAATTTCAAAATTAATACTAGAATTCTAACTTTGGATTTCTGTTAAAATGGTCTTGCTAAATAAAGAAAAACAGGAGGCTGGGAGCAATAAAATATGATTTTGATAAAGATTCTATGAAGATTGTGGTAGCTATGGGATATTTGGATGGAATTGTATGGGAAACAGTTAAGCACAATTTTCTATAAGAAAAATGGTCTTTTTTGGGGGAAATTTTTTGATAGTTCACTGAATCTCCAGAAGTCTCAAAAAGGGGTTTTAAGTTATCATATTAACAGTCAGCATTAACAGTTAAAAGGAGAAATCAGTCAACTGCCCCGCAAGAATCTTAAAGAAAACTGATCAGCTACTGTTTTACCCAGCATGGTACTGAGGACACTGAATACTGAACACTAGAAGTTCACTAGAGCTATCCAAAGGAGCCAAGCACTTCTTCCTCCAGCTTGTTTAAAGTTATTCTCTTCCCTCTTAGTGGCAACTTCATTATCTACTTGTACCTCGGGAAAATCTATGCCATTTGTTAAACATAAGTTGCAAAAGAATCTGGGAAATATAGTTCTAAGCTTTTAATTTCCTAAAGTGCAGGGTTGGGATGTTGTTGTAGAGTGTTGGGATAATTGTCGAACGAGTCAATGATGGCATGCCAAATAGATGTATAAAAAAGTACACAGTGAGAAGTCAAAGAAGAAATACTCTGTAGAGAAACCAACTAACTTCTGTTCTCATTTAAATTAACTGGAGTTGTATTTTTGTTACTTGTAACCCAAGAAGACTTGACCAAGTTTACATAAATAACATTCTTTCTACCATCATCGTTCAGTAAATAGGTTATATGTTTACTTACATAATTGACCATAGAGTCAATTGAGACCTATTTCTGGTAGCAGCATCTGGACTCTTAAAAGCTTACATGAACCTAGTTGGTTATATACTTACTTGTGCATTTGTTTATATGTTTGTTTTCAGTTATACATAGGTATATCACTTAGACTATAGCATTAAAGTGACAATCACTTAAAATCAGCAATCCACTGGGGCCGGAGCAATATCACAGAGGTAGGGCATATGCCTTCATGAGGCCAATGAGGGATAGATCTGGGTTCGATTCCCACCATCCCATATGGTCCCTTGAGCCTGCCAGGAGCAATTTCTGAGTGCAGAGCCAGGAGTAACCCCCAAGTGCAGCTGTGTGTGGCCAAAAATCCCCCAAATAAAATAAAATCAGCAACCTACTAAGAAGTTTTATTCTGTGCATGGAGGTAATTCAAGGAATGTATTTCTCTACATAGACACAGAAATGTCATCTTACTTATTTTCCTGTAGGCACAAAATATACATGAATGTTCATAAATTATGTGTATCATATTTAAGAACATTTAATAGGTTTTCAATGTAATCTTATGCATTTGGGGGGTTGGAGAACACCCAGTGACGCTCAGAAATCACCCCTCAATTGGGGGTCCATATGGGAAACCAGGGGATCGAACTGTCTTCGGTTCTAGGCTAGCACACACAAGACAGACAACTTACGCCCTGCACCACCACTCTGGCCCCAATTTTATGTCATTTTTATTGAGATATGGGAATTACAATCTTATTTTTGTTTTAAGTGATATAAGATAGTTTTTATTGAACAAAATTTACTTAGAATGACATGAACGAAGAGAAGGAGAAAGGTAGTCAAGAGAGAACAGGCTTCCTCAGAGTGGAAAAAGCAAATAAACAAAGATACTCCTTCAAGGGACAATATAAACCTGAGAGAGCTATCAGGTTTTCAATATTGTAAATCGCATTTTTCACAGATACATCATTCCAGCATCACACCAGCCACCCCTCCACCAGTGTTCCAAAGATTCCCTCACCCTCTTATAAGCTAATTTTATAGATAAAATCTTTAATTTAGTTGAGTTAGACTATATGTTGTTCCCTTACTATGTTTCTTTTTTTAATCTCATATTTTGAATAGATAATTCTTGCTCTCTTTTTCTTTTAAAAGAAAAAGATGTGAGTAGGTGAATACAACTAATCTAGAACTCACCAAAATTGTAGATAAATCAAGAGTTGATAAAGTAAAAACTTTTTAAAAAGCCTTTATCATTTATAGGCATATAAATTTAAAATTACTATTATGATTAATATTAAGTGCCAATATATTTTAAGATTTATAAGAAATAGATACCACAAGTACAATAGATGTATAGTTTAGTATGAGTAAATAGATTTAAAAAATTTGTCATTTTGAGTGCAATGTATCTTTGAGTTTTCTAACTTAAGCTTATTTTTTTTCTGGGATTCTTGGTACGTTCAAATCTTGATGTCTGTATTCCTTAACTCTAGGAAATTCTTATTTATGATTTCTTTAATTCTTGTTTCTTCACTAAATTCATCTTCCTTCCCTTTAGAAACTCTTTAGGATTCTTATATTGTTCCTCTTAAACTCCTCTTATAATTATTTTGTATGCTATTAATTTCTTTTCAGACTTTTTCCCACCTTCAGGTGTGTTTTCTAGTGTTTTTCTACATTTCACCTTATAGTGCATTGATGTTTTCTTCAATGGCTCTTATTCTACTGCTCAGAGGTTCTTTTGACATTTTTTAATATCACCTAACACTCTTCATTTTTGCTTGTAATTTTCTCACTTTGGCTCTCATTTTTTCTGATGTTTTGTTGACTACATTTTTTGAGTTCATTAATTACAATAGTGTCATCAACTTTATTTTCTGAGGATTTACTGAGCTAGTTAGTGTTGGTTGAACCTTCTCTATTATTGTTTCACTCATCAAACATGTTTCCTCTATTGGATTTGCCGTGCTCCCATTGTGCTGGTGGTGAATTCTTGTAGTTAGCCTCTCTGAGAGTCTCTAAGGATTAAACTAGGAATTGTTCATTTTTATACCTAACATCTTAACCCAGTAATACAGCTAATTTATTTAATGAAGAGTTGTCATGTGGGTGAAAAACTAGTATGGGAGGATATTAGTGGTGGGAAATGTACACTGTGAAGGGATAAGTATTAGATATTGTAAATCTAAAAAGCAATCATGACCAACTTTATAACTGTATCTCACAGTGATTCAATTAAAAATTTTACTAAGGAACCAGAGAGATAGCACAACTGGTAGGTTGCACTGGGCCAACCCGGGTATGACAAATGAATGGATTGATGTATCTGCTGGCCAAAGAATGCCCATGGGCTCTAAGAACTTAGAAGTATGAAACAGTCTTTCTTAGATTATTCAGTAGGAACTGAACATGTTACCTTAATTTTGGGGCTTCTAGCTTCCAGAACTTGGAAATTTTAATTTGATTTTCAAAATTTTTCTTTTAGCTTTTTTTCTGTTTCATTTGTTTTCGTTATATATCTGGTGTTGCTCAAGGATCACTCCTGGCTCTGCTCTCAGGAATCACTACTAGTGTGCTTGGGGGACTATCTGGGGTCCTAGGAATAGACCCTGGGGTGAGACTTGTACAAGACAAGAGCCTTACATGATATACATCGCTCTGGCTCCCTGCTTTTGTTCTCAGTCATCTGATTTATATTAATTCCATATGGCAACCACAGGAAATTAATATACTCTCACTGATGAGAAAAATGACAAACTAAGAAAGAATGAGATATTTTAATACCATACTCAATGCAATTTGTCTTTAAAAATATCTGCTTAATGGCATTAAAAACTAATGTAGTTGAGGGTCAACACAGCCAGTCTCTTGATTTCAAAAGACTACCAGCTTCTATTGTTAAAGTGAGAGGGATTTTTAGTTCCATTCAAGATAAGTGAAAGATCCTGTAAGAACAAGAGCATGGCATAGCAGGTGGTTATGCTTTATCAGTGATTACTGTAGGTGGTGTTACAGTTGTTTATGTTGCTGAAGACAAAACTGCACATAATTTGCTGATTCCCTATTGTTGTTTTTTCTATGTGATGAGAAGTTGTCACCTGGCTTATGTCTTTCTTTTTATCATCATTACAGCCTCCACTCTGTCATCTTTCCAACTCTACATCAAAGGGAAGCATGTCTTCTCGATATGGGAAGGATTCCAAATGCATATTATAGGATGGAGAAATACCTAACATTTCAGTTTATCATTTTAACCAGTTTTATTCAGATCTCACTACTTTAGTGGGACTATGTAGACAAATAACTAGGCAATGGGGACTTAGCAAAGTTTATGGGCATTTGTTGCTTTCAGATAGAATCATGCTATTTCTTTAAGAGAGACAATCTGAGATTCTACCTCAACAGCTCTGACACTATAGTAATTCTATATCACTATAGTGATTCTTCTGATGATATCTTCCACGTTTGCAGCATTTCTAGAATGGAACTTCTCTTGAAGTTCCTTACTTTCCCTGACTTGCCCTATCTTCTGCATTTAATGCTTGTCTTGCTAACACATATACCTTAGTGCCTTACTCTCACAGGTTTACCCCTTCCACATGACTTCTAGTGCTCCCACATACAATACTCATCTAGATACTACAATATTCTCTCATCAAGACTTAAGAGGATTTCTCATTCAAAAAAATATTTGGGGGTATTCGGCAGTGCTCAGGGCTTACTCCTGGTCCTGAACTTGGGTTACTCCTGGCTGTGCTTAGGCCTTAGGAGATCCTTTGACACACTGTGATCAAATCCAGGCCTTCCATCTTACCCCTGTACTACCTCTCTGCCCCTGCACACACAGCACATATTCTTTTTCTCTATGCATTAGGAATGAGGTAAGACTAAAGCAAAGGGTTTATTTGAGCCTTATATGTACCACTGACAAGCAACAGAACTAAGACCTTCCTTCTCCTTTCCCCTTCACTCCTCTATCCTCCCCTCCCCTCTCTCCACCCCTTCTTTTTTTCCTCTCCTCCTCTCTTCTTTCGTGTCTTCTACTCTCTTATCTCCCCTCCTTTCTCTTCTTCCTGTCTTCTACTCTCTCCTCCCCGTCCTCTCTCTCTTCTTTCTTCCCCTATTCTCCTCCCCTCTCCCCTTCCCTCCCTTCCTCTCCTCCATCCTCCCCTCCTCTCCTTTCCTCTCTCCTCTCTCCCCCCTTACTTCCTCTCTTATTTTCCTTTCCCTTCCCTTCTCTTCCCCCTTCCCTTCCCCTTCCCTTCCCCCTTCCTTTCCCTTCCCTTCCCTTTTCCCTTCCCTTCCCCCTTCCTTTCCCTTCCCTTTTCCCTTCCCTTCCCCCTTCCTTTCCCTTCCCTTCCCTTTTCCCTTCCCTTCCGCCTTCCCTTCCCTTCCCCCTTCCCTTCTCCCTTCCCTTCTCTTCCCTTCCCCCTTTCCCCTTCCCTTCCCCTTCCCTTCCTTTCCCCTCCCTTTCCCCTTCCCTTCCCCTTCCTTTCCCTTCCCTTCCCCTTCCTTCCCCTTCCCTTCCCTTTCCTTCCCTTCCCTTCCCCTTTCCTTCCCTTCCCTTCTCTTCCCTTCCCCCTTCCTTTTCCTTCCCTTTCCTTTCTGCTTCCCTTTCCTTTCCTTCCCTTCCCTTCCCCTTTCCCCTTTTCTTCCCTTCCCCATTCCCCTTCCCTTTCTTTCCCCCTTCCCTTCCCTTCCCTTTCCCCTTCCCTTCCTCTTTCCCCTTCCCTTCCCTTCCTCTTTCCCCTTCCCTTCCCTTCCCTTACCCTTCCCTTCCCTTCCCCTTCCATTCCTTTCCCTTCCCTTCCCCTTCCCTTCCCTTTTATCCTTCCCTTCCCCTTCCCTTCCCTTCCCCTTCCCTTCCCTTCCCTTCACCTTCCCTTCCTTTCCCTTCCCTTCCCCTTCCCTTCCTTTCCCTTCCCCTTCCCTTCCTTTCCCTTTCCTTCCCCTTCCCTTCCCCTTTCTCCTTCTCTTCCCCTTCCCTTCCTCTTTCCTCTTCTCTTCCCTTCCCTTCCTTTCCCTTCCCTTCCCCTTCTCTTCACTTCCCCTTCCCTTCCCCTTCCCTTCCCTTCCCCTTCTCTTCCCCTTTCCCCTTCTCTTCCCCTTCCCTTTCCTTCCCTTCCATTCCCCTTCCCTCTTCTCTTCCCTTCCCTTCCTTTCCCTTCCCCTTCTCTTCCCTTCCCTTTCCCTTCTCTTCCCCTTTCCCCTTCTCTTCCCCTTCCCTTTCCTTCCCTTCCCCTTTCCCCTTCTCTTCCCCTTCCCTTTCCTTCCCTTCCATTCCCCTTCCCTTGCTCCCCTTCCCTTCCCTTTCCTTCCCCTTCCCTTCCCCTCCCCTCCCTTCCCTTCCCTTTCCTTCCCCTTCCCCTTCCCCTTCCCTTCCCTTCCCCTTCCCTTCCCTTCCCCTTCCCTTCACTTCCCCCTTTCCTTCCCTTCTCTTCCCTTCCCTTCCCTTCCCTTCTCCTTTCCTTCCCTTCCCTTCCCCTTTCCTTCCCTTCCCTTCCCCTCCCCTATGGTGGTGGCAAGACAATTGTTCTGACTGAGATATATTCCTGTCTCTCACCAAAAATTTACTTTCTGTAGGAAGAAAAAATTCTTATGGAAAGCATTTTTTCTTCTACAAACTTATCTGAGTTATTTTTTCTCTAACAGTATGTTTCTTATTCATTGACCAATCTGTTTAAGCTAAGTAATTGGCATCATTTACTCTCATTTACTCCCAATCCTCTCCTCTCTGGGCTTCTGGGACCTCATATGCCTTGTTTTTAATCATATATTGCTGACAGCTATATGTCTATGCCCAGGTATTCTTTACAATTAAGTACCAGATACTCAGATAAGAGTGGAGAAGAAAATGAGTTTATCTGGAGTGGACCATCTAAAGTTTAGATATTAAACAAAGCCAGATCATTACTTATTATAGATTTCAATGACAATAATGACATATAATAAATCACAAAACATTTAATATCCACCAAAAAAACTAGATAGAAATTATAGGCACAGTAAAATAAAACAAGAAAAAACCATAGAACACAAGAAATAGTTCATAGAGAATTGGAATTAAATTTTTAAATAAAAATTAATATCCTCATTAACATTAAAAATATTGCTTCAAGAAATGAGATCAGAAGATAGGGAAACTGGGGACACTGGTGGAGGGAAATGTACACTGGTGAATGTATGAACATTGTATTGTTGAAACTCAACCTCATGAATAATGTCACTATGCAGCTCGTGGTGATTAAAATAAATAGACCAGAAGCTCTTCACTCATGCATTCATAATTTCCACCAGTATTTAGTGAGTTCCTATCCTAAGACAGACATTGAGACACTGAGCCACTGGGGAATCAACAAACAGTAAATAAAGTTAAAATCTGGATCCCATTTATCAACTCCCCCTGCCCAAATATACCATTTATGTATACAAGCACAAAATTCACTGTCTTCTAAAGTATCCAAAGATATTGTTTCCACCACTGGATTTTTTTTTTTTTGGTGGGGGGCACACTGGTAGTGGTAAGAGGTTACTCTTGGCTCTGAACTCAGAAATAGCTCCTGGAAGGCTCAAGAAACCATATGGGATGCCAGGGACCAAATCCAGGTCAGCCATGTGCAAGGTAAATGCCCTACCTGCTGTGCTAACACTCTGGTCCCAACCACTACTGGATTTTGACATTCCTCTTCCCTAAGGAGCTATATTTCTCACTTGGGAAATATTTTAAAAAAGAGGGAAAAAGGGACCAGTAAAAGGAGTAACTAAGTATGCCATGCAAATTGTGGAGAAAAATAAGGCAAGAATAGATGTTTGAAAAATGCAGATATGGGGCCGGGAAGGTGGCGCTAGAGGTAAGGTGTCTGCCTTACAAGCGCTAGCCAAGGAACGACCGTGGTTCGATCCCCCGGCGTCCCATATGGTCCCCCCAAACCAGGGGCAATTTCTGAGCACATAGCCAGGAGTAACCCCTGAGCATCAAACGGGTGTGGCCCAAAAACAAAAAACAAAAAAACAAAAAAAAAAAAAAGAAAAAGAAAAATGCAGATATGTGAAAAGGTACAATTTATTTAAAATAATTAGAAAGGCCCTCAAGGAAATTATGGAGTAAATGACCAAGTGTGTAGTGAAAACATTTTAGGCCAAAAGAACAACAGCTAGCAAATTCAAATTCAAGAGAATGTCTAAATTCTTCAAATGACAACCAAGAGACTTATGTGATAGATGTAGGATGAGCAAGAATGAGCATCTCAGAGAAGGGAGTAGGCAGAGAAGGTCATTTTTGGCTTTTGTGACTCTGAATTTTACAAATAACAGAGAGAGGGGGGGGGGAGGGAGGGAGGGAGGGAGAGAGAGAGAGGAGAGAAGAGAGAGAGTGAGAGTCATGGGGGTGTTTGGGGAAAGGACTTCTATGATTTGACTGAATATTGTAAAGAGAAATAACTTGGACTGTTGTGGGAAGACTCAATTATGGGAGATGAGTAGGTTACCAAACTAGGTTGCCAACTAAGAAGCATTACAGTAATCCAGATAAGAAATTAGATTTGTGAAGGTGATGAGATGTGTACAACTTCTGGAAACTTTTTTGGGTAATTTCAACACCATATATTGATATACAGGATGTTATTTTTAATAGGAAGAAGAGTCAGAGGACTCAAGCAACTGAAGCATTATGAAAGACAGAGGGGAAGGAGCACATTACTGAAGGCAGAATTGAAAGTTATATTTTAGGGGCCGAAGAGATAGCACAATGGGTAGTGCTTTGCCTTGCATACAGCCAACCTGGATGAACCCCGGTTCAACTCCTGGCATCCCATATGGTCCCTCAAGCCTACTATGGGTGATTTCCAAGTGTAGAACCAGGAGTAATCCCTGAGTGCTGCTGGATGTGGCCCAAAAACAAAACAAAAAAAGAGTTGTGCTTTAATATGTGTTTGGAGATGTCCAACTGAAGAAGTTAAACAAAAGTGTCAAGTGTTAAGTTAAATGAGAAGAGATTTTTGGTGAAATTTAAAACCAGTGCAAATTAGTAGATAGCCACTCTAAATAAGTAAGTTTTAATAATTAAAGAAATTCACTATGACTCTTTGTATTTGATGAGTTCAAGATGAGAGAACTTTAATACAATCTTGCCCCCAAATATCACAACTGCAGAAAGAGATGTTTAGGCACATGTAACATACAAATAACATCCAAATAATCTGATTAACACAATGCATATCTCAACCCCTCTTCTCAAGGTTGTATTTCTAGGGCAGCTTCTGGAAGAGATCATTCCAAGGGGGAAGTAGCTCAACTTAACAAAAAGTCATGTTCTTTTTATTGTTTTTCCAAATAGAAAATAAGGAGCACATTACTAAATAAAGACCCAGAATTTGGTTTGGCTTGGGATGTGTGTTTATTGGGATTCATACTATATGTTCCTATAAAAATTTTGAGTAAGAAGGCTAGAATCCAGCAGAAAGAACCAAATTGAGACTTAGAGACTGATGGAGTTCACCCAGGAAGGTAGAATTAATAAAAAGAAAAGTGGTCACAAGGAAAAGTACAAATTTCTGAGACTGGAAAGAGAAGGAACAATACCAAGACCAGAAAATAACAGCCAATGAAGAACTGAAGAGAGTATTGCCTCATAAATTAAGCAAAGAATATATTTCTCTAGTCAAAAAGTAATCATCTCATTTTCCTGTCATCCTTTTGCTGACAGATTAAGAGTAAGGACTCCAATTGATAATTTGATTGTACTTATGTGAAAATCATTAGCAACAAGAAAGGGCACGTTCAACAGAGTGTGGAGAAACAATACCAATGAGAAAAAAGACCATTTGAGAACAGCTATAGGAAATGCATAAAATACAAACCAGATATGACTTCACTGGGATATTTTATCAAGATAGTGCAGTAGCTGGTGGTGAATAAATGGAGTTTGGACAAGGGGTTTTCCTTTTTGTTTTTAAAGAGAGGCATACTACAGTCTTGTTAAGACAAGTGACATAAAAGAGGAATTGACAATGCAAGAGCATTGTACAATTACTATTGTGAAGTCTTTGTGTAGCTTGTCCAAGGCGAAACAGTTTAGTAAAAAATTAAAGATCTTAGAAATAAAAAATACAAATGTTTTCAAAAATAACAATCACTATCACCTAATTTTCTTGTTAAACAGGACAAGTGAACAAATGTCAAGTGAGCAGTAATGTCAGAGATTATCAGGGTGCAGCATTAAAGGAATCAAAATGGAAATTATCGTCAAGTGATGTTGCAAATCAGCCCTTAATGGGGTTGACTGATGGAGGGATGGAGGATGAGATCTTTCCCCTCCAGCTCAGAGCATGCGTCTGCCACCCTGTTCAGCCGGTGGTTCTGAGGTGAAGTAGCAGGTAACAGCTAGCAGACAGTCAGGCTTGTGAAAATATTAACTTTATTCGGTGGACAAGACTGAAGCCCAAAGCCTCAGCATCAGTTCCAGCCAAAAAGCCCCCAGCCTTCCACAGACCCTTGCTTTTATCTCCAAAAATCAGGTACCACCTAATGGTGGGATCAGGTACCACCCAATGGTGGGAGCAGAATCATGTACCACCCTAGGGTGGGAGCAGAATGCCAGGTCACACCCTCGGATAGGGCACAATCACCGACCTATCAGGGTAGGGTCAGTAACATAATAATACCATTGAAATGTTGAGCTTTGGGATAGAACAAGCTAAAGACTGGATGAGTTTAAGAGAGAGTTTAAAGAGAGCACTGAAAAGCATTGAAAAATTGATGGTGATATGCTAAAGGTAAAAATATTACTCCAGTGACTAGTATTTTGCTTTGAGTCGTTCTAACATCACCCCTTGTTTCTACTTAACACTGATTCTTCCCTCACTAAATCTATAGTGAATCCAAGTCTTCCCACTATCTTATCTTTATCTGATAAAACACCCTGCCCTGCAAATATGATCCATATTCATTTTTCCCATAATAATCTGAAGGGCCTTAGATTTCCTATTTTATAACTGGAAAAGCCTCATGAAGTGGTGGTTAGTTGGTCACTTTCCTGTCATTCTGGTCTCCCAATGTGCTGAGCCTCATTGGTGAATAGAACTCATCCACATTGGCTTTTTGCTGGTGCCTGCATCTGAAGATCTCTTTACATAACTGCCTCCTTGGTCCTCTAACATCTGCTTAGATATCACCCTTCTAAGTGATCTTCCTGATCAGCCCATGTCATATAGCTGAACACAGTTATTACCCACATTTCAAATGTGTCACAGCTTCAATATCCTTAACGGTTTATTCTATTCCCCTTCTACTAAGTTGTAAGCTCCACAAGGACATGCCATGTTGTTCAATGAGTACCAGACATGCAGTTATGAAAGGAAAACCTCTGAGAATTCCATAAGACAAATGTACATTTCTTTAATTAGGCAAAGATTGCCTTTCTGGAAGTTTCTAGAAAAGATTATCAATAAAACTTACAGTGAAACACACTTAGAAATTAAGGCTTGCACTTTTATCTGTTGCTGCTTTCTGCCTTGGGAGGCCTCGTTAAACTCTATGAGCCCCAGAGAGTTTTTCAGCTGGATTGTAGAACAAATGATTAAATTTGAAAGCTGTTTGATATCAGACATCATCTTCCTTCTTGGACTTGCTGGCAGCAGAAGGTCTACAATGTTGGGAAGCCACTGCTTGGAGTTCCCCCACTTAACTGTTATTGTTTTATTGACATCAGAGTTAGTTTTAACTTTTATTCTAAATATAAATATCTACTGTAGTCTTGTTTTTGCATGACTTTAAGACTTAATTCTTATTATCACCACCAATGACTTATTAGTTAAGTTGACTCAAAGGCATTTTAGTTTCTGTGGCACTAATATGAATGGTATTAGTTTTTTTAATGTCCAATTTTCTCTATCATTATTATTATATAAGAAAGCCATTAATTTTTGAGTGTTAATTTTGTAGCCTACTACTTTGTTATATGAATCTATTGTTTCTAGAATGTTTTCTAGAATCTATTGTTTCTTTTTGGTAGAATATTTAGGGTTTTCTAAATATAGTAGTATGTCATCTGCAAACAGTGAGAGCTTGACTTCTTCCTTTCCTTGATATCTTTTTCTTGCCTAAGTGTATTGGCAAGTACTTCCAATGGGCATGTTGCACTGGTGAAAGGGGGTGTTTCTTTCTCTGACTTAAATTCAAGTATAAACATGTTTGTAATCATGGTGATTAAATAAATATATTATTAATAAAACTTAACTCTTATCACATTGAAATAAAATAGAAACTAAATAAAATACAATAACATTTGATTGGGGAAATAAATTTGGTCAATATCTAGAGTGAAATGTTCTAGAACCATTAAACACAATTTGATAAATCTGTGCTTATGAACTTGGAAACTTATCAGGCGCTAACCTAGGACAGTTCGATCCTCCTGTGTCCCATATGGCCCCCAAAGCCAGTAGTGATTTCTGAGCACATAGCCAGGAGTAACTACTGAGCAACAACTGGTGTGGCCAAAAACAAACAAACAAAAATAAAAAGAGAAAAAACATAGAAAAATATCTATGATAAATTGGCAATATATAGAGAGAAGAACAAAAAGAGATGCACAGATTGCTCACAAGTGTCATGACTGTACAGTGGAATAATACATTATATTTTCTTCTATCCTTTTGTTTTTAGAAGTTAGACAATATGTATTTTTTATTACCAACAGTGAAAAGCTCTTCACAGTGTACAGAAATAAAACAAGTTTAAGAGAACAGATATGTCTCATTAATATTGATCATTTCACATAACTACACTTAAGAATTCAGAATGAACTTAGTATACATGTTGTACATAATATATTTTCTTAATACAATTTATATCACATGCAAATGTAGAATACATGCTATTACAATGTGTAATATGCCATATACTTCATTATATATGTGTAAAATAATTACATATATTATAATATATTTTATGTATATAAATATTTTATATATGTTATATAGCTTAAAGATCATTTGGATACTGAAATATTGTCCTTTATTCCAGCTATTTTGCTGGATGTTTTTTTCAAGAAAAACACAGGGATTGGCTGGGAATGGCTTAAAGAACTAGAACACACATACAAAGGTATATGGGAGCTCCAGGTTTGATCCTGGCACTGCATAGTTCTTTGAATACCATAGGTCTGATACCAAGCACTGAGCTGGGAATAGGCATCCCTATCTCAAATACAGCTGAATATGACATACAAGGGAAAAAATGGGGGGCTGGTGAGGTGGCACTAGAGATAAGGTGTTTCCCTTGCAAGAGCTAGCCAAGGAAGGACCGAGGTTCGATCCCCCGGTGTCCCATATGGTGCCCCCAAGCCAGAGGCAATTTCTGAGCTCTTAGCCAGGAGTAACCCCTGAGCATCAAACAGATGTGGACCAAAAAACCAAAAAAAAAAAAAAAAAAACAAGGAAAAAAAAAGAACAAACCTACAAATATTTAATTGAAATTTTACCCAGGTAATCAGTTTATATTCTAAACTTTCTTGGACACCTGTGCTGGAAATGAACACCCACAACTGGTCTTATTTTTTTTTTAAATGAGACTTTTGTGAAAAACAAAGCATCCAGCTGGCTGGCTCCATTGAGGACCATGGAACTCCTGGCATCGTTAGTATCTGTTATTCAAATACAAGCATTCCTTAAGGTGCCCCCAACACACCTGTGCTTTTCTCATCTGATTGAAATGTGCCTCTCCCAGTCCAATTTATCTTGACGGAAGGGTTTAGCATTGGGATAGATAATGAATGATGAACAAAGATTGTCTTTAGAGATCTGTTTTATGTTTTGTCATATATTCACAGTTCCCAAATGCTTGGAATAAATATTTCTTTTGAGCATTTTTAAAAGGTAAAGTTCTTGTCTTTTCTCTCCCTTTCTCCAACTCTATCATCAAGCCTCTATTTATCTCTTAATAGAGGAAAAGAAGTATTCTTTAATCAGTTCCAGTAGCTGAAGAGTCTGCAGTGAGTTGTCGAGCTGTTTAGCACCAGATTTACAGTTCAAGGGTCTTGGAAAATACCAGTAATTTGGAAAAAAAAATCTTTTTGGCATTGAGCCCTTGGTTTGGAGAAATTGAAACAGCCTGGTAACTGCCATGCAGTTGAGGTTAACTTCCCTCCCAGCCTCCTAAATGGTGAGACTACTCCTGAAAGGAGCCTTATATAAGGAGTCTAAAAACAGAGCTTCAGCATAAGTTTAATCCACAGTTCATTCCTTTTAACACCAATGCACTTGAGGTAAAAAAAAAAATCAGTGAAAATTTCTGCTCTGATACATACATGTGCTTATATATAAATATATATAAAAATTTATATATGATAATTATAATATTTAAAAATCCATATGCCAGATTATATCCTCAGCACTTTGTTTTATCGTATGCTCTTAACAATCCAATGTGATAAGAATATAATTGTAATATATTAAAACTGCACTCTAGAGTAAAAGGGAATTTAGACATTACTACAATATGATGACATGTATTTAGGCATAGAACCAAGGTTTTAGATTCAGGGTGCCTGCATATAACCTGCACACTAGATCCCTGAGTCCTTTTTTAGCTAGATCAGAATTTTAGGTCACAGGTGTGCCTTTTGCACCAATTGAGAATATTTCCCAAGAGACGTGAGTTTCTATCAGCTCTTTTCAGCAAAGGTTCTCAGAATAGACATTCAACATGTGTAAAATACTGAGACAGCATTTCCTACTTGCACTTATTTAGTTTGGGGAGTTGTGGGTGAATATCATTGTTTGGAAGAAATTTTTCTCCTATTGTTTTCAAACTTCCAGACATCTTGGATACTCAGTGCCAGGATAGCATGGCAAAAAATAAACTCCAGATCTATCCAATGACTACATTTCTAGCTGACTTTCTGACTTTCTGAAATCTCCTTTTTATCTTCAACACCCATGCTCGTGTCTGCAAAAATGGGAATAATGCTATTTTAGTAGTCTTGAGAGTATAATGGAGGCTGCTCCCATTATGAAGGGAATATATAATCTGTGCAAGTGACTATAATGTGTGTTTTACCATCTGAAGTTTACTATAACCATGTGAAGATAAAAATTTACCATCAGAGAAAAGTATTTTGCAAAATTAGGTTTCATACAAGTATAATGGGTTGTTCTAAAAGAAAAATATTGTATTACTATGAACACTGTATATACTGTGTATAGAAAAATACTATAATATCTATATATAATATATTCTAATTGCTATGATCTCTATACCTCACTAAAGGACAGTGAAAGATGAGTTGGATTTTGTAATGCATCGAACAGACCTAAGAAAAATTGAGCATATAAAGAAATGTCCAGTATCTTCATATAGTAGGAAATAATAAATAGTTCATTTAAAGTGGCTAATAAAGAACTTCAGCCTAAGTCGAAAAAACTTCCTGTCTCAATATATATTCAGAATTGAAGTCTACACCTAAGAGCCTGAAGTTATCTGTCTTCAACCATTAAACATTTATTTTAATTTTATTGGCATTAATTGCCCACTTTTGTGATATTTAATATTCCCCAATCTTAGGTTAGAGTACAAGAACATTTGAGGGTTTGAGAAAGGCAGAAATTTCAAATAGGGAAAAAAGAGAGACAGACTTAGAGTCAAAGCAGACTCACACCCCTGCATTTGACAAAGGAATTATTGACTGAGAGTTCAGGGCTATCTGGAAAGATGGCCTTCACTAAAACCAAAATGTTGTTCCATAACCCAATAAACTGAGGTACAATTCAATATGCACTAAAGTAATTTTAGAATCTATCATTCCATTTCAGCAGTAAATGCGGTTCAAAATGGAATGAATTCCCCATTAAGATGATGTGGTGGAGAAAGTGAAAGAATTTTTTGATGCAATCAATTTATTTTAGTGTACCAAATGCTCATAGCAACAGAAGCATGCATCGTTGCAGCTGCCATTGTGGTCGGCCTCCTGTCAGGAGGTAAATGAATGGCCCTGTCCTTAACCACCAACCTGCGCTCCTTCTGCCTTGGAAGGACCATCAATTTTCTCCAGAGAGTGGAATAGAGCCTACATTTGGGTGTGTTGCAAATTAAACTTTTAATAGAAAACCAGAGAAAGAAGCATTGCCCATTTTTTATGGGTTGCTTTTCAAGATGGAGAGACTTTGGGAATGGGACGGTGCAGGTCTTTAGAACTTGAACATTTTTTTTTAAATGTTGACATCTTTCCCATTTCACCCACTTTTCTCATTATTTTCTAAACAATCACCAGAAACTACTGCTTAGCTGTTCTTTCTCCTTACAAAAAATAGAATACTTCTGATCTATTTCTCATGGAGGGGATAGTCTCCAGAAGGAGGAATTCCAGAATAGACATGTAAGTAGTAGGCAATAACTTCCGAGAACAATGGTCTGGCTTTTACTATGATTTTTTTCTAAATAGTAAATAAATATTAAAGAAAAATGTAAATAGCAAATAAATTTGAAGATCAAGTATAGCAAATTAAAAGTAGAATAAATTTTAATATTTTCCTCCCATAGGTAAAATGTTTATATTTAATGTCTACTCTCTTTCTGGTATACTGTGTTCTGTTTTATAATGACACAAAGCCTAGTATTATACTTAGTGACATCCCCTTAAAGTAATTGATAAATAAAAAATATTCTTGAAAGGCTCAGTTTCTAAAATGATAAGGAATTGTATTGATAAACATCAATCTCTAAAATTAAAGAAATTATAAGCCAGAAAATAGATTTTTTTTTTGCCACAGGATGTAGAGGAATAAATTTGTGGTGGTTTGTGAGGGGTTCCCCTCTTGAGAAGACCGTGGCCATGGTTTATCATCATACAATTTGACAGCATGGGTACTCATGTCTGGAAATGATGGGGACAACCAAGGTCACACCTGACTGTTATAAGAAGACTATGGAATGCACAGTCAAACTCAGGGGTAATTGTAATGATGTAAAAATGTATATGATTCAATGCAGAAATAAAAACGGGATTGTTTTCTCTATACCCAGCAGTGCTAGAATACAGTATTCTATTGGTGAACATGTTGACTACCTAATTAGAATGACATTCAAAGATATTACAATTGGCAATCTGTACTCACACTTCAAATTAATGAGAAAGCAATAGAATAAATTATTAAACCAAATTATTATGTTACCTTTAAAACTTTTATCTTTACAGTAATGTAACTGATTATTAACTTCTCACCTATTTTGTAGTGTAAAAGTTAATGTGTGTGTTTTACACAATATAAGTGCTTGCAGAAAAGAGAAAATGTTCCTATATTTATATTAACCTAAATTTTTAGTTTTCCATTGTTAATAAGAGAAAAGGCTACTTTTTTCTGGCTAAGTTTTAATTGCTGTAGCCTCAACACATCAGTAGAAAAAAGGTTTTTTTGGCCAAAGTTATGTCATTTTATTTATTTATTTATTTTTGGCAGTTTGGGGATCTTGTACAAATTCCCTGTGTCTGAAAATAATTGGTAGAGAGTGTGCCTTCTGCGTTTATATATATATATATATATATATATATATATATATATATATATATATATATATTCCTCTGCTCCTTTGTTTAATGTCACTTTTATATCCATATTTATGTTCTTCTTTTACAACTGTTATTGATCTATAAGTATCTTTTTTCAATAAACAGTCTTCAAAATGGAATTGTTAATAGCTGTATAACAAGATATCTTGGACTGTGTCAGCATTGACTTAACTGATTCTCTGTTGCCAGATACTAATTTTGTTTTCACGTTTTCTGTGCTACAAAAATCCTCCCAAAACTTATCACTGTGCTTACAATAATAAGTTATTATTTAGATAATAGAAATAGTAATATGTAGTATATAATTTAAAACTGAATCTTTGTATGCATTTTTAAATCTGTTTTCAACAGGTAAGGTATCAGAATTGATAAAAAGATGTTCTAAAGGATGAATACATTTTTTGTATTTTGTTTTATGACACACTGGTTCTCAGAGGTTACTCCTATCTCTGCTCTCAGAAGTTATTCCTGGCAGTCTTGGGGTATCATATGGAATGATGGGGATTGAACCAGGGGTAGCTGTGTGCAAGGCAAACACCCACCTATCACTATTACTCAGCCCCCAAGAATGAAAACTTTTGTTTGTTATTTTTAAGAAGATTGGTGGTTATTGGGCCAGGACTTATTCCTGGCTCTATAATCAGGATCATTCCTGCCAGACTTGGCACCATTCATGGAACCTAGGTCAGCCTCATGCAAGGCAAGTCCCTTATCTCATTGTATACTTCTCTGAAGAACAGACATTTTCAAAGGATTTTATTGCTTATTGCAAATTCCTGACCTTTTCAATATTGAAACCTTGGGTTGGTAGTGGTTGTGAAAACTATCTCTAAACATGATAATCATGTGTTGTTTTTTTCTCTTTTAGTTTTTGGGCCATACTCAGGGATGCTCAAGAGTTATTCCTGGTGCTTGGGGAAACTTTCTATAAAGTAATTTTTAAAATTAAATCACTGTGAGGTACACTTTCAAAGTTATTCATGACTGAGTTTCAGTCATGCAGTATCCAACACCCACCCCTTCACTAGTGCACATTTCCCACCATCCTAGTTTCCCTCCTGCTCCTTTCCCTGCCTTCTCTCCTGCCTGCCTCTATGACAGACATTCTCCCCGCCCTCTTTTCCATTTAGATATTATGGTTTGCAATACTGTTACTAAAGGGCTATTGTGCATACCACTTTGTCTCCTTTCAGCACATAATTTTTGTCCAGAGTGATCCTATCATTGTCTGTCCTAATTGCACTTTCTTGATATTTGTGATAAGCCTCCTATTACGGACTAGTCCTCCTGACCCTAGCCTCTGTTGTTTTTGGAAATTATTGCCATATTATATATTTTTATAACCTACAAATGATTAATTTTATGTTATCCTTCTCCCTCCTACATTGTCACTGTATATCTTGTGATTCAATTAAAGACTTCATGTACAAAATATTTTTTAAAAATATCCTAAGTAAAAAATACATTTGCCATAGATGTCTTCCCTGTTTCCTTCATTCTACTAGTATTTGAACCCAGGACCCAGTTTAAGCATGATGCAACCTTTGAAGGGACACAAAGTACAGTACTTGGATTATAAATAATGCAAAGATCAAGGACAACGTTGCCAGAGGAGATGTCCTCAGGGGTAGTGTGATACTTACTTCTCAATGGCTGCAAGTGGGTAGGCCAAGGAGGGGCTGAGCCTGGCTTATGTCAGATAATGGAAGTGTCAGAACTTGCTTTGAAGCTGTAGCCATAAACCGTTGTCTTCTGATGTAAATACTTCTCAAAGATTCCTTCTGAGACCCCCATTTTCATCCCATCAGTTAAAAATATCCTGTACTCCAGCCATGTGCCCTCTTAGCTTTGGCTTTGATCTTGTTGAATCTAATCACAGACTAAAAGCAAGTCCATGCTGTTTACACTGATTTAACACCAAAGCAAACAAGGATTATGTGCTATACCCATAATGATACTTCTCAATTCCCTGGTGTGGATGAGATAAGGCTAATGATTAGCAGAAAGGTGGTAAGTGGGCATGTTGTGTCAACCATCTATTTAGAAATAAAGTTCTTATTTTAATCCTGAAAGTGTTTCTCATGTAAACAAGCACACACACACACACACACACATACACACTTATATACACAGTCGATGCTAATGGCTATCTATTAATAAAATAATACATTAAGAAAATAATGGCTCCCAATCATTAGCTCATTTATTCAAAATTTGCTCAGCATTTGTTATTTGTTGTGTACTGGGTGACTAGTCTCTGGATATATAGGAAACAACAACCCAGTCTTTGGCCCACAAAGAGGGGAGAGTTGAGGAGAAGAGACAATAACTGAATACAATAACACTTTTTGTTTGCCAACTCTGAGTATGAGTAAAGAGCAGAATGACCTCATACTGGTGAGATATGTTCTTATTCTTTTATTATCAGAATAATAAACATTGCAGTATGGGTATAGTTTTCTGCATTTAGCTGGTAATAAAATCAATCTTCTGACATAGGCCAACAGAATCTAAGGATCTTCCAGAGGTAGAAGTAAAGATACTTCCTGAGCAAAGAAGTAAAGGCTTATATGCCAGGGGTGGGTGAGCCCAGGCTCTCTGATCATTTGCTATTTAGTCCCTATAGAAGACCACTCTTGCATTTCTAGCAGGTTCAAAAATAGAGTTTTTGCCCACCTGATTTGAATTTAGAATCATGAGATACCCACAGGGTGGACATCATACTATTCCTTGTAGATAAAGCTGTTTCAAGAATATTGTTTTGCTACAGAACCAAACATATTTTTATTTTCTCTGCTTTACTGTCCTACACTCTCACCACTACTATTCTACAGTAAAATGGAGAAGAAGGGGATACATAGCACAGTGGGTAAGCTGCTTGCTTTGCATTGTGTTGACCCAAGTTCAGTTCCTGGCACCCCATATGGTCCCCCAACTTCTGACAGGAGTGCTTCCTAAGCACAGTAAGGAATCAGTTATGTACACTCCCAGGTGTGGCTTCCCTCCAAAGCAGATCAAAACAACAACAAAAACTAAGTGAAGAGAAGAGATAGGAAACTGAAGGAAAGTAGATTTTCTTTTTTTTTTTTATATTCTCTGGTCATTTTTCTTAGTCCCTCATTAGTGAAATAAAAATTATTTTCACTTAACATACATGAAATTAGATTTTCAGTGTGTATGCTTACACTTATCTAACTTCACAACCTCACACTGATTCAATACAGAGAATAAAAAAAACTCATTTCCAATGCTTACAATTTACTAGGTCAATGTCACTGCATTGAGAAACAGGAATAAGAAACCACTGACTGTCACAGATTAGGAGATTTTCTTACCATTTCTTGGTGTAGCATGTAAGAGACCCTGGGCCAAGAGGCTCTGAAGATACATTCACATGAAAATATAACAATGATGGAGATGTTTAGCCCATCATGCACTCATCTCCATTCACCCCCTCCTGATCCTAATAAGTAGGATCCAGTGCTCTATTGGTTATTCCACATTTTGAAAAAAAACAAATACCTGCCATTCAGAGATATTTTTAAAGTTTATGTATTATTTTTTGTTATAGTGGTAAGTACAATAATAAATTAAGACAAGGGGGATGGAAAATAAATTAAGGCATGTCAATTCAAATAATAAGGTGATTAGATTTCTGTGGTATAAATATGATCATAATCAAATTGATACTACCAATTTCTTATGTATAGTCACCCCTTTGACCTAGTTTCAATTCTGTAGAGAGGTGAAAAGCAAGATACAATACATAAATTGTAGATGAATGTTGTTTATATAGATATAAGTGCCTGTTGTTGATATGTATTTAGCTGTAGAGATACATTCAATGGTTATAAGAATATTTGTGTACTAACAGATGAAATGTGCATATGAAAATGAGTGGATACCAATCATATTACCCACAGTATCTCATAGAAACCAGTACAAGGTCTCTGCTTCACTGGTTTCCATAAAAGGCTGCCTTTACATATCTTATGGTGTTTAGTATCTGGGACCATATATACCGAACTAATCCTTAGATTTGATGACCCTCTGGTGTGATTTTTCCTGCCTTGTTTGTGTCTTCAACAAACATTTTCTAGAATTAGAGATAGTACAGGGCTTAAGACATTTGCCTTATATGAAACTGGCCCTGGCATGTCATATAATCCCCCAAGCCTCACCAAGAGAGAACCCTGAGCACAGAGCCAGGAGTTGCCTCTAAGCACTGCTGGGTTTGTTTCCAACTCCACATCCCATCGCCAAACAAAAACAGAAGAGAGTACTTACATTTTGCCATGTACTAGAGGTTGTGCTGTGTCTACAAAATAGTGAATAAAGAAGACCTTTACATTTCTAAGCATCTCAATGCCAGCTACTCTGGAAGTGAAACACCAATGGACTAAAATATCGGAAATATTCTTCTTATTGACTATGGTCTTTGACAATCACAGTTGTATAATGATTGTCAGTCAGACTTTTTGTCTTAGATCCAACTCTTAATAACATTCTTAAAAATGAAACATTATTAAGATATTTTGTTGATGCATATTAAATTTAACAATGTTTATATAATATCAATTAAAACCAAATAATTAAAATTGGCTATTAAACAATTAAAACAATATAATCCATTTGATGTCAAGATAGATAATAATATATTTATAGAATTACTATATGGCATAAAAATACTGGAAAGAATAACATTATGTAAAAGTTCTGCAAATATCTTTTTGGGGGGGGGATTTTTTGGGCCACACCTGGTGACACTCAGGGGTTACTTTTGGCTAGGCACTCAGAAATAGCTCCTAACTTGGGGGACCATATGGGAATCCAGGAATCTAACTGCAGTCTGTCCTGGATCAGCCACATGCAAGGCAACTGCCCTACCCCTGCACCATCACTTTGATCCCTACAAATATCTTTTTTAAATTTAATTTACTTTATTGAAAGAATTGTCAACAAACATCACATAGTTGACATCCAGGTAAGTGGGAACCAAATCATTAAAAATAAAGGGGCCAGGCGGTGGCGCTGGAGGTAAGGTGCCTGCCTTACCTGCGCTAGCCTAGGAGACGGACGGCGGTTCGATCCCCCGGCGTCCCATATGGTCCCCCAAGCCAGGAGCGACTTCTGAGCGCATAGCCAGGAGTAACCCCTGAGCGTTACCGGGTGTGGCCCAAAAACCAAAAATAAATAAATAAATAAATAAATAAATAAATAAATAAATAAATAAATAAATAAAAGATGGGGCTGGAGAGATAGCATGGAGGTAAGACATTTGCCTTGCATGTAGAAGGTTGGTTGTTAGAATCCTGGCATCCAGAGCCTGTCAGGAGCGGTTTCTGAGCATAGAGTTAGGAGTAATCCCTTAGCGCTGCCAGGTGTGACCCAAAAATAAAAACAAAACCAAAAACAAAAAAAAACTGAAAAAGAGGGAAAATAAAAGAGTATAGCAACAAGAACATGTCTGAAAATTATTGTATCTCCAATGAGATCATTAAGACATTGATAGTTGGTGTAGTAAATACTTGTTTATAATTGACCATTCTTTAATTTCATTTATTTCTGAACATTGGGTGGCTTCAAATACACATTGGTGTCTAAAATGGTGTGTTCGTATGTGGACGACAGTATTAAACAAAAACGGTGTTATTGTGCAGACAGGAATTCCAAACACAATTGCTAATACGGCAGCTTTGAGGGATGTGTTTTTGGCTGCCAGGTCTTCCAGAAGTACAAGAAGGTAAGTAAAGGGAGCCCATGCTCACTCCAAAATAGTCCTTGTGATATCAGCTCAAATACCAGCATAATTGGCATTTTGATCAGATTAGTATCTCTGCAGAGAGCCATAGAGGAATGATGATGCAGGGCCATTGACTAAGTGGTATTATGGGTGATGGGTACAGAAAGCATGGTTTTAATAGGGTAGGGATGTGGCCTGTCCTTTCCTCCGGAGATTGATAGCTTTCAGTTGTTTGTCTGGTGTATTCATAATTTTTCACAATTTAGTTTCCATTTTTTTCAAGAGCAGAGTGAGCCTATGGAGCTGGCCAGGAGCAGACATGGTGACAGTTCTGCACATCTGTTTAATGTGTGGCTAAATAGAAGATAATTGAATTCTTATATTTGTTCCTATAATTAATCACTTGGACTATCATACATTATTTAGTCATTGCAAAACCCCACTGTATATCTATGAGAAAACTAAGAGTAAAAAGACAAGTAACATCTTAGAATTATTATAAAAATAGTTGTTTTTTTTTTGACTCTGGGACTGGGTATGTGGATCAAGTGGTAGAGCACATCCCTACCATAGCTGAAGCCCTTCATTCATTCTGTGGAACCACTTGGCTCACTGAGCACCATCAAACATGGACCTGGTATTGCCCAAGCATTGCTGGGTTATGAGTTTGCATTACCAGGCTCAAACATTGCATAGAGCCCTACCTAAGGGTGGTAGTGAGGAAAGCACAGAATGCTGAGCATCGCTGGTCATGGCCCCTATAAAAAAATTACCTGATAAATGCCCTGAAAGAATTTTGATAATATGCAAGTTTCGAGGACAACACTTTGAAAATCCCTATTATATTAAATTCTTTACTAAAGGCATTCATATATTAAATCTGTAAAGACTCTTTGAAATTGAATCAGTATTTGATCTTTTTCTAAAACTCAAGTTGAATCTTTGTTTAATTTTTAATTTCCATTAAAGAGACAAGGCAAATGAGATTGATCAGAAGCTGCATGGCTGAGAACTAGGGTCCCTGGAGTTAGTTTGGAGGAACTGGAGAGAATTGGTTATTTGACCAGCTATTCAACCTCATAGCTTGAAATTGGCTATGGTGGGATTCACAACAAATATCACTTTTAAAACTGTTTTTAAAGAGAACTGGCTTACTTTGATTTGCATCTCCCTGATGATTAGTGACGTGGAGCGTTTTTTCATGCACCTTTTTGCCATTTTTTGAGGAGATGTCTATTCATTTCTTCTCCCCACTTTTGTATGGGGTCAGACTTTTTTCTTGTTAAATTCTATAAGTACCTTGTATATCTTAGATATTAACCCCTTATCAGATAGGTATTGAATGAATAGTTTCTCCCATTCTTGGGTAGGATTTGAATCCTAGTCACCATTTCCTTTGAGGTGTAGAAGATTTTAAGTTTAATGAAACCACAGTGCTTACATAAAGAAATTGTATGAAAAAAGAGAACTGGTTTATCATGTCATCACTACAACTACCCATGCTCTTACACTAAGAGATTTAATGGCAATGCAAGACATAATACTTGTATATAACCACCATCACCCCCTACACATACACAATGGCTTGCCCAGTAGATGTCTTTTATTTTGGTCTTGTGTTTGTTGTTTTCATTTTAATACATTGATATAGGTAGGAAAACTCCATACACCCTCTGCTCCTTTTTCTGCCAGGATTTTTATCTTGATTCTTCAATTGATTTGTCAAGTCATTTGACATGCTCACTACAAACCTGGCTTTCATAAGCATTTGAATTAGTCATTGTGGTTCCAGGTTTTTCTTCTCTGTGTGTGCAGATACCATAGCACCCCCTTCAGAATAGTGCACAGCTTTCTTCTCTGCCAGAGATGACATTGTGATGGCTCTTGCTGCTCATGTTTTGGTGAAATGGCTTGGGAACCACAGCCAACTCTTTTCCCTTGAAGACAGAGTAGCACCAGGACCTGGCACTGGTTATCTTACACAGACGGTTGGCATTGTACCCTGTGAGGATTGACTATTATTTGGAAATTAAAGATGGTTCCATATTTTCAGGAGGGGCCCTGGGAGCTGTGATTTACGAACCTCTCTTTTACCATCTGTTCATCTGCTTCAAGGAACTACTATCACAGCCTCCGAAATTGAGGGAAATTATGTTAAATAAACGCACATTTTCTTTAAAGTTTCATTTTAAAGAGAAACAAAAGAAAGCTTTTTAAGACAACTGCTTTTATCTGTGGGTCAATATTCCACAGATGACAAAGGAAGAAAAAAAGGGTGGAATGAAATTTTGGGGGGTTGTTTTTAATTAAGACTTAAATCATGATTCTCTTGAAATGAAATGGAAAGTGACACCAGCTCTGAGACCTGTTTGATAAATTTTGCAATATCCCTGCTGCCAGCTGGGAAATGAGAGCAGGTAGTGCTCCCGAGGAATTCTATTATATCTAGTTGTCAGATACCAGCACCAACTCAAGTCAGGAAACCTGATTGTTTCTAACTTCCTGCCTCTAGGAACGAAGCAGATTATACTTGTCTGTCCCAGTACTTGAAAATTTTATGAATCTTGACCTTAAAAGACCTTTGAAAACCACCTAAACAATTCTATAAAGCCTACAACTAAATTTTGTGTAATTTTAACACATGAAAAATCCAGATTCATACATGAAACTAAAGAAGATATTCATGATTCACTTTATACTGAGATACTTATAGGATTTCTTCAAGTAATAAACTCCTATAATGAATTCAAAATGACATCTGGTATCTCAAAATTAAATGTATACACTCTACTTTCCAGGAACATGTTTATTTTATAAAGCAGGGCACACAAATATATTTGACAATCTTTACTTAGGAAGATTGTCTTTTATGTAAATTTTAGAGATTTGTTTAAAAGCTATTTTAGCAGATAATTTCTTGAATATCTGCAGAAGATCATTTATGCTTTTATGGCATTTGTACCTTCTTTTAAGAGTACCAGATACGTGTTTAGGCTTATCACACGTTTCAGTTGTTGGCACTGTCATTGCTGATTTTTGTAGGACTTCTTTTGCACTACTAATATATTTATTTTTGTGCCTATTTACCTCCCATCCCCTCCTGCTTAAACAGAAAAATTGAGCCAGGAAACATGGTAAATAAAGCATGCCACAAATGTTTAAATTGTAATTTTACATAGACAATTATGTAAATTCTCTTCTAAACAAAGCTTTTATGTAAACAAAAGAGGAGTTCATGGAGTGGTATTGGGGGGAAGTATTCAAGAGAGATAGAAGCAAGTGCAAAGGTCCTGTAATTTGGGATACCTCTGTATAGGAGAAGCATCATGAAAGCCAGGTGAATGAAGGATTCCAGACTGGATATGGTGGTAGGATTCAGCAAAGAACTGGTTAGAAAAAGAATGATTCGGCTAGTAGGAGAATTTGTATTTTATTATGAGGAGTTTAATAAGTGGGAAAAAAAAGGGAAAGAGTGATATGGTTTGATTTACTTTTAGAAGCAAATTTTGAACTGTACTGTGTGAAGTCTAGTTTATATGGAAACAAGAAAAATGTAAAGTAAACTACTGTGGTGGCCACCTAATGGTGGTGGTTTGTATTGACACAGTTGTAGGGGTGGCCAGGAGTCTAGGAACATTCTCATAGAACTGAAAAGATGTGTTGATAAAGCGTAGAATATGCAAAGGACATACAGAAGGGTGAATCAAGGTGGCCAATTTCTGAGAGAGTGAAGATTGTGAATGGACAGATATGGTAGACTCTCAGGAGATCAAGTTTGGAAATGCCACATTCCAAACACATAAGGACATCAAGGACAAGTGTTACAATAGGCAAGTGGATAAACAAGTCTGAATTTTCAGACTTGAAACTTGGAAGCTGTCAATGTTAATGGCCATTTGAAACCCTGAGATTGGATGAGATCATAAAAGCTGTGACTGTAAATGAATAAAAAATAATGGTCTGAGGTCTTTTCACATTACTATCTCAAGACCTTTGTACTGTTTCCTTTATCTGCAACAGTTCTCCAAATAATTGCTTCTATTTTTCCTTTTATTTAGAATAGGAATGATTTTTCACAATCTGTGTTTGATTTTTACCAGTTTAGTGTGTCATTCTTTGGCTCTTTTGTATAGAAAGCAGCTGTGCTCTGTCCTACCTCACCTCAGACTGGCTTTATTTTTTCTTCTCAGTGTATATCATTATCTGTCATGACAATGCATGTGCATTTCCTTATTTGTTTACTATCAGTCCCTCAATTCAAGGAAAGTTGATTCAGGTGGGAACTTCCTTGGTTTTGTGTACTAATTTATTACAGAACCAGATTAGTGTTAGAAAAAGAGTAAACTCAAAAATAGTATTGAATACAATGAATAAACACAGCCTTTGAAAATTCCTCAAATAATTTTTATCAATAATCCCAATCCTTTACTGCTTTCAGTAAGTGCTCATTAGACCTGAAAGAAGAGGAAAATGTATGGGTTTTTTTCTTATTCAAAATACATTATTTTTAATTTGGTTTCCCATACCTCCTCCAGAAGTACATGGAAATAATAGTATGTTTTAAGACAATAAGAGTGAGAGAAAAAGCAGATTTTGATGAATCAGACACAAAGAGATCATAACTTGGGACAAATCAGACAAAATATCAAGGAATGGGGGCTGGGCAATGGGAGTGAGAGAAAAAGAGAAATACTGAAGTTTGAATAATTGGGGGAGCTGTGGAATTGCTTATTATTTTATGAACACTGATTATAAGCCCATCATGTATAAGAACACTAATTATTAGGTATTTAAAGTGATATAACAGTTCTCATACTCAAAAACTTATGGATGGGTAAGTAGTAAATTCAGGTAACATAGTATGTTGTGCTGAGGTTAAAATAGCTGTTAGTCACAGGGAAAACTAAAAATCCCTATAGTCTAGTTAACATTTAATTGGATAGAAAGAAATGTGACTATATTTATTGGGTTTTTTTTTGGGGGGGGGGGTCACACCCGGCAATTCTCAGGAGTTACTCCTGGCTCCACACTCAGAAAAAGCTCCTGGCAGGGCTCGGGGGACCATATGGGACACCGGGATTCGAACCACTTTCTGCATGAAAGGCAAACACCTTACCTCCATGCTATCTTCCCGGCCCCCGACTATATTTATTGTAGAAAATATTTAGCCCTCATGTCCCCAAGTATTCTTGGAGATATTAATTACTAAATGATTAATTGTTAATATTTGTTCATTCATTATAAAACACTATCATTAAAGTAATTTCTAGAATTGGATGTTATGAAACAAGTTTAGATTTGGATTGATAGTCTTTCAGAAAATTATTTCACAAGTCTGTATTTGAAATTATTGGTTCATTAGATATGTGTGAGAGGAAGAAACATAGAGCTACTTGATTGTTGTGTATATTAACATGTATATATACATATATATGGCTAAATTAGAAGAGTCCTTATAGTATAATGGTATAGACTTTATTCATCCAAATGATTCAGCCAAATTAAAATGTCATTGACTACCAAATATTCCCCTTGCACAGAACTTGGGAAGGAACTTCTCATTATGCCTTAGTACTATTACCTAAATAATACCTTTTATATCAAAAATTGAATATTCTAATGTATACTGACATTCTGAAGTCACTGTTTGGTAAGATTACATCAGAGGGAACTAATTGCACAAAAGTCTATCTTGTTTAGTCAATACTTTCTTCTAAAGATAAAGAAAATAACTATGGATCTGGTGTTTTGGCTGTATGATACATAGTCTCTACTTTTAAAGTGAAAATGTAAAATCTGCAGAGGAGCTTTTAAAAGATATAAAAATAAGGAGCTGGAACAGTGGCACAGCAATAGGGCGTTTACCTTGTATGCGCCTAACCTAGGATGGACAGTGGTTCAATCCCCAGGAGTCCCATATGGTCTCTCAAGTCAGGAGTGATTTCTGAAGGCATACCCAGGAGTAACCCCTGAGCGTCACTGGGTGTGGCATCAAAAATAAAACAAAACAAAAAGAATGAGAGGGCTAAACCTACCTCCCACGAGCCCCATCCTGTTTACTTCATGATTCTAACATTTTCATACTCTGAGTTATATACATTTAAGTATGTTCTAATTGTCCTCCTCACCAAAAAATATATATAGAATAAAGAATACAATTACGGAACACTTGAAAAACAGATCTATACTCTCAGAGTAAAACTTAAACCCACTATTTTTAAAGAACATAAGTGTACATAAGTATACTAATATAATTATATAAATGAAGAAAAACAATACTATAAGATGAGGTAAAATATATCAATCAGAATCAAGAAGGCTCAAAAATGAGGTCATATTTTGCAAAAATAATTTTAAAAACAAATATGATATAAGAAAAAGGATTTGAAAGAAAATGACCAACTTAGAAAATAGGCTGAGAAAGCAACATACATAGTAAAAGAAATATATCCCATCCCTTAAGAGATATTCAAACCAATGGAAAAATATATATATTAAAAATATATAATGAAAATATTTTAAGATAGTCACATCATACTAAAGACATAATTTTAAGCCAATTACATAAAACAATGTGTTAAAAAAAACAAAAAAAAACAATGTGTTAAAAGTATATAACAGAAATCTAAAATGTTAGTAACATTTATGGGTTTTTCAAAAACAAAAGCTCAAATATGTGATCATCCAGGCAGGAGAACCAAACCATTTAAAAAGAAAAACAGATTATTATTACAATTTCCTACCATCAGTGTTCTTTATTCCAGAGTGAAAAGGAGTAGCATATTTAAGATAATTAAAGAAGAAACATGAACTATTTATTTTATATCCAGCTAAGTTTACTTGCAACTTAAAGTGAAAATTGTATAAGCAAATTCAGTATCTCTATAAGTTTTCTTGAGAAGTATATTAGAGTAAAAATTGTAGTCAACCAAAATAACTAAAGCCAATGACATATGGTTTGATAGCAGCACTAAGTACATATTTTCTTGTGGAGATAACATCAAAAGATAATCAGAAGATAAAACATAGAGTATGTGAAATCAATATGCTGTCACAAAATAGATACAGTATAATTTTCAAAATATTTATTAAATATAAAAAGTTTTTTAAATGTATTTTAGGAAATGGAGATTATTTTTTTGTGCAATATAAAAAAAGGCAAATATGTGTTATTCTGTCTTCAATTCTTATATCCTTGAGAATCAGAAATTTTGGTGTTAAGGAATATAGATAAAAATACTGGGTAAAATGGTAAAGAAGTCAGATGAACAGGTTGTGAACATGTTTTACATGTAGGAGTCCAAAAATTGATACCTAGTACCACACGGTCTCCTATGTACCTCCAGAAACAACTCTCAAGTGTATAGCCAAGAGTAGCTGAATAATTCTGGGTATGGTTCCCCCCCCAACAAAAATATCAACAAAACAAAGCCATGTAGAAGGTAAAAGCCACGTTACTGAATTCTAATGGAAAAAATATTTTTCAAGAGTTTATGCTGTGTGCACTAAAAAGACTTCCCTACAATGAACAGTTCAGTAACAATGGCATCCCCTCGGACCAGATTGATCTTGAAATACTATTTTCCACTATAGACTCTTGGGAAAATAAATGGTTATATTGCTAGACAGAAAATGTACAAGATAATTCTATTGTATGGTATCAGCTTAAAAGGAAGCTAAAATACATTAAGGTTATCTGCAAAGAGCTCTCAACATAACTTGAAGATGCTCTCACTGGATCAAGTTTGGACAATAAAGTTCAATAAGAAAGGAAAATTCAGTAGATTCAAGCCTACTAAAAAACTTTTAGTCCATATGTTAGTTATAATGAAATTACTAATTTCCCTTCTTCAGAGACAATAAAGGACCTCTAATTATTTTTCAAAAACTAGTAAACAATGGAGAAGAAAGTACATTAGTCTGCCTTCCTGATATTAAGTCAACCCCTATGGAAACAGAACAGACAAATATGAAAAATTCCAACTAACAAGTAAATAAGAATGATTTAACTAGAATACTATTTTTATAATCCTAGTAATAAATTTAACAATTATACATCGATTGCCAGTATCATATAAAGAAGATCCACTCATATATCCCATAATTATGATAGGAGAAAGCTATTCTATTTGTGTAATTGCCTTAACAAAAATTCAACTAAAGAGTAGACTCATGTTAAAACAGTAGATTCATGGAGATATGATCAATAGGAAACCAAATTGGACATACAACTTGCTTTCTTCAATAATTATATAAAATGTGGCAGAATAAAGAGAAACATATGGAGTAAAATAGATGTTAAAAATATGCAAAACGAAAGTATTTGGTTAACCTAACCTATGAGGTTATGTGATAACTATATAAAAGAAAGTTCTGATATATATTTTGCTAGTTTTGGCCATATTCTGTGAGTTTAGGGTTTACTCCTGGTTCTGTGTCCAGTTTTCAGAGAATCATATATAAATCCGCTATTTCATGGCAAATACCCTATATGTTGTACTATTGTTGCTCTAACTAAGTTGTAATAAGAGCAATGTTTGGGGAGAGGTTGAGGAGGAGATTATAATTAGGATAATTATAGAAAGCCAATTTATCTAAAAAATTTCCCTTTTTTAATTAAAGAAAATTTGACCATATAATAATTCATTAAACTAATATATTTAATGTAATTTCCTGTATATTTTATATTATATAATTAATGTATTTTAAAAAAAGAATCTCAATAAAATGAAAACTTTATCTCACCAATAGTTTTCATGCAATGTTTTGAAGTATCAAATCACATTGGGTCAACAGTCCTATAAAAATTTAGTCCTTATTCAATTATCCTACATTTCCTCAATCACAAATTCTAGTGGGCAAACATGGAAAAAGTTCTACAACCTAAAATGAGACACTCCAACAGAGAGTCAAATACAAGATCTGTTCACAGAATTATGAGTACAGAGAAGTGAAGATCTATTTATGGTTGGGAGTTTTGCAAAGTTAACATTTCAGTTGAATCTTATAAGATAAGTAAAGCATGCTTGGGGCCTAGAGAAATAGCATAATGGGTAGGGCACTTACCTTGCATGCAGCAAGTCCCAGGTTGAATCTCAACACCCTATATGGTTCCCCATGCCTGCCAGGAGTGATTTTTGAATGCAGTAACTCCCAAGCACTGCCAACAGTGGTCCAAACAAAAAAATAATAAGGCATGCTCTTTTTTTTTTAAAGCATCCATTTATATTGAAAGAATATTTGGAACTCTTGGCCTCAGTAATGACTCACTCTGACCCATGCATTGTAGTTTCTAACACAAAAAACTGAAAACTATTGTTGAAAAGTCATTGGTTATTTTCTTAATGACATTTTCTCAGGGCTTATCTTTCATTAATTTTTCATCAACTTTACCAACTTTAAATTTGTCTTCTTCTAGAGTCTGTTTTGACTCTTCTTCTGAACTCAAGGGTATCTTAACCTTCCTCCAACCTATCATCTCTCCCTTTTGTAGGTTTGTTATTCCTTGTACCTCCATATTTATGCTATTATCTCCTCCACTCTCTCTCTGTTCTCTTGCTTTGGTTTTGCCTGCCATCCTGTATGCTGTTAACACTTAAATATTTATCCAATTCATGGCCTGTAAGAATATTAGACATGTGTTTCTGAATATCCATGTGTCATCTCAAAATTGACATTCTCTAAACTGAGCCAATTCTCTTCTCAAACTAAATTCAAGTCCTCCTTTTCTGACATTGCCAATTTTCTTACTAACACCTCCTCATTCTTGATATAGACTTAGAATCTTTTATTTCAGTAGCCACCCTGTGGATATGTTATGACCCCAAGAAGTAAAGCTACTATTTTCCTATTCTAAAACTATTTAAGTCCTTTCTGGAACTTCCCTATGTGCATGGCTTTAAATGAATTCCGTTTAAGCTCAGAGAGATGGTTCCTGTGGTGTATAAATCAGCAAAACTCATCCTCATTCTCTGTGACCCATCTGCCTCTCATTTGGTGGTGACTCTCTCAAATTCTATCCATAGGATGCATATTTACCTCTAGGTTAGATAAGGTGACCAGTGATAACAAAGCCACCAACCTTATTCTAGCATAAAATGTACAAAGTTGCAAATACTTCCTCTTTGAAAGGGGCTGTCAAGCTTGGATAGTTCCAGTTAGCCTTGGGGGATTCTCTGCTTTACCATACTTACACTTGTCAGGTTATTTTTTTTTTTCTGCTGAGGAAATGGCCTAAATTTACATTGATTTTGAAAAGATTTATTACAGGCACAGCAGCTGTTGTTTGTGCCTAGAGGTAAAGGTTTAGGTTGAAGCAGCTTCATCCATTTATCCATCTGTTATTTCATTCAACAAGCATTACTAAAAGCTGACGTTGGTCTATCAGATGAATGCTGTTGTTCCAGCCCTCAGGAAGGTGATGGTATGGGTCATAACTGTACTACTTCTGTCTGCATGCTTGCTGTCTAGTGGTTCTGAGGAGATATTTACCCATTTTTTTACATATTCGTATTTTTCCCCGTCTTCTCTTTACCTATATCATTAGCTATCCTTTCTTTGCAGATGCATTTCTGGTGTTAAATTCCTTGCTTAATCTTCAAACTATATTTAACAGGTAATTATCAAAGTCCAAACATAATTATAGGAACTGTCCAAGAGCTTGAGAAAATAGTAGTAAATAAATTCCTGCCCCCCCCCCCCCCCGTGCTTGTTTAAAGACAGATTTTAACACAGATTTTACTACTATCTTTGCCTTCTAGGAATTTATATTCAAAAATTCATGAGGACTGTTCTGGCAAGTTTAAATTGTCTTAATTTTCTTTTTTTTGCTGTGTACATAAGTAAGCTTATTCCAAGAAGGAAAATAACAAGTTGCATAAAATCTCTCCTTAAAATGAGGAGCTTAGTACTATTTCCATAGCAAAATAACAGCAAAACTTTACAGCCAGGATTACTTTCTGGCCAATCAAGATGCTGATACTGGTCAGCATTATTATAACAGCTTGGTAAATAATACAGTTACACAAACAA